>NC_137465.1:170365755-170965755 GCF_964235325.1 Thermobia domestica | reverse complement strand
CATTATTGTCTGCATAACTCAATGCATTATTAATAACAGTCTTTGTGAATTCAAGCAAAGACACATTGATTCCTTTACATAATTTAACCCCGCCCCAGAAAAAATCGTCTGAAATCATCACTGTGATCAAGTTTTCTGGGAGTTGACAAACAGTACGGACTTTTTGGGGAGTGGAAATTACGTATATATAGGCGGATACTACTTTTGCTGGTGAATGTAATCTAATGAGTTTCTACGAGTCTGATTCAGTCTGTACATTTGCATTAAAGTATATCGCTCAGAACATTGTATAGTCCTTTTTTTTCCTATACGTTCACTGAACTTACTGCTAGAGTGCTTATACCTTTAACGAGAGGTCCTTGGTTCTAGCCCAGGCCTTGTGAGTTTTGTGGTGGAGAATATCGTGTCCGTTGCCATTAGTGAGGTTCTTCCGTTTCCTCCCGCATTTTCATCAGATCATTTCCTTTCATAATGATTCATCTTTATTGGTCTCCCCTCTACTTTAAGCTACAAGGACAAAATCGTAGACGTAAAATTAAAGGATTTCATTTTCATTTATAATTGAATAAATACGTAGGTAGTTTTTATTATTACAACTTTCATACATTTAAATAGATATTTTGTATTTATATGTTCAACGAATTCTCTATGTCTGTATGTGTGTCTGTTATTTGCGATTTTTTTTTTTTTTTTAAATTTTGAGCTCTCCATTCGATAGAGCATCAAAAACTATCTCAAAGAAGTTATGGAATTTTTTGCGTCACTCTTACCGTTACCGAGATATTGACCAAAAAAGTTCCGATTTTGGGAGAATTAAGGAGCCATATCTTGGGAAACGTAAGTCATAGAGAGATCACATTGGTGTTGATAAATACCTAAGAGAATGGTGAACAATTTGGTACCAAATAGTAACCGGTGGCCACTGGATAACTGGCTACCGTTCCCCAGATATTGGCCAAAAAGTTCGGATTTCGGGAGATTGAAAGAGCCATATCTCGGGAACCGTAAGTCATAGAGAGATGATATTTTGCGAATTTTTCCATTTTGTACCCTCCATTTTGAGCATGTGTCTTCGTAAAACAATATACGGTAGAACGTTTTAACAGAACTCTTAAACAAGACATGTGGAAAAATTTAGTGCTCAAGGAATACTATTCCATATGTTCCGATAGATATATTACAAGAATTGTTTTATGAGTAAAATAATAAAGTACATAGAACAATTGGTTAAAAAGCCTGTAGAAGTTAATAAGAAAAATTGTTTTTAAGTTTAAGAACTTCTTCGTATATACCAGGGACACCGATTTCGGAGGTGCTCCGGTGTTCAAGAACCCCTAAAATTTTGTGAGAGGGTGCTCAGCACCCGCACAAAAGAGAAAGAAGAAAAATTAGAGAAAGAAAAGAAAAAGAGGAAAGTATAATCTTAAATTATAGGAGGGCCGACAATTTCTTGGAGTGCTGAGGAGGGGTAATAATAATAATAATAATAATAATAATAATAATAATAATAATAATAATAATAATAATAATAGCTAATAATAATAATAATAATAATAATAATAATAATAATAATAATAATAATAATAATAACTCCATTTTCACTCAGGGGTCCCGGGTTCGATCCCAGCCCCCGCCAAGTGAACTTTGTGGTGGACAAACACCGTGTGGTGGGTTTTCTCGGGGTTCTCCCGTTTCCCCCCACTTTCTTCATTCCACCATTTCATTCATTACTCATCATCACCGTCTCCTTTAGCCTAACCGGCATAACCGTGGGACGTAAAACTCAAAGATTTCATTTCATTTTTTCCATTTTCACTCAAACATACCTAAAGTTGCAATTTCAAGAGAATCGATTTTCAAAGTTTTCCGAGAGGGCCTTCGGACTCTCCGCTAATCCTGGGAGAACTTAGAGAATCCCTGGCTATGTGTTGTGAATTGAAGGATCACCGCTGGTCTTCAAAACCCAGCAGTCTTAGTAAATAGACTGAAATAACACGGTTTTTGTATAGTTCACTTTTATTGGAACCAATTATTAATCGAATTATGCAAGGTGTTGCTGTATTTTAAATATCTTCCAAGAATGGTGCAGAATCTAGTTTAATTATCTCAGCAGATACTTTAAGAATAGTCTTGTCTTCGAGTACCGTGTGGGACTATATATAATTCATTTGCTAATAACCGTGAATAACCACATAAGAGTGATTCTATAAAGAGAAACCGGATCTTCACTTTGTTCAGAAGTCATCGAAAACTACGCAGAAAACTGGTTATCCCTGCAATAGTGTTGATTGTGTGAAGGCCACTTGGCCTCTAGTGTCACATATGCCGAGTGCTATTGTTATCTGACAGCAGACAGGGGAGTGATTCAAAAGGCCCACTTAACAAGAGTCAAAAGCACTGAGCGCTGAGGGGGTAGCAGAAGGTTGCCCAGTTGGGATTTCATATGTATAGAGATATCGTAAGTCTTCTCCTCGTCGATTAACACGCACAATATGGAAAAGTAATGAACTTAACAATCAGAGTAGCCAACTGTATATAACTTTACCTGTGTGTGAACTCTTTTTTTTTTTTTTTAAGTTATAGAGATTAGAGTTTTTGCTCCATCGCCAACATACATAATATATAGTTGGTCACATTAAGATTGTTATTAGTTGTTGTTACCTACAAGCCTTCAGCTCACTGTATTCTATAGGTTAAAATAGTCATTACTTAAAATTTCTAATCGATTACACTTAAATTTTCTTTTTGACTTTGTCCAACAAACTTTAAATAGTAATGCTCTAATCTAATTATTATTATTATTATTATTATTATTATTATTAAATATTCTACCGGTACCTTTTGGCCGGTTCTTTGACTAATGAGTTTATTATTTATTTATTTATTTTAAGGTTTGGGTCTGGAAATGTTTTTCGACCTTCAGCTCCTCTTTTAACTCCCAATATTTTCTCCTATTCTTCAGATCATTGATCAATTGTGTTCTTCTTCTTCCTATTCCTCGCTTTCCTTCCATCTTTCCTTCTATGGCGGTAAGAAGAAGACAATTTCTTCGCAAGATGTGTCCAATCCAATTGGCCTTCCTACGAAGGATGCTGGTTAAAAGCCTCCTCTTCTCTGCTATCCGTTTTAAAACATCTTCCTTTATTTCTCTCTGTCCATTTTATTTTCTCTATTTTCTTCCATCACCACATTTCGCAAATCTCTAAGTACAGTGGATTCTCGTTAATTCGAACTTGGATAATTCGAAATATTGGATAATTCGAACAGAAGTCAATTCCCCTTGAAAACTGTATTGAAAACAATAGTAAAAAATCGTGGATAAATCGAACTTTTGAACCTATGTTTTGGGTTATTCGAAGTAAATACAGTTGATTTTTTTTTTTTATGTTGGAGAGATGTAAACAGAGAAATACAGTTTTAACGTGTTTTCAGTTATCCAGATGCAGCCATAGGGAAGAGTAATACAAAAGATAAATAGAAAATCTATGTAATGATAAAGATGAAGATGAGTTGGGGAAGAAGTAAATAAAGATAGAGAACGCGTTCCAATCTCATCTTGTTTCAGAATTGGTTGAAAATTTAAGATGAATTATTGATGAAGTCAACCAAATGTTATTAATATCGTATTCCACGCAATACATGAAATTAAAGATTTATTGACCGTACAAAAACAATCAAATTTAAGCAAATGAGGTTTACGACTTCTTAAAAGTGAGAACAGAATATTCAAATTGTTACTCATACTTAATTGTTTGGGCTATTCAATGTATGTTGTAGTGTTGTACGTAAATATATTTTCCATTGTACACGTAGTTTGAATTATATGGAGTCAATGCCGTTTGTTAGTTTGCGGTATTTGATTACACAAATAATAAGCTGCTTTAAAGGTAAAGTCTACATCATATGAATATGTTTTTGATGCACAGTGCTTTGGTTTGTTTGTTGTTATGTATGTGAAAATGAATGTTGTTGGATAATTCGAATTTTGGATAATTCGAAATTTTTTCGTGTCCCCTTGGACTTCGAATTAAAAAAAGTCCACTGTATTTCTTCTCTAACTTCCTTAATGTCCAAGACCCTGAAGCATAAAATCCAGTACTCCATATGTAGCACTTAGCCAATTTCTTCCTCAGTCCAACATTAAGCCTGCTAGGGTGCATTTTACAGCTTACAGCCTGTTAATGGTAGTATCTTTCATGTGAGTTGGTGATAAAGCTTGTTAAATATTGCACTGTCCAAAAGGTAAATGGTAAGTTGTCTATAGCTTATATATATACTCTGCTTATGTTGCTTAATTAATAAAATATATTGTGCTTGAGATGGAATAAATACTTGTGAATTTTATATAACTAATCACAACTTTTTTTTTTAACATTTAATACAGACCTTATTCTAATAATAAATGGCAAAGCACATTCACATGCAGCAGCATCACTATCCATTTTCAAATAAAGGCAATCAGGTAGACGAGCAGCGAACGGAGCTTAGTAGCGATTGTTGTTAACTACTAGGAATTGGCGTTACTCGCAGACTGAGATAAATTTTTGCATTATAAGTAAATTAACAACAAGAGGAGTGATCAGAAAGTAAGGTTACAAAACCTGCAGTGAAACGTGTATATACTGTTTCATACAACTAATACAGCCAACAGATAGTGCATACATCAGGTCATTTTACGACATAGTCTCCATTTCAGTTCAGGCATTTGTCGCATCGTGGGATGAGTTTGAAAATTCTCTCCTGGTAAAAATCCTGTCCTTGCATGTTCAGCCACGTCACGAAGTGTTTCACCTCCTCGTCTGAAGCTAAGCGATGGCCGCCTAGGTGATCATTAATGTGCAGAAACAGGTGAAAGTCGCTTGGGCTGTAGGGAGGGTGGTCGATGATGTCCCTGTGTTCAAATCTGTTGATGTCGTGGTGGATCGGCCACTGCGCTCCTCGTCGGTGACGCTTCAACACCAGCCGCGAACTTTCGACACCATTCTGCGAAATGCTAACGACACATTAAAGTGCCTCCGTAAGTCACTACCAGGTGCCGGTGAGTTTCAGCCTCGCTTACATGTTTCGCCCACAGAAATCGAATAAGTGAACGGACTTCTTTACAAGACCAGTTTTCCAAATAAGTTGCCATTTTGTTTACCTACAACAAGGTCCGTAGTTGGTTTGTGGCTGAAATTCTGCACAGTTGTCAACTTCAGGTATTAAAGTTACCTCACACTCCCCACTACTCTATAACAGACCACACTTTAAAAATATCGGCCTTGTTTCTGATCCTTCCTCGCAATAATATGAAGAAATAAAATCTTAAGTGTTTGCAGTGTGTTACAAGCCATTTTCTTTTCTTTTCTTTGTTTTCCAAAATAGTTTAAAATAATTAAGAATATCAAATATATAGGAAGTGACTCAGGGGATATTTTAAAATGTTATTAAATAGACTACTCATTGTTTCCATCGCCCCCGCCAAGTGAACTTTGTGGTGGACAAACACCGTGTGCGTGGGTTTTCTCGGGGTTCTCCCGTTTCCTCCCACTTTCTTCATTCCACCATTTCATTCATTATTCATCATCACCGTCTCCTTTAGCCTAACCGGCATAACCGCGGGACGTAAAACTCAAAGATTTCCTTTTTTTATTGTTTCCAGATCTCTTATAGGACAAGTCACATCATAATTGTAGAGAGGTAATGTTCTTCGCTAAATATGAGGTCTGGAAAATGCTTAATATTTGTTTTGAGGTCCGTAGGCAGCACAATTTCGTAAGAGAGGGCAGAAATCTATATATATAAAAAAGAACGTACAAATCCTTTGTTCCCTCATCACGCTAATACGGCTGAACCAATTTCTTTCATTTTTGGGGGGTTATTAGGATTTGGACCCTAGATGGTTTTTATCATATCACTTTAATTTTTAATTACCAGTGTCTTGAGATAATTGACCATTCAAGTGTCCATAACGTACAAATCCTTTGTTAGTTCATCATAGGTAAAAATAAACGTATTTATATGCAACCCGCATGACCGTGTCACTCGGCGGGTTAACATAAATGACAGGCGATATAATGTTAACATTAGTGCAATCTACTATGGTTTTTATCATATCACTTGAAAGCGAAAAAGTAAAAATTATCTAAGTAACAAAGTTTATTGCGTTCCGGGGTGACCGCAGCGAAGCGGGGCGGGTTAACATAAATGACAGGCGATATAATGTTAACATTTACTGCAATCTTCTATGGTTTTTATCATATCACTTGAAAGCGAAAAAGTAAAAATTATCTAAGTAACAAAGTTTATTGCGTTCCGGGGTGACCGCAGCGAAGCGGGGTGAACGCTGCTAGTTAATAATATAAATACAATGACAAACACCAAAGAACTACACAAAACTGCTCTTATATATGGAATCTGTAACAGGGATCTTTCTCATCTGACATTCTTTACTACTTATTTTTTGAACTTATGTTTATCTTAAAAAAATTTTAAAAATTGAAAATCTTAATGGAGGTTGAACAGTACTTCTTTCAGAGGTGACCGGGAGGTATTACTGAGATTTACCCTCCTCCCATCTGGAATAAAAGTATGTAATTTATACGTTCTAAAATGAGAGTGAATAATTTGCATACAATTTGATTTGATTTAATTTTCAGTTTAGCGTCCCTGTTCAGCAGCGAGGCTAGATGAGATATGGACCTACAGCTTAACGGGGTATCTGAACCACATGAGTTCCTGTCTGGAATCAAACTCAGGTCTCCAACGCCAAAGTTGAGTGCGCTAACCGCTTAGGCAGGAGTGAACCTATAAAATCTGTAAGATATTCTACTATACATTTGATTTTAATCCGATATTCTTATGTTCATTTGATGGCAACACTTCTGTATCACATTCAATTTGGAAAGGACGAAGAAAATACTTTCGAGTTCTTGTATTCATTCACAATTCCTGGCCCAAATGCACTCTTAATTCTTTTTGTAGTTTGTTGTGCGGATTGTCCCAATTCGAATTCTTAAAGAAAAGTCACTTGCGATTGTTTATTCTACGTGGATTGTAATATCATATGACCTGTTTGACTACGCATTGTCTCCTGACTAGCTGCGCACCTCAGCCTATATGCTGAACGCATACAACAGAGTATATGACGGTGGACGCTTATATTGTGCTTCTGAAATGAGTTTTCATCCAAGCGTCAGTTGGCCATTTCATTCACACTAACGTTTCACCAATCACCAAAAAGAAAATGCTTTCCAAGATATTAAAAAAAAAAGGAAAAAAACTCCTGCATTGAAAATTTTAGAATCGACAGATATATGTTCGCTAAGTCATTATGGCGCCATTTCTGTCATTAAAAAACTTTTGGGTCAATAGTGATAACGTGTGAGCATTGACATTAGGATAACGAAGATCTCAATATTTCTCTTATCCAGACCCGTGACATCTTTAGCTAGTTGGTGAATTGTCATGCGGCGATCTCCTAAAAGATGGCTGCTTTTACTTGCCAAATGGTGTCTTCATCAATGGTGGACTGAGGTCATCATAGAATGGGGACCGTTTCTACGGTAGTCCGACCATACTTAAACTGACGATGCCAGTACTTCGAAGCAACATATGATGTTCACATCATCATTATGCATTTTCAAATAAAGGCAGAAGGGCAGGTACGGAGCGAACGTGGCGGAACGAAGACTGTTAGCTATTAAGAATTGGCGTTACCCACAGAGTGAGAAGTATTGCTATTATCATAAGGTCAAGACTATTATTATTATTTTCATAATTTTTTATTAAAATTTCATATCTTATTTGCAAAGAAATCTAGAAAACATAATAAAAATTCCCTAACAGCTTCCATCAGGTGCTCTGAAAAGTTTTGTGTAAAAAATTCTGGTGTACAAGTTCACCATTTTTATCTTATTTTATTTTATTTTTAGAAAGAACTTAAGTATGTGTTTAATTTTAAATATGACCTGTATTTGACCATATATCTTGTAACTACTAATACATGCTTTCGGCGCAGAAGACCAAGGTTCTTTTGCTGGTAGACGCTCATGTGGTTCGGATCCTGTGAGTTACAGGGTTGCCCATGAGACGAGACGAAACGAGAAAGAATTTTCGTGACGACATAAGAGACGAGACAGAGCTCTTCCAATAGAAACAGTTACATTTTCCGGGACGAGAAAAGATACATTTTCCGAGAGAAAACATCACTTTCACAATATCTTTTCGAGACAAGATTGCCTCAACTTTTATCTACAAGGCTATTCTATTAAGTTACAAGTCCACATCTTATAAAACCTCGGTGTTAAAAGAGACCACTGTTGTACTGTGGAAGAGAATATTAGAGTGCAAATGAACATCCAACCAACAAGTCACAAAAGTAAAACATTTCATATCCCCTACAACTGATTGCAAAGAGGAGACAACCGATCCATTTTCCCAAATTGGCTTGTTCAAGTTTTTAGAATATAAAGAATTACTTTGAATTTCTGTTAAAACACAAGTTACTTATCTTTATGGCCAGATATCCCGTACACATTGCCTAGTGAGGAGCTCCTGGTTAATGATGTGAGGTGGAAAATTTTCCGCTATACTTTTCCAGAAAATTTTCCGTTCTAAACAAATATCAGTGATCAAGTAATAATTCCTCATTAACCATAAAATTGATTTAATTCATGTATAGAAATGTTAAGAAGCCGCTATAAAGAAATTAAAGAAACACAAATCTCCGGGTGTAGATGAAATTCCGGCTGAGTTAATTTTAGCTGGAGGCGAAAAATTGTGGAACAAGATACACAAACTCATTCACCTTATCTGGAACAAGGAAGAATTGCCACAAGAGTGGACAGAGTCAATCATTGTTCCAATTCACAAGAAAGGCGACAAAACTGACTAATAATTATCGAAGCATTTCTCTTCTGTCAACATCCTACAAAATCCTTTCAAATATTCTGTTAGCAAGATTGACCCCATACGCAGATTAAATTATTGGAGATTATCAGTGCGGATTTAGACGAAATCGATCAACTATCGACCAAATATTTACCATTCGCCAAATACTCGAAAAGAAGTGGGAATACAATACCCCGGTACATCAACTATTTATTGATTTTAGAAAGGCTTACGACTCGGTTAGGAGAGAAACATTATACAACGTTCTTACAGAACTTGGAATACCGAGAAAGCTAATTAGATTAATTAAGATATGTTTAAGTGAATCCCAAAGTAAAGTCCGGGTAGGAAAATTTTTGTCCACGAGCTTCCACGTCGAAAATGGCCTGAAACAAGGAGATGCGTTGTCGCCATTATTATTTAACTTTGTGCTGGAATACGCCATAAGGAAAATCAAAGATAGCAACCAGGGCCTAGAGTTGAACGGCATTCACCAGGTTATGGCATATGCTGATGATGTAAATTTAATAGGGGAGGATAGGAGAACAGTAGAAATAAATGCAGAGATCTTATTAAACGCTTGCAGGGACATGGGTTTAGAAGTAAATGCAGAGAAAACTAAATACATGGAAGTGCGTCGGGACCGTAATACGGCAAATTGTGGAGGCGTTAAAATATTAAATAATGCTTTTGATAAAGTGGATACTTTCAAATATTTAGGATCAATATTAACAGACGAAAATCATATTCACGAAGAAATTAAATGTCGACTAAAAGCAGGGAATTCGTGTTACTACTCGGTTCAAAATCTCTTGTCGTCGCGAATTCTGTCGAGGAATTTGAAGCTTAAAATATATAAAACGATAATCATGCCTGTTGTTCTGTATGGTTGCGAAACATTGTCGCTTACTCTGAGGGAAGAACATAGACTGAAAGTATTTGAGAACAGGATCCTGAGAAGAATATTCGGACCCAAGAAGAACGAGAATGGGGAATGGCGGAAGCTTCATAACGAGGAACTACATAGTTTATACGGTTTACCCAACATTGTTAGGGTCGTCAAGTCTAGGAGGCTTAGGTGGGCAGGTCATGTAACTAGAATGGAAGAAAGTAGAAACGCTTTCAAAGTCTTGACTGGTAGACCCATAGGAGAACGACCATTAGGAAGACCTAGGCGCAGATGGGAGGATAATATTAAGATGGATCTCGCAGAGATAGGAATACAAAGTAGAAACTGGATGCAATTAGCTAAGGATAGAAGTCATTGGAGAGCTTTTGTGAACGCGGCACTGAACCTCCGGGTTCCATAGGCCATAGAGTCAGTCAGTCAGTCATAGAAATGTTAAAAAGTGATAGTTTAAAGAATCTGAAAATTTTTGTGACTCAGAAAATGTCCAGTTCTATGTATATAGGAACAAGTGAAACAATTTTTCATGAATCGAAAGACTTTCCGTCGTGTAAGGAAAAATTGAAAAACTTTTTGTATGTCGGATAATTTTTATCATTTAAAAGCAAAAAGTAAAACAATTTTTTGTGAATTGGAAAGATTTATTGCTCTGTAGAAACAAGTGAAATAAATTTTCATGGATCGTAAAAGTTTCATTATGATGTAGGAACAAGTAGAAAAACTTTTCATAAGCAGGACAATTTTAAATGTTTAGTATAGTGATGTTAGGTGGAAAATTTTCCACTATGTTTAACAGCACATTAAACTATAAAATTGAATTCATGTAGAGGAAAGTTAGGCAGCAACAAATTACAATTTTCCAATTAGCCTTCGAGAACCGGAAAATTTTCTAATATTATGAGTAGAAATATCCCATCCTATTGTTTAAAATGTAACAAGAAAACGAAAAGAAACCTTTGTGAATTTATCAATTATCTCAAAAATAGAAAATTCCACTATTTCTTCATATATAGGGCTGTGTACGTAATGAGTGACTACATAAAAGTTCCTTATGAAGATTATTTTTGTAACAAAATAAGAAATGCTTTGATTTTATTGCGTTTATCACTTGTAAATCATAACTTCAATATTATAGTTTTGTATAATCAATATCTTAGAACAGATATTTTGTATTGTAAAACTACCATTATCATACAGGGTGGAACAAAAAGGTACGGAAAATTTCAGGGGCGGATTCCTTATGGGTAGAAGGCAAAAAGGTTCATATGACCATATGTCGGGAAATGCATCGTTACAGAGTTACGGCAATTGAGCCATTTGGCGGTGGGAAATAGTCACATTCTGGTCGCCCCTTAATGTGACTCAATTTAAACTTAAATAAAACTCAATAACTTCCGACATATGGTCATATGAACTTTTCTGCTTTTGTACCCATAAGGAATCCACCCCTGAAATTCTGCCATGCCTTCCTACCCCCCAAAATGTTATTCAAAAAACAAAAAAGCACAAACTTCACCCTCCTTCCTTCGCCTCGGTATCCTCACATACATAAAATGCATATCGACAGAAAGCTTCATCCTTCAGGAACACATTGATACAGAAACTATCTTCCTTAGCTTAATTAGGGACTGAGTTATTGAGGTTTAAATTAAGTCACATTGATGGGCGATCAGAAGGCGACCATTTCACACCATCAGGCGGCTCAATGACAGTAACTCTGTAACGATACATATCCTGACATATGGTCATATGAACTTTTTTGCTTGTCTACCCATAAGGAGTCCACCCCTGAAATTTTGCCGTATCTTTTTGTTACACCCTGTATATAAAAATGTATTAGAAATAATAACTATTTGATAGAACAAATACATGTATAACAAAAGGAAATATATTGTTTTATTTTGTAAATTAAAATGAAATTACTTGTTGCTTTTAGAACGCAGCGCTAATAGTGCAGCTTTCAACGTTTCTTTTATTATTTTATTGGCAGAACTACACAAGTCAGCTTGCTTATTCGTTACATTTTACTTTCTCTTCTGAATGAATATATGAATAAATAAATGTTTATTTGCAGAAAATATTCAGTATTTGTTTTCATGAGTTACTTAAATTGGAATTTTGGGTAGTCAAAAATTTACGGTAGATGCTTTATATTATTTATACATATTTATATATGTTGTAAGTATGTAAATCCTGAAAAGTAGCAAAGCTATGAGAAAACTTTGTCTTACGCGTATTAAACTGACGAAATATGATTTTGTGAGACCAAAGGTGAATTCTGAGGGAAGAACACATTGAAGTTTTTAAAACATTTATGATGAAATGAAGATGATTTTCACTTCATGAAACTTTTTTCAGACAACATTTAGTACCAATAAATTTTACGACTAAACAAAGATGTAGGAATAACTGGAGTATGTTTTTATGAAACTAAAGGTTTTCCGGAAAATTTTCATCACTGCTTCGTGTATCACATTAAATAGTACTTTTTTAATGTTATATAGCTTCGGTACTAAGAACAAAAGCTTTGAATCAAAGAAAACCAACAATATTTCTGCAAACTTGCGGTTAAAATGACCAGTGTGAAGAAATAAATGCTAGAAAAGGAATAGTTTGCATAGTTCTATGAACGACACCACAGTGGTAACGTTTATCATTCCTGAGATGGTAGCATTGTATTGATAATCTCAAGAGATATGTGATGAGCTAAAGTGTCTTCTGTCCCACCCCCTTTTTTTTTTCAGAGTCTCTCACAGATATATCATATACGTACGTACATACAAACACCAGAAGTTTTTGCCTTCTGCACCCTACGCACAGGCACATACACATACACACATACACACACATAGAGAGAGAGAGAGAGACTCACACATGGAAACACAATGAACAATCTCTCTGAAAAAGTCCAGCAGACCCCCCAATCGGATTCACCACCACTGTCCCATTCCGTAGTCAATTATTCAACACAAACGAGAATGTACGTCACATGCTTTTAAAATTTAATTAGTACGATGAACTTCCGAATAATCAAACTGCATTTACGCACCATTACTCGCATGTTTCAGCCTGTATGTTACTTTCCACCCTTTTGTTGTACAGGGGAACCATTTGACTTCATTCATTCACAACACAGGCCTCTTTTTCCACTCTTGAGTGTCCACAGGGAAAAAGAGGGGCACGTGGTTGTCGTCAAACGGCTTAATTCATGTGAAAGCTACTTTCTCACGCCCGTTTCCATGTATAAAGTCCCTCAGGATTTGATCGATCTGATTGGCCATTTAACAATGGGAGACGTTTATATAACGGAGTCTTCTCGTGCTCATCTGCTTTGTCTTCCCAAAGCAGATTGTTGAAGATTTACTCTTACCCTTGTAGATGAATGGCTATCTGGAGAGCAAAGAGCGAGTAAACTAATACAGTATATGAATCAAAGGTATAGTATTTCAAATGCGTTTTAACTAAGCCAATTAGTTCCTTACATATGATGTTGGTCATTTATAAGGAATACATTAAACTCGGGAATGAAATGTACAAATAGAAACATAATGTCTAAATATGATATTATATCTTACAGGACTATTAGCATATCACTGAACGTTTTCAGAGATAAATTGTTGATCATTGTCGAATATCTTCCTGAGATTACACATGGTATGGAAAAGATTTTTAAAAATGGGGAGAAAGTGACAGGAATTAGATTAGGTGCAGTTAGTCTATCTGTATGAAAACATCCGATTTTTCTTCCTTCCATTTTTTTTTAACACCATACAACATGCTATGCTCGCCTACCAACAGTTACAAATGGTTAAAGCTAAGAAGACGGAAATTCGATATATACTTTTTTAAAGGACTTTGGTTTACCAAAATGGAAGATCGGAGCTGGTTGAAACACCGTTTTGGTTGAAACAGTAGCGAAAAATTATGAAGAAAGGTGCCTAGCAACGCTGTAACTGAGAAGCTTCCATACTCCAGCGTCTTCAGCTAACCTCTTCGTCTTCATGTACGAAGATTTTTCTGTTTTCATATCATCCATCAACTGTAGCCTCCTTCGTCTCCTGTTTTTTCTGTCACTACGGCTTTGACTTCCGAGAGGAGCTCATGTGGTTGGGATCCCACTTATGCTATAGGTCCACGTCTCATATAGTCTTGCGGCTGAACGGGATGCTAAATTCAAAACAAATCCAAATCTAAAAATATTTCCTGCCACCACACCCTTTCCAACATGTGCTTTATGATACAGCTCCTTCTTAGCCAATGTCCCAACCAGTTCCTCTTCCTCTTCTTAATAATATCTAATGTTGTTATTTTCTCCCCCACCATTTCTAACACCCTTCCGTTACTTTCTCGCTTGACTCAACTAATTCTCTCCACTTTTCTCCATGCCCATATTTCGAAACCCTCTAGTCTTTTTCATCACTTTTGCTAATGTCAATGTTTCTGCCCCATACAGCACATTACTTTACACGAAATATTTTATGAACCTATTTCTCAACTCTTTATTCAAGAACTCAACAAATAGACTTCTTGAATGCTTCTTTCGCCATTCCTATCCTCATCGTTTCCACATTCGCATTTCATATCATCCACAGTAATACTACCCAGGTATCGAGAAGTAGTCACCTTTTCTATCTTCTCCCTTCTAACTTCTATGTTGAATTTTGACTGTTTTATTCAAATCAATATGGTGGCTTTTGTCTTCCTTACATTCCATATTCTTCACAGACCTTCCCCAAGTTTTCTAACATATTATTGATTTTCTTTTCAGGTTCTCCATAGAGCCCTATATCATCTGCAAACCGTATACACCTAATCATTTTACTTCCTACCGAAATACCGTTTTCATTATGAGGCTCTATTTTACTGCTTCTTCTAGAATTTCATTTCATGTCATTTCAATATATAACTAGAATCTATATATATTGTATATATATATATATATATATATATATATATATATATATATATATATATATATATATATTGAAATGAAATGAAATTTTTGAGTTTTACGTCCCACAGTTATGCCGGCTAGGCTAAAGGAGACAGTGATGATGAGAGATGAGTGAAATGGTGGAATGAAGGAAGTGGGAGGAAACATGAGAACCCCGAGGAAACCCACGCACACGGTGTTTGTCCACCACAAAGTTCACTTGGCTTGAGCGGGCATCGAACCAGGGACCCCATGCGCCAGAGGTGAACGCTCTACCACTGAGCCACCTCGGCCCTAGATATATATTGAATAATGTTGGCAAGAGCCCACGTTTCTGTCGAACTACCCTTCCAATTGCACTCTTCTCTGTAATTTATTTCTCCATTTTAACATTACTTGTACCCTTACCTCTCCTAAACTCGAATTATTCCTCCTCAATTTATTCATTTATTCTTTCATATAACCTTCTGTTCAATATTCAAAGAATAATTTCTTCTGCACGCGACATGAGGTTAATAGTTTTATAGTCTTCACATCCCTCTGGTTTCCATTTCCTAGCCAACAGTAATATCATGATCGTCTTCAAGAAGCCGTTTGGCCATTCTCCTGTTTCATATATTTCATTGCAGCTTCGGAACAATTCTTTCTTGCTCTCTTCTCCCATATTCTTAGTGAATTCGATTGGTACATGAATCATCCGGTTGCTTTTTCATTCCTAATCTGGAATATACGGTTTTCACACTCATCTCGGAGAATATTAAACTATTTATTACTTTTACGTACTTCATTTTCTACTTCAATATATAGACCCCGCGGTCTATCTCTACTCTCATGTAAGTTCTCAACATGTTCTTTACGTTTTCCTAAGACTTCACAACTCTCACTGATTACCTTCACATGCTTATTTTCTACTGTCGTCGTAATACCTCCTTGTTTCCTCCACAATCCGTAGATTTCACCCTCCTGTGCATTTCCTCATATTTTTCAACTCTGATTCCTTTATGTCCTCAAATTTTCTTTTGTGAAACTCTTCCCTTGCGCTGTCAGTAGGCAAACAAAAATTGTTCCGTGGAGAAGTGGTGGTCCAACCTCACGACAAGTGCGCTTTGTAGTAGTCAAATAATATGTACGTGGGTTTTCTTGGGGTTTTCCGTTTCCTTCAACTTTCTTTATTCCACCATTTCATTCATGTCTCATCATCACTGTATTCTTTATCATACACGGCATGGATGTAAAAGTGGGACGTAAAACTAAAAGATTTAATTTCATTAAAAAAAATCGATTCTCCATGTAGACCTATTCCTACCCTATGGGAGTAATTATGGATATAATCTTTTAATAATAGATTACTTGCTGCGTCGTTGATATTGGCGGGTTACTATAACACTTAGGATGTGAAATACTGATTTGTTTGGTATACTGCCACAAACCAAAATCCTTCGCGTATGTGTACACTATAACATTGTTACTCGTTTAGTGTTATTGATTTTCATAAAGTTCTCTGAAGTTTCATATGTACAGGACGAGTATATTAGTCGTGTTAATTGTTTCTCAATATATATAATTGCGTAATTAATGTATAAATTATGCAGCCGTCATTTGTATACTTGTTTATGATTTAATTAGTTGCAATGTTTATAAGTTCATTTAATTCTTAAATTTTGTAACAATTTGTAAAAAGTATATAGTAATGGTTGAAAATATAGACAAAGTGCTTTTCTCTGGGAAATAAGATATCGATAATCATCATGAATGTGATACTCTACGTGTTCTGATTGGCTGCTTAAGTGAGCGTCCAAACCAAAAGGTGGAGGAGATTAGCAAATGTTGCCATCTATTGATAAATAGACCTATTATCTTTTAAATACCTTCAATAACTCTTGTTCCATCTTCAAAACTATTTGATATTTTTAATCATATAAAAGTTTAAGAATAAAAAATACAAAAGAAATCATATTAAAGAACTTAAGCCAATATCGTATCGTTGCCCATCGCCAGAAAAAAGGCAACAATTAATAGTAAGTAATGTTAACAATTTGAGATTGCGGGGGCGCGGTATCTCAATGGTAGAGAGTTTACCTCTGGTGCATGGGGTTCCTGGATCGATCCGCGGTAGACAACATCCTGTTCGTGGGTTTTCTCGGAGAACTCCTGTTTCCTCCGACACTCTCATTCCACAAATTCTTCTATCATCATTCACTTTCCACAAGTTCAGATTAAACACTTGGTTTAACTAAAATATATCTTTTCATTTTCTTTTCAATTTGAGCTTGTTCTTGAAGTTCCACATCATCACACTCGATACATCTTGTTTCATTCTTTCATGGGTTCATGAATCAATCTTAACATGTTTTTGTGTTTGGAATGGTAGAATTTTTTCTTGTTTTATAGTAGTTAACTTCATTCATACAATAGTGATTGAAATAATAAACATTAGTGTATTAGTGTTTATAATTAAACATTGTATTAGTGTTTTAAAAAGTATCGAAAATACTTGTAAAAATTTAGAAAAAAAAGTCCTTCGCACATCACTCACACTTAGCTGTCACACCGACGACATTTTCTCATACTCCAGAAGATCTGTGCGAAACTACCGGATCTCCTCAATACTGCATTTAGAAACAACGGACTGTAGTCTGTTGTATTGCCATACTGTAAATCCTATCTATAAGGAAATTCTATATAACCCGATCGCGAGTGCACTTATAGGTGAGTCCAACGCGCCCCTCCCCCCCAAATTTTCTCACTCAACATGCATTTGTACACTTTCTCAATAAAACTATAGAGGAAAGGGGGGCAAGAGTACGCAAATTTAAATTAAGCTTATATATTTTGGTAAAAAATAGTTACAACGGAAAACTTTTACATGGAACACAAAACTTGAACTCTCCTTTACGAAATGTGAACTCAACTTTTATATACCTCTGTCCTTGGAGGAACTATAATTCGTAAAATGAAATCATTCAAATTCGTACTCTTGCCCCTATATGTGGGGCAAGAGTACGCAACCAAAAGAGCATTAACAATTATCACAGATGAAGGAACCTACACCTTCATCTGATGTGCATTGTTCATGCCACTATTCATGGCATCTTGCGCACTTGATCCAGTCTTCTATTGGTGGATCACTGTAGATGATATTGCATAATGGAGACTCGTACACTACTTCTTCACTGACCTGAAGAGTTGTAGCTACAACTTCGGTTGTAGCTTTCTTGGTGCAAAATGATGTTTGCCTTTGTTCTTTGGAGGGCGTCGTTTCGGAAGTAAGTTCTGCTTGAAAGGAGAGGATGTCAGAATCTCTGATTGACCTCGAGAAGATCAAGATTTTTTGGTTGAGTCGGAGGAGGACTGATAACCACCAAAGGAGTGCATGATGTGGACGGTCCACATGGGCCCTGCTTACTTCCAGTGAAGATCCAGCTTTACTGGTTGGAGTTTTTGTAACCGATGAACGAGCAGCCAGCAGAAAAATGTTTGATGTAGACAATCTGCATGAGCTCTTGCTTGCTTCTAGTAAGAATCCAGCGTTACTGGTTGAAGGTTAGGTAACAGATTAATGAAAACGAGTAACCGGCAGAAGAGTGTTTGAAGTGGAAAGTCCGCATGAGCTCTTGCTTGTTTCTAGTGAGGATCTAGCGTTACTGTTTAAAGGTTTGGTAACAGATGGAGGAGGACGAGCAACTGGCAAAGGAATGTTTGATCTGGATGCGCCGCATGACCCCCTTTTTACTTCCAGTGAATCATCCGATGAACGATTTTGGGCACTATTCAGGTCTGATGATTGATTTGTTGCTTCAGGAATGCTTTCGTCTTCAGAGCTGGCTTCTACATTTAAGTCTACCACATCCACAATAGAAGGAAGAAAATTTTCTACAATGACCACATCTGGTTTCAGTGGGACAACTCCAGATTCTTGAAGGCTGCATACCAATGGTTGAAGATTTGTAGTTAGCCTCTTTAAACAAACCCGCAACTTGGAATTAGGCGGGATGAGTCATCCCTCATCCATTTATCACACACTGTTGAATACCAGGATTTCAGCGAGTCAAAAAAGGAGCGATCTAATGGTTTCAAATTATGGCTGGGATTTGGTGGTAAACTCAACATCACTATCACATTTTGCCTGCAGAAATCAATCGCTTCGATTGAAATGTGAGAGGTCTGATTGTCAACAAGTAACAATACCTTTTTCGTAACAGAATTTAATCGCTCATGTTGGTGTAAATAATATAACCATTCTACGAAAAGTTGTGAGTCGATGAACCAGAATCAGATATTCGCACAGAACCCGGCGGCGAGCCATCGAATAATTCTTGTTTAATTTCTTTTCTGGAAAATATCTGGGGAATAAAGGAACCAGATGCACTCACCAGGAAACAGCTGTTATGTTAACTCCAAAATCACTACATACAGTTTTATTCACAACTGATTTTTAGTCAACTTTAGGAACTTTATGAGGAACCGTATTTATGCCAGTTTCGTACATGTTGTAGATATCCCGTGGAGGAAAGCCGTTTTGTCTTACAAGATCTTTTAGACAATTTAAAAAGCGTTCAACTTGTGGCTTGCTAAAGCCACGAGCTCTCCCCAGACTAGTCTTTGAAGGCTGTCGCAAAGCAATTGTTAAATGTCTAGGACGGAAAGACTGTCCACTCTCTTCCTGCCATTCGATTCACATGGCTAAAGGATATGGGGCAACTAGTTACGTTCAGCAAAATTGTATGCCATTCTTCTAAGATATTTTAAAGTTAAGTCATAGAAGAACTGATCCAGTAATGTGATATATTCCACTAATTTGTTCTCCATTTCTTCGGTAAATAGGCCTACTGGCTTTATTGTGCCTAAAGACGTTGCAGATTCTCATTTTAAAAAAGAAAAGAAAAATCCTTAATTCTCCTTATATCAGTAATTGGAATGCATAGGATACAAAAAAATCAGATAATATTTAGACCATTTATAAAAATATATTTTCAAATTCAGCTTATTCCATCAGTTACAGAATGTTTGTCACCTATGAGGGTAACTAGAAAACTTCTCGACCTATCCTTGTTGAAGCTACATATTGTCAAATGTTAGGTTAGGTTAGCTTCATATATCTTTATAAGATCCCATACCAATCATTGGACTGATACCGCCTTATGCAGAGTCGTTTTAACGTATGATTACTGAAGGACTGACTACTACAGGAAACATGGTAGTCGAACTTTTTAGTATGGCACTAACCACGCGTGAGAACGACTCTGCATAAGGCCCTTGAAATTTATTACTAAAGACTACTGACATTTAAGATAAAAGAGGTTAAAGCGTAGTATTTCTGAAACCTGAATAAAATAAGCAAGCGTAACGTTATTCAATAACTGCAGATGTAACTATCTCACACGTTTATCTGTTTCGAAAACTCAAACACCACCTTAGATTACTGTTATGTAAGGAATGGTATTTAGAATAAAAATTTATCCCTCGTACATAAGAAAATATCAGGATTCTTCAGAATTCTTAACGTTAGAGGCTACATATGGGAACCAGTATTCGTAAAGTTTGCCGTCACTCTCTATTACAACGGAATCTACATTCTTTTTTGATTGTTAGATCTAAATCAAATTGGATTCTTTTTCATAGAACAGAAGGGGCAAGAGTACGCACGCGTACCCTTGCCCCGTAGGTATCTGCGTACCCTTGCCCCCTTACTACACAATTGACTTTCCCGTAATGTACAGCCAACTGTTGGAAGAAAGGCAATTTACTCCATCCTGTCAAACAATGGATATGTTAGAAACTAACGCTTTATAGTACTTTGAAATCGTTATAAAATTGTGTAAGTTATTCATTAACTACTTATGTCCCAATATTGTATCAAACTATTAGAAAACATAAATAATTACCTAGATAGCTTGTAGTTTGCCACAGCACACTCAAACTTGTTTAGGTTCTAGACGCCATTAACATCAAACTCCACATGACGCATTATTGCGATACGCGAATATATTCACCTGATTTTAGGGAACCGTATCCTTGCCCCCCACGTACTCTTGCCCCCCTCTACTCTACTTGTGTATCAATCAGGGATATGAATAATGTAGTTTTGATCTTACACTTCATCTGTAGTCTTTCTCTTATAAAAACAATCTAGCTCTATTATTTCTTTCTGAAAGTATACCTGGAAATGTTTTAGAATTGCTTATCGTCTTTTTGGGTGCAGAATAATACCTGTTCAATACTACATATAAGTATTGGCTTCTAGTATTGGAACACCCCGCAAAGCTTGGCCCCTCCTAACAAAAATTTATGGGGGTGCGCCTACTTATATATTTCAGATTGTTGAAATTGAGTGAGATAGTCGATTAAATTGAATTGCTTTTTTTTAGAGACAATGCCAGTGGTTAAATTATTCCTCATTTTCATAATATTTCATGTAAGTTTTATTCCTTATTAGCTGGAATGCCCGTTATTTGCACGGTGAGTGCAAGGTTTATGCAAAACTTCAGAAAGTAAAGAAATCAATGAAATAAATAAATACCGAAGAGTAACACCTTTATCCTCTCCAGTTATGTACGTCCGCATAACAAATATGTATTGTTGGTTGCATACAGACAAGATGTTCTTACTTGTTAGAAACAACCAGAAACTTGTATAAATTTTGACCTCCTCTCCCGCACCAATCTCCTCTAGAGCCAAAAATAGAAAAAAGGACTATGTAGGCGATTAGATCTTGTGACGAATTATTTGTGTACAAAATTTATGGCTCTAAGTGATTCCTTTCTATGCGAAAATCTGATGACTCATCCGTCCACACACAGACGTTATTTTATTATTATCAAAAATTTCATTGAATAAGTTGAAACATCGAATCCGAACCGTACTTATAGCAGGTTCTGAAACTGTCAAATACGTGGTAAACCCGATTGACTACATTAAATATTAATATGTAATTTTCTCTCGTATCTTAACGAAGCTCTAAAATTTGTCTCTGAATACAACTAGTGGAGGGATGGTGAGCTAAATTATTACATTTTTCCCCGTTTTAACATAGCAAACATTCTCGTTAGATTCTGAATTAATCCAAAGTTTTTTTCCAAAGTTAAAATTGTAAATTAATAAATAAATTTGTCTAAGAATTACATGAGGATTACTCATTATTCATAGAAACTACTAGAAGAAGCTTTGAATGATTCTATGCTTAATCAAAATTATATGTCGCCTAAATCAAGAATAATTTAAAATTCACATTCAGAAATAATTTCAACTACGTCTTACTTCAAATAACCTTGATGGTGGTGTGTTAGGGCAAACTCCATACTACGTGAGGAGCAGTAGAACAGCAGAGGACAGGGAAATGAATAGAATGAATGATCCCTCAGATTTTCAAATATGGGAAATTGTTGGCGTGCGATTGTGGTGCGAGCATGGCGAAAGTGGTAAGTATATTTGATGTATCACAATTGACAATGTTCAAAGTGATGACGGCCTACAAAACTCATCGCAAAAACACATCAGCAAAGAGGAACAGTGGTTAGAAGAAAACATTTTAATGACAGGTCCCACTGAGCATTAAAGTGGATTGTCACTCAGAACCGTTGTGTGTCATTTTTTATATAAAAAAGTAATGAAATAATATACAATAATAAAATAGAGAAGTAACTTTTTCGCCTTTTTTTGGAGAAACAATGTGCCGAAAATACTAACATATTAAATTGATCCTCTGTTTGCCTCACAACCAAATTGGAACTTGTGTTGTTATTATTGTTTTTTTTTGTTGTTGTTGTTGTTGAAATTAGATAAGGTATAATAATTATTTACCTGCTCACTTTCTGATTTTTTTAGTTGATGGTAAAGAACGAAATGGATTGAAGAAAGTGAAAGAAAACAGGAAAACCCCGATAAAACTCACGAATAGGGTGTTTGTTTCCAACAAAGCTCACTTGGCGCAAACTGAAATCTAACCAGGGATACTACACACCAGAGGTTAGTGCTCTTCACTGAACCAACACGGCCCCCGCATATTTATCCAAACCAACAACTGAAAATTAAATTTAGGAGAGGGGGATGAAGATAGCCTTGCACACCTCTAGCTCGGGACAGGGTTAAGTTATTTAAGAAATTAAGCATTAAATAGAAATAATGATCATAACAAAAGACTTCCGTAAAAAAAAAAAAAAAAAGAATCAAACAAACGAAAGAACTGGAGCGTCTGCATTTGTTTCACGAGGAAAAGACCTTAGTTCCTATATGTGATTGTATAACCAGAAGAATCTAGTGGAATCACCCCCCATCGATCCTATATTCTTCAGCCACGAAATATGATATGAATCCATTCGGCGTCTTCCACGGGGACCGTTTCTTTCGTCTGCCCCTCTCTCAAAGGTATTCTTTGCATACAAGACAAAATGTAATCCGATTTACTCGAAGCGATCTGACAGATGGAGCATCGAATTCACCTTTCAACACAAATCCAATAGTCTCTTTCTCATCCTACCTGAGCATCGTGGGGATAAATTTGTTTCAAAGACATTAGAATCAGAATTTTACACATATTCTTGCATCCATAGTATTCTTAAAACTGTTTCAAATAGGTTTCCCTACCGCAAATCGATGATAATTTAAAACAATTTTCACAATTCACAGTGTATATTTAAGTGGATGTAAAATAATGAGCATTTTCATTTGTTTTGCGGTTATTATATTTGATTGAATATTTTATTTTTGTTTGTTTAACATTATAAACAAGTATTAACGAGTAAGCTTATTGGGTCCTAGTACTTATCCAAATTATATATATATATATATATATATATATATATATATATATATATATATATATATATATATATATATACAGTGTGGTCCAATTTCGGTTACCTATTTGTGAGTTGGCAACACCGCCGAGAAATGGGAGAGGGGAGAGTGAGATGCCTGTCAGCCGTTAGCAGGTCGCCTTGGATTCAGTTGACAATGGAGCGTTGGCCGTTAAAGCAGCGCGTGTTTTGAGTTGAACAATTTATAAAGCAGGAGTCCATTGTTCTCGTACAACGAGCATTCAGACATGAGTTTGGTGACGAGAAAAGACGATTCAGGGAAAGTCATACGCAGGTTGGTGTCACAGTGGCGCACTAGTGGTAATGTGGGTGACAAAATACACAAACGTAAGAAAACAGTTCGTACATCTGAAAACATCGCACTGTGCGGGAGGCAATTCTTGTTAGTCCAAAACGTTCAGCATGACGACATTCCTTTACATTGAATCTTCCTCGAAGCAGTGTTGGTCGAATGTTGCGAAATGATTTTTAAGTTTCGTTCATACAAAATGAAGGTGGTGCAAGAATTATCAGAGTCAGATAAATAAATGCAAGTGCAGTATTGCCAAGCCATATTGGAATTAATTAACCAGAACCATAAAATTCGTGATTCAATTCTCATGACTGATGAAGCGAACTTCTTTTTAAAAGGTATGTGAACAAGCAAAACTTCAGATATTGGGCACCTGAGAATCCATGCGAGTTTCTTGAGAAACCACTCCACAGTGAAAAACTTATGTGGTGTGGTGTGGGGGCTATGGGTGTTGTCGGGCCGTACTTTTTTGAGGATGAACATGAGCAACCTGTTACAGTGACGGCGAACAGATACACAAACATGTTGCAAAATTTCCTGCTCCCACAGCTACGTCAGAAAAAGGTGAATATAGGGTCTGTGTGGGTTCAACAAGATGGTGCAACAGCCCACATAGCACGACAATCGATGGCAACTTTCAGGACCATGTTTCCTGGAAAAGTGATATCCAGATTTGGGTATATTCCATGGCCTCCCAGATCCCCGGACTTGACTGTCCCTGACTTTTTCTTGGACAGTCAAAGGATTGGACAGGCATTTCTTGGACAGGCATTTAAAGGACACAGTGTTTAGACATCGGTTGCATACACTGGAGGAACTGAAACACAGGATCCAGGAGGAAATATCCGCCATCACTCCAGATCTCTTACACAGAGTAATGGCTAGCTTCTGTCTGTAAACGTCTGACCTGTTGCATTCAGAAGGGTGGAGGACACTTAGATGATGTTATATTCAAAAAATAACACCTCATCTATAAATCCAACTGTGTGTTGTAATTATTGATAGGCATTACATTCATGTGTCTATGAAACTCTGTGTTTAATTTCAACATAAAATATGGAAACCGAAAATGGACCACCCATATATATTTAAATGGTTGCGGCCTCACAAAGGATAGTTATCCTATGAAATTTGATTCAAATTCTGTATTAAAACATTCTACGGAACGAAAAGCTAACGATGTACTTAGGGATGCGCACGAGATGAGTCGAGACAGGATTTTCCTGACAAAATTCGAGTCGAGACACGGCTCTTCCAATAGAGAAATATACATTTTTCGAGTCGAGACATCACTTTTACAACACATTTTCGAGATGAGACAGCCACAAATCTTGTCTCGTGCGCATCCCTAGATGTACTAACAATGCGGGACTTTGAGTCCAATTTCTTGTTGTCAACTTTAGTACTATGAGGACTACTAAAGTCAGTGACAGGAAAGTATGTGGCTCAAGATCATATCATGTTAGTACAACGTGAGCAGGTAGGACAGAAGTGCTAGGGTGCAAACCCGAAATTAATTCAACTTAAATAAATTTTTCCTCTAAGTGTATCTCATAAATATAAATCACTGTATGTTACGTACTTGCTTACATTTTACATACCATGCCTTTATTCCCATTAACAATCATTAACATCCTCAAATAAAATTAATTGGGTGTACTATTATGCTTCGAGACAATGTTAGTCGCACTAGAATACCGCTTTTAATGAGATGATGCAAGTCAAACAGTCAGAAGAAAGATAGGTTTGTCGGAGGAAAGATGGGTGAATATTCGCACTTGTTATTGCCATTGCGACATGATCTAGCGTAGTGAAGGCAATTGGGGAGCTACTTGAAAGAAGTAGGAAGGTCTGATCTAGAAAGGGAATTAATGTGGTGATCACACATCACTGCAAAGACGTGAGTGCCAGAAGCCGTTTGGTAGGCCCTTGCTCCCTGAGGGCTGTTGTATCAGGAGTTTGTTTTTTAAAGCTTAGTTTCTTTTATAATATACATATTTTACTGAATTGTCAATTAAACAGAAGGAAACATTGACAAAAGTGGCGTATTTGAGGGAGGGCTTCCGGGTTTAATCCCCCCGGAATTTTAATAACTATTTTAAAGTAAATGAAATATCTTGCAGAATTTTCACATTTCCAGGAATAAAGTTAGCAAAGCCCCTCCCGAAACAAATCGTAAATACGCCACTGCATACAATCAACATAACATGAGGAATACAGTTATTGAAATTACTGGTACTTACTCTTGTCTCATAGCTCCGGTGCTTGGAAGACACTGTTTAAACTCAAAGTAAGGTGAAAATGAAATTAAACTTAATGATGTTTAAAATCAAGACAACCATCATTAATAATTACAAGTAGCAGTGGGACAGCGTACACCACGTGAAGAAGTTTGGTTTGGTTTCTGGTAAACTAATCTGCTCAACAAGGTAAAGTTTACTAAGCTTAGACTTAAGTATTTAATTTTACATCAAATAAATTAAATATATTTTAAGGTAAATGATTTTTTTTAATAGAAAATGTTTAAGTTTTTAGCTTTGTCAGTGTTCTTGTGGTGAGATTTATACCTTTTACAAATGATCTATTACTAAAGTAGTGTTTTGTATATTTGTTGCAATTTGATCATGTCCCATTCAAATTACGCATACCTATTCTCTATTATGGTGTTTTCTATTGAAATTTCAACAGTATTAAAAATTTCGATTGCAAATAGAAAAAAAAAAAAAAAGAAAAGCTGTGCGTGATAGGCCAAAACGGTTTTGAAATCAACACACCAAAATTTAGATAAAATCACCTCTTCAAGCTTTTTCCGGAAGAAAGAAGTTTTATTTCGCAGGTCGGTGTTATTCTTGGCAACGAACGAAATACTTTTCAACAGAATAAAAATTCGTTCTTTAGCTCGATCTTTTCCCTATCGACTGATATATGTATCATTTTTTCTTTTAAATAATATGTTAGTTAAATGTAAATTTATGAGTTAATTATAGACCATATATCATTAACCATACCGTGTACTATAATCTTGCTCTCGTCATATTAAAAAGCTTCAGTTTTCGCTTAGTTTTAATAGGTAGCATCAATATTTAAGTTTATAAGAATTATTTTTATTTTCGATTTTCTCAAAACTGCGCATGAGGATTTACATTTATTCACATTATTTTGTTCAGCTAAATGAGATTTATTGATTGGTATATGCCTTTTGTTTGGACTTTTTGTTTTTGTTTTTGTTTACGCCAACAATATTGTAGAATTTAGCACTGGTAGGCCTTGAGGGAAGTCATATCGGTCACAATTACAATTTTATTGACAGATGCGAGATTTACCTAATATAATTGTTGTATGAAGAATGGTATAGTTTGTTTCTTCAATCGGAGTGCAGCTTATATATAAAGTATGCCTCCTTCTACTTGTGGTGGCTCGTGTCATAAATAAGTCATCGTCCGAGGGATCTTGTGGAAAACACCCCCAATAACTAACTAGATGGCCAACTAGAAAACCTCATTTCAAACAATTGACAGTCGGTTGTCAAATACGCATGGTCTCTTGATTCCCACAGTTCTAAATGCTGTCCTTTAAGTTAATGCTCGATTCACTGTTCCCAAGACCAGCTTCCTTGTTCTTACACTTTCTGACATCTGTTTCATGTTAGCCATAGTATTGGGAAGAAAGAAGAGACATAGTGGTTGTTAAGACGTTGCAACCCCGCAAGTGCGGTCAAAAGAGGAATGGAGGGAGGAAGAGATTCTGTTGTAAAATTTAGCATGGGAACTTCAAGGACTTTGCCGAACTGCACTCCTATTGAGTGAATACGCTATACATTATGTACATTTTCTTCCCTTAGCCATAAAATTATAATGTTAATCCATATGACTTCTCTCAAGTGATGTACAGGTACCTTCTTGTAATTGCATTTCAAAGAATTTTCTCTTATTAACTTTTTTCTCGAAAAATTTACAGTTTTAATTATATTTCTTTCATTAATTACAGAAAGACAAACATTGTTCTTTAGAATCTATTTGGTTTCTCGTAAACAAATAATTATATCTGGATACAACATATCGGTAATTCTAACACACTTTTGCAAAGGATATTATTTGTGATGCTACTTTTTATGAAAAACGAAAATATCCCTGTCTGTGGACAGATGGTGAGAAAAGAGAAAAGGAAGAGAAAGATGGCTGAAGGCAAGAAAAAGCTGAGAGCATTTAATCGAGGTTGGTGCCTTGTCTGATGATGGTGATGATGCGTGTATCCGTGGAAACGTGGCGTTACCAGCGAAGGGGGAAAGGGGGCCTAGAGACATCCGGCTGTGATGAAGTGGTTCCCTCATCAGCCTTGACAGACTCTTTACTCGCCACTCCATTCCCGTAGCTCAAGAGCCACAAGTCTGGAGGACGGACAATTAAGGACACAAAGCCCTTCTGGACGGAGGAAAGAATATATCTCAAGCGACAAATTAACAGGAAAAGAAATGAGTAAAAGCTTTTATGAGAAAATGTATGTTAGATTCTGAAACAACTCTTGTAAGTTAAATATTAACAGTTTAAAATGCAATTTTTATAACAGAAAATCAAAAAACAAACAATGTATATTTGGATAGAAATGCTCTGAATTCAATTATTTGGTAGATTTGTCATAATATAGAGGGTAAAAATCAGCAATTGCGATAAAATAAAGCTCCGAAAATGGCAAACAAAATAGGAAAATAAGTTTGCAGTTTATAGTCTACCGCAAAAATGGCGATGGTGTTGATGGTAAGATAGGATTTTAGCGTTACTTTCAGCAACGGTGGGGGCATAATGGACACCGTAAGGTTGAAATTGAAATAGCAACGTTGTTATGAATGGAAAGTCGATGATTTTGCAGTACAATATTCTTTATTCTTTCTTCTACATATGTAAATAGGTAGAAGGCATGAAAGTTTTACCAAACAAGTTGTATGTGTAAATAAATGGACCTATTGTGAATGACCGTTTTATCCCTACTCCCTGGGTAAAATGGCCTCATCCTTGGAACATTAATGAAAATTATGTTCTTTTTCGATAACGAAATGCTAGTTTCCTTATTCATTAAAAATGTTAATGAAACAATTAGTTGTACAACTATAAAACAATGAACGGAAAATTATAAAAACAAAAATAACACTAAAATAAAACTAAATGAAAAAGAAAATACGAAGAGAAATAGAGGAGCTATCAAAAAATTTCGAGACCAGGTCTCTAACATGCCATCAGATGACAAAATAAGGACACACGCTCGATCACAGGGAGCATTGACTTCATACTATTCACAGTGTAATATATTACCCTGCTCAACTCGACACTGGATATTTTGGTCCCCTGTACAATTTTAAGGGACCATTTTGCCCCAAATCCCGATATAACTTTCAAAAACCCTTTATCTGCTATCCACCATCTTCCACTACGAAATCATGCATGATTGTTTGATGGCCAAACCTTTCTCACTATCTATGTGTGTACCATATTTTACTCAAGTAATTACTTTTTTCAGCATCAGGTAGAATATTCACTATATATCTTATATCGACGTACCATGAAAATGGTTTTCTCCGCTTATTTCACACACTATTGAAGGTAGCGACGTCTCCCTTTCTAAACACTTCGTGCCACACTAACTACGGCTTGCGCAGTAGTATCAATTCTCTGTCACCAGAGGAACACCGCTATATACCGGGGTGACCATCTTGCTCCGGGGGTCATTATGCCCCCACTTCCCCTATATGTAACGTATACCTACTGCCGAAAGTGGGTTCTAAATAACATGAACTTCAGCTGAGTATCGGACCCTAACCACTCCAACGACGACAGGAATACATATATTCATTGCATTTTTATGTCATTAATTTACTTAAAGCTAACATTAAATGAACTAATCTATATTAAGGATTGTAAATACTAGCACTAATTAATAAGAATGATTTCAAAAGTATCAATAACCAGAAGTCATCAAAGTGAAAAAAAAAAGAAGATTACAAATAATATCGAACATAAAACTGCAGAGAAAATACGCAAATGAATGTCGTCATCACAAACTACTCGATTATATTAGGTTTATTCACATTGGTACTTGATAAAAAGATTGTCATTTCTAGTTCGCTTCTGCACAATATCAAGCATCTTCTTTCGATTCTCCACTTATCTGTTCTGTACGATGCGTTCGAGATCTGAAAACGATTGTTCACCATCTATTAATGTGTTTGGATCATATTTGAAGCATGTCTCGATCTTGAAATTCAAAATAGCATCAACCGTACTTTCCGTATGGTAGTTGGTTAATAATGATTCATTCCCTCCGGAATCATTCCATATTTCACGGATGAATTACATTCCACGATAATGGCGAGTAATGTGACTTGCATATATAGATAGAGGTGAACATAACTCATGAAGCAACCATAACAAAGCAAATACGGTCAATTATTACGATAAGTGGTATTTGTTCGCGATTTCTTATTTATTTTTTTTTAATAGCACTTAACGTACGAGGGCACTCGTATTTTGCCACAATTCCCGATCTTTTAATGAGCAATGGCCATTTTAGAGATAAGCTTTAATTCATTCTTTTCCTTTTCTCCAATATGCAGCTGTAGTTTGTTTCGCATAGTAAATAAGATTTTTGAATGCACGAAATTTCAGTTCATCAAATCACAATAAATGAGTAAGTGGAATGAAGAAATTTCTTGCTTAGTTCTTTACACGTAATATATGTATTACGCTTAGAACTAAATGTATCACTGTTACAAGGCGTAAAAAATACAGGATGTCCACAAAGTCCCGGAATCACTAGAATGAAACATAGCTCGTAAACTATAGCAAATAGACATGCGTTTTTATTTATTTATTTATTTATTTGTAACATGTTCTACAACTCTTCAAGTTTTATTAAGTTGTGATAATTGAGTAGCGTTCTAATTATTCTGAACCTTGTAATGAAATTAATGGTTGACATGTTTATATATATATATATATATATATATATACTTACAGATTATGTTGTGAGCGACAATGACAACAGCACAGGAGAAGGCTCAATGTGTATGGTGGTATGGTGAGTCTGGTAAATCACCAGTAACTGTGCGGATATGGAGTTCTGAACCTCCTCACGTAATTCGAGAACATGTTCAATCTAGCCTAAAAGTAAACCTTCGGTGTGCTGTAATGCATGATCGGGTCCATTTTTCTTTGCTGAGGGCACTGTTACAGAGTCTATTTACTACGACATGATTCATGAGTACCTACTCCCTCAGGTGTTGGAACTGCAGCCACACATAATCTTCCAGCACGATGGAGCGCCTCCTGATTGGTCTCTAGATGTGAGGGACCTTTTGGAAAGACATTTCCCTAGGAGATGGATTGACCGTGATGGACAAATCTCCTGGTCACCGCGCTCCCCTGATATCATCCCCTTGAATTTTTCCTTTGGGGTTACGTCAAGGATCGTGTTTACGAAACCCTTATTGCCACATTTTGTACTAGAATTTCCAACTTTATGCAACAGATTGATGCTGATACGATGCAGCGTGTATGGACTTAGAAGAAGTTGGTCCAGTGCTATATATGGAGCAATGGACTGTATGGTTCAGAGACCTGAACATTATTGAACTTAGAGAAGAAATATTTAGAGAGCTTTGAAATGTGGTGTTGGAAGAAAATGGAGAAGATAAAATGGAAAGAGAAGAGTAACAAATGAAGATGTTTTAAAATGGATAGGAGAGAAGAGGACACTTCTAGCCAGCAGGAAGGTCAATTGGAAGGACACATCTTGTGAAGAAATACATTTGTCTTCTTCATACCGCCATAGAAGGAAAGATGAGAGAAAAACGAGGAAAAGGAAAAAGAACACAACTAATCGATTATTTGAAAAATAGAAGAAAATGAATGAATGAATTAATTAAAACAGGAAGCTGAAGATCGAGAAATGTGGAAGAAACATTTCCGGACCTAAATCTAAAATTAAAAAAAAAATCTCATTAGTTCCAAGACCTGCCAAAAGGCAGAATATATAATAATAATAATAATAATAATAATAATAATAATAATAATAATAATAATAATAATAATAATAATAATAATAATAATAATAATAATAATAATAATATGTCTCATCATTAAACTGTACTGTAATTAAAGACACATTAAAGTTTAAGAGTTAATCATAAAATTGAGCTTATATATCATTAGCCATAATGTTTACTGTTGTCTTGCTAGTGCCATAAGATAACGAAAATGTTGATGTTTGTGAACAGTAGTCTCTCAGTTTCTGGTGTGACGGCTCCTTGGTTTAATCGTCGGGCACGTGAGCTCGAGGTGAACAACATTGTGTCTGTGGGTTTTGTTGAAATTCTCCCATTTCCACTGATTTTTTTTTTTATAATCATTCACTTTCATTGACGTGGGATGAAAAAATAGAACTTTCATTTCGTTTCAGTACTGACTGGTCATCTATTCTTACCGCCTTCCCTTTGCTAGGACAAATTATCTCCACTTCTTTGCAGTTATATTAAACTAACAGAACACCTGTTTTTCGCACGGGGAGAATATCCTTTATTTTGGACATAAAGAGATGAATTTGGATTTAAACGGCATCGAAAATGTCACTGGTCATCTCAGCGACCCCGGAAACTATGGATTCGGCACTAATATGGGTCATTTTCGATCATTTTTAAACATCTTCTCCCTCCCCAGGCAGAAGTTACCCCGTCAAAGTGAAATGATAAAAACCATTCCATGACCAAACTTCATCTATGTTGGTAATTTGATCGAGAGCGGTCGAGTTATTCAAAAGTTATGGAGTCACAAACATATTCACTGTCAATTTTATATATTAGAACAGATTATATTATTTTTGTGAAACAGAAATTAGAGAGAGGCAAGCAAATCTACATTTACTTCGCTCACACACAATTTCACAACAGAAATTTAGTGCACTGAGTTTTTCCTACGTAGAGATAAGCATAAAACTGAGTTAATGTTGGAAATACCCTTTCCATTAAGTTAAACAGTCGCGTAAGAACATCGTTGTGTAAACTGTTTCAGTGCTGTAAAAATTATAAGGTGATCATTTATGAGAATGAAAGTTATGTTTAAAATTAGGGCCTTTAGCTAGGAAATGGTGGTTTGCCTCTTTCCTTCTTTTCTTCTCATATTCGTGGATTTCCTCTCTGTTTCCGAGAGGTGAGGTCGCTGTACCTAAAAGAGTAACTGCTATTTCATTATCCTAAGTGGCATACATATTTTATAAGGACATCGTAAGGACGATAGCTACGTTAACCCGCTCTGCTAAATGTGGATGTAAGTCCTTTGGGACACCAAAAGCAGTTCTTCTAACACCACACCAAGATGGCGTCTAAAGATAAGTGTTGCTAGATACATATATTTTCTCCTAAAAAGAAGGGAGGAGTGTTCACATAAGAAAAAAATGCACATGAAGAAAAAGAAGATGAATGGGTTATATGTAAAGTGTGGCAGGGATGTGTGTATATTCCCAGTGGGTACGATGAGAAAGGTCAGGGAAGGATTTAGTATTCAAGGGTCTAATACAGGGCGTATACTGTGCCTTCCTGAGAACTCGCCGTCAGTTGCAATGTGTGTGATAATTCTATGTTTCTTTCCTATTTTCTTTCTTTCAAACAAATAAAAAAAATATATTCTTCAACATACCTAATGCATATCATAGTTTCGTTTCAAATATTTAAGCTGTAAGATAAATGTATAGTTTTTGTTTCTGAACATGAAAAAAAAATCTGAAAATGTAAGATAGAAACAAAGAGGAAAAATGCATAGGTTGTAAGCCCATACTGGGATACGTTGAAAAAATGTGGGATATGCCTTTCAAAAAATGAACAAAAACAGTTACTAATTGTCATTCACTCAGGCACGTACGCAGAAATTTCTTTCGAAAGGTGTCCAAAGTCTTTTTAGAGCTTCAAATTCATGAGAATAAATTATTTTAAAATTTGTAAAATCAGACCTAAAATTTGATCAAATTTGCAAAAAGCTAGGATCTCGGGGGGTCTCAGGATCCCCAGGACTCATCCCCTGCGTACGTCACTGCACTCACCCATGTTAGCAGTGAGAAATTCAGAATGTAACACCTCGGTGCATAATTGTAGGATGTTATAACTAAAGAAAAAAGTAGCAGAAGACATCTTCCACTGTTAAATAATGGATCTTTTTAGAAGGTTTTCCAGCTATGGCTCTGGTTATAATAATTGTAATGGTTATTCTTAAATAGATTAAAACTTCATAAATACTTTATCGCCTTATAGCAGTATTGACCAAATGGCAGCCATCGCATAAAATGAAAATATTTATGATTTGTTCCTTTTTTGAACATTTTCATTCGTAACAGGAAGAGTGTAGCTGGCCGTTATAATACACCAGAACAGTTATTTATATTTTTGTTACTAAGCCCATTCTTCAACATAGGGCCGTTGCTACCGTGCCGATTTTTAGAAAAATGTAGATTTCGTACTTTTACTTGTTATAATTGTTCATATCTCACAAGACCCTAATTGGTCTAGACACCTGAAACAAGAAGCAGGATACAGAAAATAGTGCAAAATTAACAGAATAGAATATGAATATATCGTCGCGTTCAAGCAGTAGTCACTAATTCCAAAAACATAAGAATAGATTTCGGTACTTTTTCCAGTATGAGGACGATATACAGGGTGTCCATAAAGTCTGAGTAGATGGGAGAAAGCATATTTCAGACAATTTAATTACAATGAATAACATTTTCAACATGATTTCCGTGCTGTTCAATGCGTAATTTGATGCGCTTTGTAAGATTAAGGTGAACTCGATGGAATAAGTTTGAATTGCCGTCGGTTTCAGCACACTGACTTGTAATGCGTTCTTTCAAGTGGTTTAAATTTCTAATCTTCATTGAGTAAACTTTCTCTTTCAGCATACCCCACAAGAAATCAAGGGGAGAAAGGTCTGGCGAACGAGGGGACCACTCCACATAACATCTCCCAATCCAGTGAGGAAAATTGTCATTCAACCGATCTCTAACAGCTAACTTGTACGGATGAAACTTCTCCTCTACCAAGATTTTGTGGAAGGTTGACCTTGGTACACGCAACTCCGTGGATGTCCGATGAAGCAATTTCTTTGGGCTAGCATAAACCTTAGCCAAGACAGACCCTTTCGTTTCGTCTGAAGTCTTTGGTCGTCCGGAACGGGGTTCGTCCAACACACTGCCTGTTTCTTTGAACTTGATGATTAATTTCCCGACGGCAGTAAAAGAAATAGGGTGACGATGAGGGTGTCAAAGGTTAAATTTTTCCTCAATTTTGCGATACGATCTTAGATCCTATCGTCCACTTAAGAGTACCAACTCGACTCGTTCTTTCTTAGGCAGAACCATAAGTCAATCTGAATATATATATACATACATATATATATATATATATTAGAATTCCCTATGTACCCAAACTTTATGGACATACTGTACAGGGTAAAATATTCGACGTTCTAATACATATTATGAGGCTAGATATAGCAGATGGCATTGTTATGCTAAGGATAACCAAGCTTAGCATCACAATTTCACCTGTTACATCTAGCCTGACAATGTTAGCACATCGTGTATTTCACCTTGTGTATCGTTATGGTAATGGAAGAAGTACCTAACTCCATTCATTTGTTTTTGGAGTTAGTGGCTTCTGACTGAACGCCGACGATATGTTCTCAAATTGCAATCGCTGTATCCATGCTTATTTCATATTTATCAAATTTATTTTAATTTAACCTGGGCCTCAAGTGTGTTTGGTCCTTTGCTGCCCTGGTCCGCTGTTCGTTACAAATTGGTCTATAAACGATTTAAACAAATATGTAAATATGAATCATATATACCAACTTTTAAATAATAGTTTTTTTTTTTTTTTCATGCATATGAATGGCTGACTTTTCCGTATCACGAACTTTCTTCAGGACGTTTCTTAGAAAGTTTAGGAAAACAAACTGGTATTCCTAACTCCTTGATTGCTCTGAAGAACAGTAAGTAAACTGTCTGAGACAATTAAAGTTTTCCCATTTATATGGCTTGTAAAAATAAGTACTTTTTGTACAAAACTGTCAAAATATGAAATAACAACAGAAGAGGAAACAAAATGGGAATGGTTATAATATTCTTTGGATGGAAAATTGAGCCATTTTCTTATTCTTAAACCAGTCATCCCACTTGTCTCATTTTCTTAACTAACTTCATGATATGTAGTCCCATCATTTTTTTCCCCTTTCCTATGATATACACAACATAGGATACAGACTCGTGTGTTCCAGACAATAATTGTTGCTATTATTCAAAATATAATTTTCTTTTGATCTTTAGTTTTAAAAAAAATAAATAAGTGGTTTGGAATTAGATTAAAGAAAACCGTTTTTCTGCACGATATTTCCAGTCTGTTCATATATATATATATAAACAATCTGTTTAGATTAGAAAAAGACTTATCAAAATGATCACGAAAGCTGTCCCTTTGTGTTGAAAAGAGCAATTTTCTTTCTTCGGAATACATATACATACACACATCCCCGTCTGTAACTGTACGTTAACTGGAATAAGGAAGGAGAGGGGGATAAAAGAATATTAAGAAATTATTCAAGGAGTATGAATATGATGAAAAGTTGAAACATGCATTTTGCTTTATATCTTCATGTGTCAGGGAAAGAAAAAAAATTAAACATCGGAGTCATCTAATTGTCAAGGAATACGAAGAAGGGTCGTAATATTTGAAGTTTCCGGGAGCATGTTATAAGACATGCGTCATATCATATGTTTGTTTGTTGATGGAATATCTGGTGGATTGACGTTGGGCTCGTGAATGTTTGAGGGAATTGACGTTTTTATTTTGTTAAATTAAGGTTCCTTCATAACGTCGACAAAATTGTCAGATGGTTATAATTTGATTCACATACTGTAAAGAAGGATAAATACAGTATTATCACTATCTACTATGTTATAGATTGTTTTCTGAGGGAAGTTCTGGTTAGTCAGCTTCAGCATCGAGTCTAGATAAGATGTGGATGAGTTCAAAGCTCAATGTGTCTCACCAGAAATTCCTCCAAAGAGACACAAGCTAACTATTGGAAACTCTTCAAAGACAAGCGTCCTAAAATGGTCATAAAGGGAGTTCGGATCCTGAAAAACAACACATGCATTCATTCTGCTCACGAGACAGTGACACTTGCTATAGCTATAGCTTTTTGCGCTATGAATTTCGGTCTCATCTGACATAAACCCTAAAATGGCACCCAGCTACTCCTTTCCTTTTTCCGAACTAAAGTCTCTGCTTCACGATAGAGTTATATAACGATAAGCATGTAAAATGTGAAGTGGAACGTTTGTTCAACAAACAAACAAACTAACTCTATGGCCTATGGAACCCGGAGGTTCAACGCCGCGTTCACAAAAGCTCTCCACTGATTTCTATCCTTAGCCAACTGGATTCAGTTTCTACTTCGTATTCCTATTTCTGCGAGATCCATCTTAATATTGTCCTCCCATCTGCACCTAGGTCTCCTAATAGTCGTTTTCCCATTGGTCTTCCAGCTAAGACTGAAAGCGTTTCTACTTTCTTCCATTCTGGCTACATGACCTGCCCACCTGAGCCTCCTAGACTTGATGACCCCAACAATGTTTGGTGAACAGTATAAATTATGCAGTTTCACGTTTTCAAGTTTCCGCCATTCCCCATTCCCGTTCCTCTTGGGTCCGGATATTTGTCTCAGGATCTTGTTCTCAAATACTTTCAGGCTATGTTCTTTCTTCAAAGTAAGCGATCATGTCTCGCAACCATACAGAATAACAGGCATGATTATCGTTGAATTTTAAGCTTCAAATTCCTCGACAGAATTCGCGGCGACAAGAGATTTTGAACTGAATAGTAACACGAATTCCCTGCTTTTAGTCGACATTTAATTTCTTTGTGAATATGGTTTTCGTCTGTTAATATTTATCGTAGATATTTGAAAGTATCCACTTTATCAAAAGTATTATTTAATATTTTAACGCATCCATAATTTGCTGTATTACGATCCCGACGAACTTCCATGTATTTAGTTTTATTTGCATTTACTTCTAAACCCATATCCCTGCAAGCGTCTAATAATACCTCTGCATTTCTTTCTATTGTTCTGTTATAATCCCTATTAAATTTACATAATCAGCATACGCCATAACCTAATGAATACCATTCAACTGTAGGCTCTAGTTGCTATCTTTGATTTTCCTTATAGCGGATTCCAGGACAAACGAACAAACAAACAAACAAACAAAATTACCTCTATAATCAGGGCTCTGGAAGGTGATCTATGCTGAAAAAAATGGCTAGTGGTTATGTAGAGACCTAAGTTCGTACACAGACTCTCTTCCTCAGTACCGAATTCGATTAACAGTGGGGATACTCGGTCGGAAATATGTCTTTCCAGGCCAGCTAGACTGAGCGAGGTTTTTTCCTGAGTTCACACCAGGCAAATGCCGGGATAGTTCCTAACATAAAAGTCTCAACCCACTTCCTTTTTTCCTTATTCATTTCTCCGGGTGGTGTGATCTCCGATGGACGCCACACGTGACGGGCTAAAATGACCATAGATCCCGAAAGCCTAGAATATAATTTCCTAATTCCCTAGGCTTCGTTCCCATTTGCTGATAGAACGAATTTTATAATCACCCTCGTATGTTTCGAAGAGAATTAAAGATAATAATAATAATAATAATAATAATAATAATAATAATAATAATAATAATAATAATAATAATAATAATAATGCAATTACACTAGTTAACAAATTTAAACTTTTTGTTTGTTACATGAGAAAAATCACCTGATCTTAAAGGAACTTTTTGCGCTGAATTCGAATATGCACTCGGTTTCTCTCCATCACGTACGGTTTTCCCGTAACAGAGGGATTTTCGGGAAATTCCCTCAAAAATTTCTCTTTTTCAGATATTTTATTCCCCTAGCTCCTGTCCCCTTACATATAGTAACATAGAAATTATACCTAAGTATACCTTGATTTATATTTAATAAACCCTAAAAGTTTCGTAAAAATCGCTTTGTTCTTTCTAGAGAAATAAATATATTTGTATGTATACTGTGTGCACTGTTTATTGCACCTGATAGTAATGCTTTCAGATCTCCTGAGTTGGGGTAAAAACGATTTGCTTTATTACTACAAACACAGACATAAAAATGAATATTTACAATAGTCAACAACACACTTCTATTGCTCTCTGTAAATTAGAAACGTGTATAAAAATAGAATGTACTTCCAACGTATATTTTTTTAAACGTACAGTATATGTATATCTTAATACATATATATACAATTCTCCAAGTTTTTTCGTTTTGTTCATGAAATGGTTATCAATGTTATCAAGTGTAACAGAATACAAAAGAAAGAAAGAATGGAATACAGACTCATTGTTGACAACAATGAACTAATGCAGTCTGAATTTTCCACTACGGTATCGTTTCCCCCCTCCCCCCGCGCATTTCTTTCTTTCTTGTGTTCTTGACACCTGGTGAGGGAGTTTTGTACATTTTTATATTGACGTGTGGTTTAACACTACTTCACTTTCAAAGTTGTCTTTGCTGCTAAGAGTGCTTTCATGTTTGATCTTAACGGCATTATACCCAACTAAGACCAGAAGTTTAGTTTGTGATCAGTACAATGGCGTCAAGAGGACGGCGTTCGTGTGTTAACTCACCAAATAGTTTTTGTTATGTGTGTGGCCAGTTTGTAGTTAATGGACAGTGTAGATCCATTACGCCATCGGTGAAACTAGCATATTATATATATTTCGGATGTCGTGTGGGAGATCAGGACAAAACTTGGGCACCCAACATAATATGTGCGTCGTGCTACGCCACTTTACTTGCATGGGCCAAAGGGAAACGGAGGTTCATGAAATTTGCTGTACCAATGGTGTGGAGAGAACCCACCAACCATCTGGATGATTGTTATTTTTGTCTCACAGTAGTTAAGGGACATTCTAAAAATAGCAAATACACAATAAGTTATCCCAGCGTTAAATCCGCAATTAGACCTATTCCGCACGGGGATGAACTTCCACTTCCCGAGCCCCCTACCAACTGGGAAGAGATATGGCCAAAAGACTCTGATGATGATCATGACCTTGATGAACCATCGACATCAACATGTACATCCAAGGATCCAACGTTCATCCCTGACTGTGTTCGCGAGCCACATTTCATCCGGCAATGTGAACTTAATGACCTAGTCCGTGATTTGCACCTGACAAAACAAGAGGCGGGACTTCTGGGATCAAGGCTCCAGCAGTGGAACTTATTGGATGCAGAAACGAACATATCAGTGTACAGGAAAAGGCATGTTCAATTTTCAAGCTATTTCTCAATGCAAGATACACACAATGCGTATCTCAATGTGTGCGTATGTACGGATATAAATTGGTTGATGGCGGAGCTAGGAATTCCTTACGTTCCAGAAGAATGGAGGTTATTTATCGACGCGTCAAAGGTCAGCCTTAAAGCTGTCCTTTTACATAATGGAAATAAAAAACCTTCTATACCACTTGCGCACTCAGTGAAGATTAAGGAATCCTATGACACCATGTCAACTTTGCTAAATCTTATAAATTACAAGGACCATTGTTGGCAAATATGTTGTGATCTCAAGGTAGTTGGTATTTTATTAGGACTGCAGTGCGGTTACACGAAGTACCAATGTTTTTTATGTTTATGGGATAGCCGAGCTGATGACAAACATTATGAAGTGAAGGAATGGGAACCTAGAGTGAATTACGTACCTGGAGAATGCAACGTCAAATACGCTCCTTTGGTAGATCCTAATAAGATATTACTACCGCCACTTCATATCAAGTTAGGACTTATGAAAAACTTTGTCAAAGCCATGGACACATCTGGTGAAGGTTTCAAGTATTTGCGAGATAAGTTCCCTAACCTGAGTGATGCTAAGATTTCAGCGGGAGTGTTTATTGGTCCCCAAATTAGGAAATTAATGCTTGATGATAGCTTTGACAGCAAGTTAAACAGTGCTGAGCTAGCTGCCTGGACAGCATTTAAGTGTGTTGTGCGCAACTTTCTGGGCAATAACAAAGCTGAGAGTTACACAGAAATCGTACAGGACATGATACAGAAATACAAAGAGTTGGGTTGTAGGATGTCTTTAAAAATCCACTTTTTGCACTCCCACCTCAGCTTCTTTCCTGCTAACCTAGGTGCTCTCAGCGACGAACAGGGGGAAAGATTCCACCAAGATATAATGGCAATGGAGAAAAGGTACCAGGGACGATGGGATCCTTCAATGATGGGGGACTATTGTTGGGGTCTTGTTAGAGAATGCAACATTTCTTACAAAAGAAGGAAGTAGTGTACGTTTTTGTAACCCAATGAAAGTTTCATATATTGTGATAGTTTTGATTGTCTTTTCATGACCTTTTGGTACATTTGTATTATTGTTTATTGTAAATTGTCACACTTGTAAATTATATTGTATTATATTTTATATATGTGTTTGTGGTAATAAAGCAAAACGTTTTACCTCAACTTAAGAGATCTGAAAGCATTACTATAAGGTGCAATAAACAGTACACACAGTATACATACAAACATATTTATTTCTCTAGAAAGAATAAAGCGATTATTACGAAACTTGGAAGGTTTGTTAAATATGAATTAAAATATACTTAGGTATAATTTCTATGTTAGTATATGCAAGGGGACAAGATCTTGGGGTGTAAAATAAACGAAAAGGGAAATTTTTGAGGGATTTTCCCGAAAATCCCTCTGTTACGGGAAAATCGTACGTGATGGAGAAAAACCGAGTGCATATTCGAATTCAGCGCAAAAAGTTCCTTTAAGAACAGGTATTTCCTTTTATGTAACAAAACCTTTGTTAACTAGTGTTATTTTTGTTGATAACCAATAAAAGTTAAGAACATTCTGACAAAATGTTACGCTAATACTATGTAGGTCTAGATGTTTATTCAGTTGTATATCATGAGATGATTAATCCATTACTGTACAATGGATACTATTACAATGAATGCTTTCTTCAAAGTTTTGTTACTAATTCCATAATAATTTGTAAAAACAATTCCAAAAATTGAAGCAAACTCTCTGCATCTACAGAATATAAGTAATGTGTACACTGTTAGAAGTATGTGCATCACTGTTGGGAGAAGATAAAAACAGTGTATACAATCTGGTCTTTAACAGCATTTTTTTTTTTTTTTTTTTACATATACAGTAAATACAGAATCAATTTTGGCAAAACAAAATTTGTCAATTACTATTGACAATGAAGGACAAACTTGTTTTTACTTGTAAAAATTTGTTTTTCTCAAAAACTATGTATGAGAATTTGTAATGCGCCGCTAAAGTATACCTGAACCACAACGCATTACGAAACATTTTGGAAGAAGTTGAGCGGGATACCGGTCTGCATCGGATGATCTAAAAAAGAATAAATTCTAAATGAAATCATTAACTTTTTCGAATCGGAAGTAAACAAATTAGTTTTGAAAGAAAAGATGAAGTTAGAAGATTTTTGTAATAGGACTATAGTACAGATACAGGTGCAAGATGGCGAACGTGAAATCAAACTATTATTTAACGTAGCGAATATATGTTGCCATATTTATTATTTAGTGTAGTTAATTATCTCAATATACAATATTAAGTGATCTGAAGTTCACCTACATACCCAGAAACTGAAGTGGAAGTGGGGAGGGTGTAAAAGTGAAGTTGTGAAACCCAAAACTGTGAGGATTCCTAATAGTGACTGCATAAGCCTAACAGGAATCCTGAATTTTGCAATCGGGTGAGATCTCAGCAATACTTTTACGTTCTTATGTGCATGTTGATTTGGTATTTATGGTGGCAATAGTTTAATTTCCTTTTAGTGTTTAGGGTTAAGAGTTTAAGTGACATTGATTGTGTATTTTAAGTGTATAATCTGTAATTCTTGTAAATAATTATTAAGATGGCGGATAACCAATTTAATGATACTATGAACTTAGAACCAACAAACTCCAAAGACAAAGAAATATCCGACAATTCATCAGAAATGGAAATTACTGATAATGCAAATAACCAAACCATTTCAAAGCTAAAAAAAGTAAGTTTAGACAAGAAAGAATATAATGAGATGGATCATTTAAAGTCTTATGGTGATTTTGTAAATACAAACACTTCTTTAGAAAATCGTTACACGGAAGAACATGTAGCACCGTATTATGTTTTCATAAAATCGAATCAAGAGGATCTGGGAACGAAACATGTAATGGCAATTAGCCGTAAACTCTATTTAGCTTCAGTAGAAGGTATTACTACTTTCAAAAAAATCGGAAAAAATTTATTAAAAGTCTCTTTTAATTCTGCGAAAGCAGCAAATGCTTTTCTAACTCACCCAATATTAAAATCACAAAATTGGATGGCATATATACCAAATTTTGCAATTTATACAACGGGGGTAGTAAAAGAGGTTGATCCGGAAGTACCGGTAGAGGAACTGCTACAAGAAATAGTTTCTGATGTTCCAATAATCTCAATTAAACGCATATACAGGTCACATGAAGGTAAAAAAATCCCAACTTCTACAATAATAATAACTTTCAATTCGCAACAACTACCACTCCACATTAAAGTTTTCTTCTTAAGATTGCAAGTGGAAACGTATATACCGGCTATAAGACAATGTCATTTATGCCTACGATACGGTCACACTTCCCGTACTTGTAAAGCTAAAAATTCCATTTGCAAAACTTGTGCTCAATCTCATGCAGCATCACAATGCTCTAATGTAATAAAATGTTTTCACTGTGGTCTACCGCACGAAGCGGATAATGTTGAGTGTCCGGAAAGGGCTCGTCAAAAACAAATCATGTCAATAATGGCTACACAACATATTTCATTCAATGAAGCAAATATGCAAGTTGGTAAATTAAATTCAGATTCAAGGAAATGGAATGCAAGTAACATAACTATCAAAGCATCGGAAAATGTCATCATCCACTCTCAGAACAGAGCTTCAGCTCAAACAATACAAAATAAATATACAAATGCTGTAAACATTCCAAACTACAGAAAAAAACCTAAACTGACTGAACAAGAAACTCCTCCCTGGAAAAGGAGGAAAAGTACGGAAGAAACTAGTGGTAAATTTACTGTTAATAATGGGAAATACTTTGAACGCAAGGGTTACGATTTTTCATCAGCTAGTACGAGCGGACAATTGGAATCAGTGGTAACTGCTTATAGAAACAGACATACAATGATGGATCAAAATCCTCAACAATTGTGTGAATTGAAATGTATTACTAACGATAATAACCCACGTTGCCAAGAAAAATTCCCTTTGTACGTAACTCAAAATCAATGCAATTCTACCTCCTTTGAGCAATGTTTGAATACAGCAGTGGTTCCAATTCAAAAATCAAGTAAATATAATTCTCAAAAATCTACGGAAAATTCGGAAAAGAAAACCGATATAGATTCGGTAAACTCAAAAACATTATTTGCAATTAAACAGTTACTAGGTAACATACTAATGTCCTTAAATTGTAATGTAACAACTGAACATATGGAACAATTATCGCAGCAATTTTATCTGCTATTCAATTCAATACTTTCAAACTAATTCACGTGCCGGTAAAAAAAAAAGGTTTTTTTTTTAAATTTAATTATGGAGCATAAACAAAGTTTGAAAATTCTACAGTGGAACTGTCAGAGTATTTACAATAAAAAATATGCAATTCTACATTTAATAAAATATTTTTCTCCGGACATCTTACTTTTACAGGAAACTTGGGCAAAACCAAAATTTTCTTTGAAATTATATAATTACAATATCATTGAACACTTAAGGGATGATGGATATGGTGGTTTAGCTACATGTATCAAGAAAAATATTCCTTTTCGTACTTTCAATATAGCTTTAAGTAATACATATAGTGATATACAAATAACTGGTTTTGAGATAAATAATACTAAATTTGTTAATATTTATATACCGCCTGATATTAGACCGCAACCACAATTCTGGAAAGAACTGTTAATAAATAACAAGATTGATTATTTGATGGGAGATTGTAACACCCAATCCTCAGTATGGGGAGCATCCAAAGGGAATACTGCTGGTAAAATACTTAACCAAACCTTAACTGAATATCCTTATCTTTGTCTAAATGATGGTACTGCAACTCGTATTACTATGGAAGGTATGGAAGTTCCTGACATAACTATCTGTAGAATTCAATATTACATTTTAACACACTGGTCTGTCTACTTTGATCCATTAGGAAGTGACCATCGCCCTATTCTGACGATCACTCACCCCTTTCTAGAAAAAGCATCTTCTAATCAGAATTCAAATAACAATGATTTCACATCCAAAATAAATAAAATTAGTAAAGAAATTAATTGGAATAAGTATCAACATTTTATTTCAGAAAACTTAAATAAATCTCATAATTACAATTACTCGATATCTAAGTTAAACCAAATATTAACGCAAGCTGTAGCGAGATCAAAAAATGAAGAATTCATACAGAGTCACAAACTGAAAAATTCCTTTAAGTATATACCACAAGCCAAACCTAGTTGGTGGAACCGTGAAGCACAACAAGCAATTAATAAAAGAAAAGCGGCTTTTTTGCAATTTATTAGTACAAAAACTCCTCAAGACTTTAGACTTTATCTCAATAGTAAGGCAGTAACAAAAATCATCTTAAATAAAATTAAAAGAAAGCACTGGAAAGAATTTTGTGACAATTTATCATTTCAAACGCCTAGAATGAAAATTTGGAAATTTTTACATTCTCAACTCATTAAAAACTCTATAAAATCTGTAACAAGTACTTGGAATTCAACAAAAAACGATTGGATACATCAATTTCATGCTATGTTAACTCCTGATTTTGTTAATTCAAATAATTTAATAATAGCTAACTTACAAAATAAGCAAGAACTTAATAATGATGAGCTTTTTAAATTAGAAGAATTGGAAGTGGTGTTTAAAACTACCAAGAAGAACACCTCTCCAGGTATAGATGGATTTCAATACGTCCATTACATAAACCTACCGTTAGAAGCAAAAAGAATATTCCTAAATTCTTTAAATTCAGTTTGGAAAACAGGTAACATACCTGAAATATGGAAAAAATCGATCATCGTGCCAATTCTTAAACCTAATAAACCAAGTCATATTGCTACAAACTATAGACCAATAGCTCTACTCTCTTGCAGCCTTAAAATTTTCGAACAACTGATGTTAAATCGTTTACAATGGTACATAGAGTATAATCACTTGTTACCAGACAATATCACAGGATTTCGTAAAAGTAGCTCAACTTTTGACTCTATCGGCCCTCTGATTATTGATATATGGAGAGCTTTCCAACAAAAGAAATATCTTATTTTGATTAGCGTGGATTTTCAAAAAGCTTATGACTCTATAAATCTAAATTTATTAATTTCCAAATTATATAAACTACATATTCCGCAACAGTTCATATTACTTATTTACAATTTATTATATGATAGACATGTACATATTAAGTTGAACAATTCTTATTCAAAATCTAGACGTACCTCTACTGGTCTGTTACAAGGTAGTAAACTTAGTCCAACTCTTTTTAATCTCTTCATGTTAGATCTTATTAATGTATTGAATAAAACTACAAATACCTTCTTGTATGCTGATGACCTGGTTACATACGAAATAGTGGAAAATCTAAAAATTGGAGTGGAAAAAATACAACACAATATGCAAAATATACACCAATGGAGTTTTAAAAATGGATTGGATATAAATTGGGAAAAATCATCATTTACAATTTTCACAAAGAAACGTATAAAAATTTTACCACAAATAAGAATTAATGGCAAACAACTAAAATTTATCAAACATTGGAAATATTTAGGACTTAATCTTGATACTACCTTATCCTGGAAGTCGCATCTTCAATATTTAACCAAAGAAGCAACTAAATATCATAATATATTGAAAAGTTTGAGTGCCAAAAAATGGGGTATACAACCTCATGTGTTGAATATGATTAATCAACAAACATTAACAGCTAGAATTTTATATGGTTCCATGTTTTATAACACTAATTATACAATGTTTTACACAAAAATTCAACAAATTCATTATGATGTGATTAAGACAATATTATCTCAACCAGCTTTTTGTCCAAGGAATGCTATCTTAGAAGCTACAATGAATATACCGATAGAAATAAAAATATTCCAACAGACGGCAAATTTTTTACTTTCTCGGATGGCAAAAACTTCTTCAATTATAATTAAAAAACTAGGAAACATGGAAATTATAAATCAAAGTAAAAAACTTCCTTATCAAAAATCATTGCCATGGATCTATACTGTTTTTAAGAACATAAAAGAATTGCAAAATAGTATAGCAAAAGCTCCAAGTATACCAGCATACTTATTCAGCTACAATATAAACTTAATAAAAATTCCAGCTGTAATTCCACAATATATACAATATCATAAATTTGAAAATTTACATAATATATATAAAAATATTTGGCAATTTTATATAGATTCTCTTCCTAAAGAATATATACTTATATTTACTGATGCATCAAAACAAAAAAATAAACAAGTCGGCGCAGCCTTATTGATTCCGCAATTATGTATACAGAAACTATACAAACTACCTTGTAACATGTGTGTATTTGAAGGCGAAGCCTTCGCCATAAGACAAGCATTTTTACTTATCAAAAAACTCAATCTTAAACATGCATGTATATGTACGGATGCTTTGAGTGTTATTACTGCACTGAATAATACAAGATGGAATATTCAAACTTCTTGGAATATTTTATTAATTAAAAAATTATTTCAATCATTACAATCCAATGAATTCAATACTATCTTAATGTACACCAAAGCTCATGTAAACATAGAATTTAATGAATCAGTAGACCAATTAAGTAAAGCTGCAGCTAATTCAGGCATCAAAACTAACATACAAATTCCTTACTATAATTTCAAAAATATTATCAAAAACAAAATAGAAACATTAACTACCCAATGGAAAAAGAAAAATAGAGAAGGTCCTGGCAAGTACTACTGGAGATTAGCGGATAATTTGGAATTTAACAATTGGAAAGTATTAAGTATGTGGTCCAGATCGAAAATTGTGCTATTTTACCGAATAATATTCAACACAGCTTTAACTCCAAAAAAACTGTTCTGTATAAGGAAAAAAGATACAAATATTTGTTGGTGCGGAAAAGAAATTGGCAATCTAAATCATTTAATATTCTACTGTGAACTATTACAGAACAAAAGAAAAGAGTTTATAATACATGTATTGAATAGCTTCTACACGTTCCCAATCACAGTTGAAATGATAATCACCTCAAGAAATTGGATACTTATTAAAAGACTCTTACAGTTTATACAGGACAATAACTTAAATCTATAAATATAAATAAATAAATAAAATGAAATGACGTATAAGGTGTTACATAGATATATCTAAATCACTTCAAATACTTGGAAAGTCTGGGAAATAACTATTGCCACTATAATCAATTTGTAACAGCATGATCATGAGAAATTGAAGAACTAACTTGAACGTTTCAACAAACAAAAAAAAAAAAAACCGTTTAAACTCCCAGTTTTTTCCTCTAGCATTCAAATGTGATACAATACCATTAATACAATCTTATTTTGGACATTTATAGGGAACAGGCCATTTGAATCTATGTTTGGGCCAAACTACACGGCAGTTTACAGATGCCGAATGGAATGGAATGGAATGGACTATAGTAAAATGTAGTTTAGAAGTATGAATTTGTAAACCTCGGATCGGACGTCGAAAGCTAAACCAACTGTAAATTGTTTTGTGTTTATATTTAGAACTTAGTAATCAGAAGAAACCTAACAATCTCAAATCAGTTGGAGTTGGTGCGATTATATTATTATTTGTCTATATACGATGTGCAGCTTTGTAGAATAGTAATCTTAATTTAAGAATATTAATTTTAGTTGCGAAAACAGCCTCTATGAAATTACAAAAATGAAATATAAATGAGTTTAGGGCCTATGTTTAGCAGAAGGAGTCCAGCTCTCTTCTCTAAAAAATGTTACAATTTTGGTAGTTTCTGTTCACATTCGGTTAGTTTAGGCAGGCACGTAGCCAGGATTTCGTAATAGGGGGGGTCCGTGACGAAATACTGCGGTTATCACACCAGGGCTCGATCATTCTAAATATTTTTACTGGAAACATAAGGCCTATATTGGTTCGTTTACGCAGGATTTTGTAATTGGGGGGGATGACATGAAACAATCTGATTACACACCAGGGGCTCGATCAATCTAAACTATTTTACTGGCAACATACCTACATTGGTTTGTTACAACAATATCCTCATTTTATTGCCCTAAGAAAGCAATATAGGTATTCTAATAGTATTTTAATAACGAACTATGAAGAATCTCGACTAAAAGAATATAACAAAAAAAGATATAGTCTTCCGAGTTTCTTAAGTATCTGATCGAACTGGAATATCGACCGTCATTTGTACTCCATAGGATTAGCATGGAGCTAGATGGAATTCGGAATGCTCCGTTACAATAATATCCATTTTCAACTTGACCCCCGTTTCCTCCACACAAAACATCTCATAAGAAAGAGTAACCAAACGCTTGCTGTAGCTTCATATTTTTAACGCTGATTCTTCCTTTTTTCGTTTCTTTTTGTTTCATCCTTCCTTAATCTCTTACATTTCTGGTTCCGAAGGGGGGGGGGTCCGGACCCCCCGGACCCACCCCTTGGCTACGTGCCTGGTTTAGGGTAGGGTTGGTTAGTTTAAGTTAGGTTAGGCTAGTTTAGGTTACGTTAGGTTAGTTTAGTTTATGTTATATTAGTGTAGGAGTCCCGCATAATTTTCCAAAAAAAGATAGAATTTCGCTTATTTCTATTAATATTAGGTTAGTTTAGGTTAGTTCAGGTTAGCTTACGTTAGTTTATGTTAGGTTACTTTAGATTTCGTTACTTTATGTTACGTCTAAGTACTTGCATCACTCATTTCTCCTGTAAATTTTGTGTTTCTTACGTGCTTCTGGACCCCTTGTACTAAACATACCCCGAGTTTAATAATATGATGAAATATGAGAATTGTATGTGATTACAAAAGAATATAATAATGTGTAATAAATAAGTATAATATGTAATTTTTTAAAAGGGTTGATTTTTATTAAAATTTCATATAAATACGTATTCGTATGTTCTTAAGTGCTGCATAATCTAGTTACCTTTAATGGATGTGTTCCTGCACAGCTTGAGTATTAATAGTCAGTTTTATGTTGATAGAAAGGAAGTTTACGTTCTCTGTTGTGGGAGAATCTCCATTGGATCTCGTGCACGAAAATACATCGAACTTATAAAGTAAAAGTCACACTTTCACTGAATCAGAGGAAGGTGAAGGTGGTGTATTACAAATTTATTCTCAAACATGTCATTTTGTTCAGCCTGATGTCATTTATCAATTAATATATGTCTTGTCTTTGAGTAAATCAAAGTTTAAGAGTTAATCATAACTTTTGGGACATATCTCATTAACCATATTATGTACTGTCCTCTTGCTAGTGTCAGAATAATGAGCTTAATGAGAACATACCTTATACTTTAGTATGAGTTTCATCTTAATATGTGGGGTGGTTACCGTACAGTAACAACTTTAAAGTTTACAAAAAATTTCGTTTTTCTCGAAAATTGCGCATGAGGATTTACACTCGTCCCAGGCTCGAACTGGCCAGAGCAGGAGGACAGATAACCATGTAGGGGCCCTCTCTAAATATGTAAAAGTGAATATTCAATAATATGGAAAGTAAGATAAAACATGTCTGTTTTGTTGGAGCATAGTCACTCGTGTAGTTTGTTCCGTTCCCAGAGTTCGGTGCCTTCCCTCCTCCTCTCCCCCTCCCAGCATTGAATGTAGTCTTGAGGTCTCTTTATTGGAATGAAACTTACAAAGTTCTGTTTGGGGCCCTTCGTTTGTGGCCTAGTAAGAATATATTTCAACAATATGAAGAATAGAGCCCCAGTATTATAATGTTTAAATGTGTATTGGGGCCCCATGAATGCCGAAATGAGACTGACTTTTGTGAAGTTCTGCTGGGGCCTTCTGTTAGTCGTTTGACAAGTTATTGCAACACCATAAAGAAACAGAACCGTTTCTCACTCTGGGGCATCATTACCACGCGTAAATGAAGGAAAGCACCCCCCCCCCCAATCGCATCAAATTAGGAAGATGAAACCTAGTATATTTTGTGAGGCTTCTACATGCTACATGGGAAGGGAAGATCTGGGCCCTATACTCCCCAGTCCAAGATTGACTCGTCCATATCTTCCTTAACTCAATTATATCTTTTGATTGGTATTTGATCTTGTCCTTGGCCTAGAACCACATTTGTGGTTTTATATAAATTAAATGCCGCAGTCATGAGCCATGTCGACTATTGCACTATAAATTGTTTCAAAAAGTATAAAGTTGCGTTAAACAAAATTGATACGCACTATAATTGTCACGGTCACAACCGAAGTCGCAAACCAAAATGGCGCAGGCATATAACCCGAACTCTCCTGTGTTAAACTATTTGTTATACAGCTAAATTATTGTAAATACCAGGAACATTAGTAACGTCAGGAATGTCCACACTCATTAAAATTTGTACCACACAGAAAAGAAGTAAAAAAAAAAAAAAAACACTAGTATGAAATTAAAAAAAAGTATTAAACTAGAGTTCGAAACAGTTCTTCCTATCCCGACGCCATTTTGTCTCTAGCTCCCTATTTATTTCATGTAGGGCTTTTTTTATTATTATTGTAGAAATGGTAAGCTAGTAATATTTAAAGTAATTGTTAGCTAATAATTTAATATTGTAAGTTAATAATATTGTAAATAACTGTATCATTGTTCGACAAACATTTTGAGTGTTTTTGATGTAATGTTCAGTAGAAAATGTTATTCGTTATTTAAAAAAAAAAAAAAAACACTTCAGCTCCTTAAACTCAATATAAATAAAATAGTTTTAGTTTCACTTTTGTGAACTTTTGTTATGATTGACTGAGTTCGTTCTCGCCAGCCATTCAGCGTTCAGTTTCTGTGTGCCATTCCTTTAAGTTTTTACAGTGTGTGATGAAGTCACTATGTTCAGTTAGTTGGCGAAACTATTTTAAAATAAACGTTGCCATGTTCGGTGATTTTTATTTCTATTTTTCTAGTTTAGGTTATTTAAGATTGAAAAGCTGATATGAACCAGTTAGTTCAGCACCTTGTTAAAATGTAGAAGTTTTGTGCTACAGTTCTGTGCATACTACAGGGTGCCCAATATACAATGAAACCCGGGGTTTGGGATAGTAGAACTTTTGAATCTGAAGTGATACACAAATAATGGTTATATCAAAATGAAACCTTGTTCATGCATATATTTTTAAACTAGGAGCAACGATTGAAGTACACTAGGAACCACACAGTATTGCCAGATGTAACCGAAGGTGTAAATCAATTTTTTGCAAAACATGTAAATTGACTCATAACTCATACGTATGGATGTTCTGTCGTTAATTTTCAGTTTGTTTAGTTGGAGTAGCTTGGAAACTATGGAGCAAAAGAAAGAATTTTTCCTTTCCACCCATAACTAATCGGATGAGGACTCTGTAAGTGGGAACTAGGGAAATCGTAGTTTTCATAAATTAACACTCTGAATTGGCAACCCTGCTGATGTTTCAATGCATCAAAAGGTGTGTTAAGGATCTGTCTACATTATGCAATTCCTGAAAACAATAAAAAACAATCGATTCCCGGCCGGAGCTCATGTAATTCGGATTCCACGTTAATCAGTAGATCCACATCTCATATAGCCTCACTGCTGAACGGGAAGGTAAACTCAATAAGTCAATAAAAAACAAACTTTGAAATTATGATGATAAAATTTTTACTTACATGCACCCGGCAACACTGCTATTCATTTCTATGGGGCTATTTAAAGCAAGAGGTATACAAGAACAATTCTCGAACTATTCAAGACCTGGAAACAATATTCGCAGTGACATTGAGAACATTAACACGTCTAATCTTCGTAAAGTTGCTGCCAACCTGGTGAAACGTGTGAACCAGTGTTTGAATCAAAACAGGGGACACTCCCAGCATCCGCTGTAGAGCTTGTAACTCATTTCTGATAGTAGCAGTGTTGCCGGGTGCATGTAAATAAACGTTTTATCATGATAATTTCAAAGTTTGTTTTTCATTGTTTTCAGGAATTGCATAATGCAGACAGATCCTTAACACACCTTTTGATGCACTGAAACATCAGCAAAGTTGCCAATTCAGAGTGTTAATTTATGAAAACTACGATTTCCCTAGTTCCCCATTACAGAGGCCTCATCCGATTAGTTATCGGAGGAAATGAAATTTTTTTCTGCTCCATAGTTTTCAAGCTACTCCAATTAAACAAGCTGAAAATTAACGACAGAACATTCATACGTATGAGTTATGAGTCAATTTACATGTTTTGCAAAAAATTTATTTACAGCTTCGGTTACATCTGGCAACACTGTGTGGTCCCTAGTGTACTTCAATCGTTGCTTCCTAGTTTAAAAATACTCGTATATGCATGAACAATGTTTCATTTTGGTATAACCATTATTTGTGTATCACTTCAGGTTCAAAAGTTCTACTATCCCAAACTCCGGATTGCGTTGTATATTGGACACCGTGTAGTGCCTACCTACCCTTAAGAGAAAAAGTTATTAATATAAGTGTTTCTAGCACTCAGGCATTGAATAAATTATGTTTTACATATGACTTCGCTGGACACAATTATAGCAGAAATTAAAGCAGTTTGAGGCAAATAAATTGCGTTATAGTTTCGATATACACCGTCATCTGTCTTAACAAAATAGGCCAAACAAACTAGTATCCAAAAGCCAAATCCTTGATAATGACTTTAAATTTAAAATAATATTATTTGATAGCATAATGATGCCCTTTGCACGTATTTATTTACAAAGGAAATAATAGGCTAAAGCTTTTCTTTTTGTTTAAAAAAAAAAAAAAAAAGTAAGAATACTTCGGCGCCAGGGAATAATAACTAAAAAAAAAGGAACGAGAAGAAAATCCAATTGAAGAAAACAGTTTATTGAACATGTCACGAAAGGAAAATGTAGTTAAAAGGAATTACTTCAACAAGCAATTAACACAAGAATTTTTTTACTATTAAATAACATTTAAGAAAAAAATGATAAAGGATATTAAGAAGAAAGAAAATAGGTACTATAATAATAATAAAAGAAAGATGAACGTTTTTAAGATGTAAATTAAAAAGTTATTTTATAAAAGTATACATCAAAAAGCGTGGAGAAGGAGGGAGAAACACATCTAAATGAAAGGAGGGAATGAAATAAATTCACACATCTTTAAAAACAGTGAGGAAGTAATTACAGTTACTGCACGCAATGTTGGGAGATAACGTTCTTCTGTCTGCCTGGATAGACACAAATACATTGAATACATACACGCTATGTGTGCTGATAGTAACAGTACAGTGAGATAGATTAACGAAGGTCATTCAGTTTCATCGAAAAAATATAAATGAATTACTTTTCTAATAGGAGGAGGCAAATATAAGTATTTTCTTAGTATCACTAATAACAAAAAAAAAAAAAAATGAAATCTTTAAGTTTTAAGTTCCACGTTCATGTCGACTAAGCTAAAATAGAGAAGGTGATGATGAGAAATGAATGAAATGATGGAATGAGGAAAATGGAAGGAAACTGGAGAACCCCGAGAAAACCCACGCACACGATGTTTGCCCACCACACAGTTCATTTGGCGCAAGCTGGGAGCGAACCAAGGACCCCATGCACCAGAGGTGAATGTTCTACCATTGAGCCACCGTGGCACATCACTAATAACAATCACTTGCTGCTAATACGTACATAGAAGTAGTGTTGTTTACTAGTCGAGAAGTACGTTTTCAAATGACAGTTATCATTTCTTTTTCAAAACAAAACGAGACATTTCACGAATCTGAGGGGCAAGACTAATTTCGAAAAATTTTAGATCTAATACACTGTTTTACTGTTACATGAAACATAGTATACAAACTATATGATGATAAAGTGATTCTAAATACAATGAAAAGTATTTATCAATCTTAAAAGATACGCAAATCAGTACACAATATGTTCCAGTAACAAATACGATTTAAACGTTGTTATATTACATTCTTCGTAGACCTCTAGTGACGCAGAAGGATTCTGGTAGCTTCTAGATGAATAGAAATAAGAAATTAGCTCATACATTTTGAACATAAATTTTCAAAACGAAACGAGACCAGAAAAGCTTTTTCTCGTCTCGTCTCGTTGAAAACAGTACATAGAAGAATTGTACTTGTTAATTATTAAATTGTACTGGGAATAGTTTAACATCCTTTATCGTCAATAATGTTTCTTCCATGCATCTTTTCGGGGAGGAGGAAAGTCTCTGCATTTGTGATCTCGAGAGTCATTTACACAGCCACCGTTAACATTTGATTCTTGGTGAAGAAACAAATTTCAGTACTGACTCATTTTTAAGGCAATTAGAAAAACTATGTTAGCCAGGCAACTGGTTAGGTGGCCTACTACCTTCTGTTTGACTCTTCTGGGAAGAAGAACTCTTTCATTAGGCATTAGACAGCAACTCAGGCATGTCATTTGGTCTGCTGAAACATTTTCTTACTTGTATATGAAAAGAAAATCTACATGGAATGCAAATTTTACAAAGCAAGATGAGTGTTCAAGATTTTTTTTTTAAAGTATGATTATATTTCATGCCATACTACTTGTGGCTCTTGACTCATTCGGTTCACTGTGAGGAAATATAACCAGCGACTTTCAGGCTAACAAACATTACTCTAGCCTCTATTCTGAAAATCGCTAGTGCAAGTAGCAATGTCTCCAGACATCTGAAAGCTGGTTTCAGGAAATACTGTAGATGTCAAGTGCCGAAAAAGAAACAATTTATATTCATCTACTACCCGGATTTCCTAAGAATCACAATATTACGTAAAATTTTATATATCTGCTCGCTCTGTAAGTACCGGTATATATTTTCTTTTCTTTTTTTCGGCCCGCACTAATGACTATTTGCCCCGCTTGAGACACTGAGTTTGACATGCGTACTTTGAAAAATCGAATTTTTCAACGAATGGAATTCTAAGTTACAAATCCCTTAGTTCAAATATGCATTCAATTTTACCTTAGTAACTATGGCTTGGAATTTTTCAATGAAGATTTTTTTTTAAAAAATTTCTGTATAACGTATATAATGAACAGTCCAGTAAAATGTCGATTCTCGTATGTGCTTAAAAAAAAGTCTCAGTAAACAAGTATCTCACAAAGGAAAGTTGTGTGGCGATTAATTAAAGTCGCAATTCTGGAAATGCGTCAATCCTTTGTTTGTAGATTTGGGATTTAGCTTGAATTCAATATCATTTTGTTTGATCCAATCATATAAGTAAGAGTGACATGAGTTAATTACCTAGGTAATGCTTTACATCACTCAACAATTGTAATGGTACAGTCCGTAGCAAAAAACCTGCAACATGAGCATGTAAGTTTATTGTGAAACTACGCCTAACAGCACAGGGAATAAACATAACGTCTAAGTGGCAGAATCACGCCAGGAGAAACTTCGGCGTCCTCCCCTGCATACTTATTTTGGAGCAAAAGACTTCGTCGTTTCACAATAAACTTACATGCTCATGTTGCAGTTTTTTTGCTGCGGACTGTACATGTAATAGTTCAGTCTCATACATGAATTTTGCAGCCTATCAAGCATTTTCTCAAGCTGAAGATTGCCGGACTAGAGCTTAAAAAGGCCAGTAACATCGTAGGTCGTAACTGTTTTGAACTAAGGCATGTTCGATTAAAAAGAAAAGCAATCGCTTGATCTTTTGTTTAGCTATGTGTTCGTACGTAGACAAGGGATAATACAATGCTTTCTGTGCGTGTAGTGCCAAGTACGGTGAAAATCACAGGAAAGTTCAGTATAACACTTAAAGGAAAATCTCTCACCATTAATTAATAATCTTAGAGTTTAAGGAGTAATGTAATGCTAGAAATTTTGGTGAGCTAGACCGTTTTCAAAGATATAACGTACGTTCATTCTTTCGTAAATTTAAGATGAGTATACACTGGTCTATATCATTTGATGAATATGCAAATATTGTACCGAATGTAATTAGAGCCATATCTGAATTTTTTTATTATTTTTATAACAAGTAGGTATAAACTACCTAAAAGTAGGTTACTTTCAGAAGCAACGCGTTAATAAAATAATAGTAAAATCTAACAGTAATTTGATTCCTATTGCAGCAATTATTGATACAAGCAATTATAGTCATGAGTCATGATGTACAGCTGGTACAGTATATCTATATATGAATGTGTGTTGTAAGAGTAAGACTTCAACGCAAGGTACGTTTGAGAGCAAAACTTGAGTGATCAAGTTTCTTTGAGAGGTCTACTGTTTGACGAAAAGTTATCTAAGGGACTGATTATATTAGGGTAAGTATAATCATCATGAAAATTTTTGTCTGTATGTTGGTTACTGTCGTAAATATTTTAATTTCCTACAAATATTTGAAGTGATTAATTAAATAGCCAATAATCAACAAACTAATCAATTATTTTCACTCATATTTATTTAATCTTCGAAATCGCAAGCTTATTTTATTTATTTATTTATATATTTTTAATGAGAGGACCGAAGGGTGCTTATGGTAGGAATACGGCATAGGATCGAAAGCCTCTCACCAGCATAGGCCGAAACTTTAGCTCAGAAACCTGTTTTGATCGTAAGCCTCTGCTCTGAAATACTTTAACTTTCAATCACGTGCCTTAAAAAACAATATTTTTATTACCTATTTAATCTCTGCTACCATAAATTATAAATTCCTTTTGATTCTACGCCTGTGTGGGTTATATGGATAGACTGCATACAACCGAAATACCATAGAATTGAAACGTTGTAAACGCCATGCGATCATAACACTGCATAATCGACATTGCTCAGGATTGACTAGAGCAAAGATTTCTTACTTAAGAAATCAACCAGAACTCTGCCAATTGATTTTAATTTTTACGAATTATAAAATATTCACATCAATATGAATAATTGTGAGTGACAAAATAATTATAGTGTTAAATGGTTGTGGATGCAAGATATAATTTCTTGTGTGCTTGGTCAAGAACATTTCATTACCATATTTATGGATAGAAAATTATATTTATAATAATAATAATAATAATAATAATAATAATAATAATTATTATTATTATTATTATTATTATTATTATTATTATTATTATTATTATTATTATTATTATTATTATTATTATCCTTCAGTAGTACTTGATAAAGATGTAGAAGCACTAAGGTCTTCCTTCAGCCAGGAAGCCACTTCTAATTACTATCGAACATGTACTTGACGCGATTAAATCTTTAAAGATTAAATCTGTCTGTGGCACTGATAGCATTCCTGCTTTCAAAAGAATAACTGAGTCATTGTTTTTTTTTTTTTTTAGCTTTTGAAAAAGTAATATAAAAATGTATATATAATTTGTTTGGTACATTCCAAGATTGATATAGTCAACATCGTTTTCTAAATGGTAGATCTATAGTAACTAATTTATCAAGTACGTAATATGCTCAATATGGTTCATAATGGTAATCGAATTGATGTGATTTATCTGGATTTTGCAAAGGCATTTGACAAGCTGTCTCATCATACATTATTAAGTAAATTGATGAAATTTAATCTACCATATTGTATTATTTTGTATTTATCTAACATGAAATTTTTGATATAATATAAAGGAAATACTTCTTCGACTTGTAATATTACTTCTGGACTACCTCGGGGGTCAAATTTGGGGCCTCTTACTCTTTTTATTGTTTATTAAGGATATATCTGAGAATATTACTTATAATTATTTGTTGTATGGGGATGATATATTTTTTTCATCCTATTCTAACAACGAGCGATCATGCAATTTTACTAAACAATATTAATACTATTGGTCAGAAGTACATTCCCTACCTTTGAATTCGTCTAAAACTCAAGGGACATCTTACTCTAGGGAAACAAATTCCTCTATACATAAACATAATATTAGTAACCATCAAATTCAATTTGTAAATTATGCAAATGATTTAGGAATTACTTTGGATACGAAACTATTGTTTCATAAACATTTTCAGATTATAACACCTAAATCTAAGGGAAATTTAGCACTCATTAAATGGTTGTGTACAAATTTTAACTCAATTAATAACATGCAAAGTTCTTTATCTATCTAATGTACGGTCTCACCTTGAATATGCAACTGTTATTTGGAATTGTGAACCCAAAATTTTGCCAACTCTATTGAATCTATTCAGAATACTTTTCTTGCATATTTAAAATGGAAATTCAAGCAAAATGATAATGTGAGCTCAAGTGCTATACACGAGGATTTAAACTTATTAACCCTTGGTGATAGACGCAATCTTTTCGATCTAAACTTCTTACATAATCTATTACATGAAGGTTTTTATTTAGATAGTTTCATTTCGTTAAGAGTTTCTTATGGCAAAACCAGGAAATTTACTCCTTTTGTTTACACTAGACTATTTTCCAAATCTTCTATTTATAGCTGTATTGAGACGGCTAATAAATTCCATTTAAATATAGATCTAGTTCAATCTAAATTTTCAAATGTTTGTCATTAATTCTTGGAACTTCTTAAAAGTTGTTAATCTTGTTCGGATGGGTACCTTTAATATGTGTATATATTTTATTTTATTTGGAGAGAGAGAGAGAGAGAGTTAATTTTTATGTTCATGCATGTAATTTTACCATGTACGCATGTAATGTTATCATGTATCCATATAATTTTTCGCATGTAATCTATATTCATGTATGTTTTATTACAGATGCTACATGTTTTGTTTTTTAGTTTCTTTTTATTACTTTATCATGATGTCTTTAGCATATTTCTTTTATTAGTATGATTTTATGTATAAACTGTTTATTTTATAATTATGATGCAATATATTAATTACTTTGTATTATTCTTGACGCATTTGTGGCTGTCAAGCTGTTGTTGCCAATAAACTGCATAGGAATTATTATTATACAATATACAATAAAAGGAGTGACACTAAAGATGAAAGAACAAATGAAAGATCTTGGTATTGTATATAGTGGGCAACTGAAATTTGGTAGTCATATAAATAATACGGTATACAAAGGACAAGAAAAGTCATAGTAAATCAATGACCTGATTATAAAGATGGTATTTCATATGTTTATTTATACAAGATACTAGGTAGATCTAAACTGGAGTTTGGTTCAGTCATATGGAACAGTATCTTTAACACGCTACTAAACAAAATAGAAGCTGTTCCGAAATGTTTTAACAAGTTACTTTGATACAAAATGAGAAAGAATTATTATTCACATGATTATGAATATTGACTAAATTATGGGAACTCCAAAAACTATTTGACAGAAGAAAATTATTTGATAAATCGTTTTCAAAATGGTATTACAAAATAAGTACTGCGGAAAGTATTGTCTAGAAAATGTAGGTATAAGAATATTAAATTATAGAATAAGGAATCAGTCGACGAAGTTCCGTTAAATTCGAAATGTGAGTTACTAAAAACAGTTACAAAATGTTATAATTAAATTGATCATAATCATATATTTTTAAAAAAAAACCTTACAGTGTATCTTCACATAGATTAATGAATATATTAAATTTATGAGAAATATTATCGGTTGATATTTATTTCAGTATATTTTAACGAATATAATAAAAAGTGTATTTTAGCTTGAAGGGCATGAACATTAAAAAGTGATACTAACTTATTTTAAACGAAACTTTCACTACATTGTTTTAAAGTAGTATACTTAAGTACATTAACTATTTTATTAGAATTTTATTTCTTATTTTTTTTTAAAAAAAAGCATTTTGAATTAAATAATTCGTGTATTTTTACTTTCTGACAAGGGTCCTAATCTACTAATTCGGAATTATAATTCATTATAATTCTGTGGCTTGGATGTAAAAGGGCCAATGTCACTTTTTGGCAAAAATGAGATATTCTTCAATTTTAACGTCTATAAATGGATGTTTTATTGTGTAAGAAGAGCAAATGTTAACAGGAAATAGCTTGGAATATATATCATTTATATTAACATTCCCCTTTCGTGCACAAGAAAATGTCCTTGTTATAGGCGTTAAAATTGAGGAAAATCTCATTTTTGAAAAAAAAAAAAATGACGTTGGCTCTTTTAGATCTAAGCCACAGAATTATTATTTTGTCTATAGCATATTGTGTCAGGTAATATTATACAAAATTTTTACAAGTGCTGTATTTTTGTTTATGAGCTATTTCCAGCATTCATAATATAAAATTATTATTATTATTATTAGTTGTAATATCGTGTATTCTATAATATTTACAATTTGACACTGATAAAATATATTCCATATGTATTCTGGATGCTACAAGCGTAACCTTGTGTTGTAACTTCCTGAGTACACATGACATGTTTGGTACATCATTACACAGCATGCTGCCAAATCCTGGTGAAACAGCTTGGTCAACATTTTTCTCTGTGTATTGCAGGAAACACACCTAAGACCAGAACGTTTTAATTACTGTACTTCGTGAGAAACTTAATCTGTTATTACTGATTCCCTTCTCCGCCTATGTACTCTAACGCTGTCAGTCTCTGAGGCAACAATGAAAATAATTTAACTTCTTCTAGTCAGTTGACGCCCATGTATATATTGCAGATTCCAATCTATAACGTGAGAAGTAACGTTGCGTAGAAGCCTGTGCTCCGACCACACATCCCTCTGTTGATTGTGCGCTAAATAAGTGTCTTTAACCTTCCATGAAACATAGTTTAAATTAGAGGAAATTCTGATTACTTTTTACTTTCTAATATACAGAAAAAGGTTAAAATGTAAGATGACGAAGAGAAGCGACAGTCTTAATACTTGTAAGGACTTTAAGGAACAAATTTTGGATTTATTAATATTGTATTTATTGTTATTAGTAGTAGTGTTTGTATTATTATTATTATTATTATTATTATTATTATTATTATTATTAATAATAATAATAATAATAATAATAATAATAATAATAATAATAATAATAATAATAATAATAATAATAAATTACAATATGAAGAGTTAAAGATTCAAAATTACTTTACTTCCTCGTAAGGTTATCGAGAATAATTCTGTATATTTGGATCGGACATCACATTAACTTGAAATTTTCATATAATATTCATCTCTACTGTATACCGTCAGTATGTAACCATAATCATGATTTTGGTGCTTCTTGTTCTGCTCTAGCTCTGAAAACAAGGACTAGGTACAAGCTATTCTATTATAATGAGCAGTATATATGTCAAGTTATTACTGTTGTTCACTAAACGAGACAGTTTTTTCACGACAATTTTTCCAAAAAAGACAGCGCTAATTCTGGAAATAGCTTAGAAAAAGAAAAATAAAGAAAAAAAGGGCATCATATTTTCTTATTTTGATAAAACAATTCTATTTCATAGTATTTACGCTGCGTTTATTTATTTTCATTATCCGACGATCGTTTCCCTAGTTATTTTCCTAAAGTATCATTTTTGTGAATCGTACTTCGATCTCCTCGCGGAATAGAAGACAGGGCCCAGATATTGTTTATTGATGACTTCATGCTTACTTTTAGTGCCATGAATTTATGTCGTAACCGCGTAAGCAAGTGTGTGGTGCGAATACGGCTGATATGGAGACAGAAATTTAGCACCCGCAACGTACATTTAGGCAATTTTTAATTGTATGTAGTGTGATCGTAACATGTTTGAGTGAAGAGTGCTCCAACATAGCATGCCTTATTAGCATTTTTTTTAAATGTTACTTTAATTATTTTGCACTAGTGTAGTGTAGAACATTCTTGTGCTACACACTTCATAGTCTTCATGTAATATTTATTTGTGGAGAATAGAAAATGTTTTTATGACCGCGTTTGAACAAAAAGTATAAATATATATATATATATATATATATATATATATATATATATATATATATATATATATATATATATATATATATATATATATATATATATATATATATATATGTGTGTGTGTGTGTGTGTGTGTGTGTGTGTGTATGTGTATGTATTTATGTATATTTGGTGCGATAGAGCACAGTTAAAGGATATTTTCAGATAGTACTATTTATTTGAAGTAACAAACGAGAAAGTCCTCCGTCAGAAATATCAAAACACAAAAATAAAGAGTTTACTAACGTTACTGTTAACCAAAGTACACGTATGTGATGGAGACGATTTTCTTGTGCAGAAACACGGGAAGAAGAAAGAATTAAAGGGTGCAGCAACTTCTCATCCGTACCCACCAATTTAACTACTTTATGATTACATTAAAACGAGGTGAAATATCAATACTTAATTGCTTGTTGCCAATAATAATAATAATAATAATAATAATAATAATAATAATAATAATAATAATAATAATAATAATAATAATAATAATAATAATAATATAAAGAGAACATAAATTTAAATAAGAGCTTTAAGAATCTTTCTGATAAGTTTAGAAGTATTTGATTTTTCTGAATTTTTTGTTTTATTTTATTTATTTGTTTATTAGATTATTATTATTATTATTATTATTATTATTATTATTATTATTATTATTATTATTATTATTATTATTATTATTATCATTATTATCATTATTATTATTATTATTATTATTATTATTATTATTATTATTATTATTATTTACTATAATGCAATGCAATCTTTGAGTTTTATTCCACGATTATGTCGTGTAGACTAAAGGAGATTATGATTATGACAATGAATGAAATGATGAAGTAGTGAAAATGAGAAGAAACAGGATAATCCCAAGCAAACCCACACACATGGAGTTTGTCAACCACAAAGTCTACTTGGTGCGAGCTGGAATCAAACCAATGACCCCATGTACCGGAGGTGAACGCTGTACCACAAGCCACCCGGCCATTTTTCTTACTAATGATTTAGGATAAACCAGACAGAGCTTTCTAAGTTTTGGTTAAATTTTATGAAGTGATGTTTGAGATAAGCGTTGAATTGAAATTATATCAGCTGTTGTTTCTCTTTCTTTTATATTTATCTCCCGTTGTTATAGTAATATTGTTTTTATGTTTGTTTCTTTTAGGCTATTCGTTTCTTCTTCTTTCAAAATTTTTGGTTGGAGACCAAATGTCACTTGAAGTACATCCATTTTTTATTGATTTTTCCTTTACTTCAATCTCCGTTCTTTCCTATATTATTGTTTTTATTATTTTTCCTCCTACCTTTACTACTTCCTTCTCATTAAATAGAATTCCATGTTCTTGTTTGATATAATGTTCAGCCCCAGCTGACTTCTCTACGTAACTCTTACTTGTATGCTCTTATATGATTTTCCATCCTTTGTTGAATGGTTCGCCAAGTTTGTTCCATAAAACATTTTTTACACTCAAATTTTATTCTATATACTGTATTCCCGGATTTCATGGTAGTAACGTATCTCTACCTTACCTAGCCTTCAAGTATTTTATGTCTTAAGGGGTATAGCAATTATTACAATTGGATGGTGATAAGCATATATGCAACTAGCTTTCAAACTGTTTGGAAAAAGGGATTTTACAAGTTTTGGGTGAAGATGCCGTATCGGCCCTATACATGATGGTTTTCCCCTATATATCTTCAAGAAAATGATAGTTACTTAATATTGTGATTATAATCTTTTTGATCCTGTGCCATTTCGGTCGTACGCCGTTTCGGTCCTATTTAGTTTCAGCTATACCTACGCATGTGACCCCTGATGACTCATCCACGTTCATTAAACTTTTGTACAGCCTGTGCATATTTTCTTTCTCTGAAGATCCCTCATGGCTAAGCGGTTAGCCTACGCACCTATGGCGTGGGAGACCCGGATTCGATTCCCGGCAGGAGCTCATGTTGTTTGAATCCCATGTTAAACTGTAGGACCACGTCTCATGGGCCTCGTTGTTAAAAGAAACGTTAAACTGATATCAGACCAAATCTCTTTCTCTGAATCAAAATAAATAAGATAAGCGAAAACATTGTATTATTGGTTGCAAAGAAAAAACTAAGGAACTACACTACCATATTCTCCCCGCCAGTTTCTCTTCTTATCATCCTTTATTTGATATGTTCTTATTTTAAAAGAATCACAAGGAAAGCAGCATATGTTGTACGAAACCTAAAAAAACTTATCCTATTTTTGATCGGACTTGAAGTGGAATTAGATCTTCAGCTGCTTACTGTGGATGTGAAATATTTCCCTGTACAGATATTCAATTCCCGAGCTATAGACCATCAAATTTGGGATTTGGACTTAATCAAGTTTTGTTAAAAATAATAATAACAATAATTACTATTCAGAACGAAAAGTAGGGGAAATTGGTGTTGCTCGAGATAAGAAATAAGTTATTCTTGTCACGTTTTCCTAAATTTTCTGGGAAATTCTTTTCGTTTCTATTATCGTATATCTATTTCTCGTCTCGTCTCGCTTCTCGGAGAGCTTTCTTCGTCTCGTTTCATTTAGTAAATTCATGTACAAAATGTATGGTCTAATTTGTTTGCTTAATTTCATCTAGAAGTGTTCATAATCCTTTCACGTTAAGAGAGATTCAATAGGGGTGTGATATGACACTTTTTCAACCATATTTATTATTGGAATCTCGTACATCGTGTAATGACTGGCATGTTTTTAAACGTTGATAAGTGTTTTTCATTATGTCTACTCACTTTACAAATATATAGTTTTATACTATGAATCACGTAAAACTAAAACAATGTTTGAGATTGAAGATTTGAGTGAACTAGTTTTGCCTACAAGACTCGTGAAATTTTCTCTTTAGGTCTCGATTCTCGTCTCGAAATCGCACTGACAAAAATCCGTTATCCGGACAGCAGTGCAATATACGGGATCCACATGTTTACTACGGAAATCTGTACACAGTATATGTTAGCCATATGCTACATACGTTTCTTCTTTTTCCTCTTTAGATGTTATATCATGCCACTGTAGGATGTCTGACATCTAACAGTAATTCGTATATGACATACATGTACTAGGGATGGCCAGAGCCGGTTCCTGGTGGAACCGGTTTTTCGGGTCTGAACGGATCCGGTTCTAGAAGATCCGGTTCCGGAACCGGTTTTTCGGATCCAGGTCTGGAACCGGTTCTTCGGATCCAGTTCTGCAACCGGTTTCCAAGATCCAGTTATGGAACCGGGTTTTCGAATCTAGGTCTGGAACCGGTTCCGAAACCGGTTCTGAAAACGGGATCTCCAAGAACCGGTTCCTAGCGGAACCGGTTCCGCTGGAACGGAAATTTTGTGACTATCCCTACGCTAAACCCGAGCTGCTGGCAGACTGTGAACAGTGTGCTGGATGAAATGGTGGAAGCGACAGGCTGGCTCCCAGGCGGCGGCCGCTTGTCTCATTTGGCTAAATCAACTGGGTAAGTGACAAACTCATTGGCTAAACAGGCAAACTGGCCAACTCATTTGGCTATACACCCACTGGTGAACCAAATTTTTTTCTGGAGGCACAAGCGGGTCTGGGCGGGAAGGGCACAAGCGCATGGTCCTCTTTGCAGTGTTTTGAAGATGAACTTTGTGCCTCCTTTACCGGTCTTTGGGGGCTTTCGGATCCAGGTCTGGAACCGGTTTCTAAGGTCTGGTTTTGGAACCGGGTTTTCAGATCTCGATCTGGAACCGGTTCCTAAGATTTGGTTCTGGAACCGGGTTTTCGGATCCAGGTCTAGAACCGGTTCCTAAGACCTGGTTCTGGAACCGGGTTTTCGGATCTAGGTCCAGAACCGGTTCCAGATCCGGTTCTGAAAACCGGATCTCTCGGAACCGGTTCCGCCGGAAGCGGATCTTGTGGCCATCCCTAGCATATACCTATGTTACCTACGTCAGTAAAATATTAAATACGTCCGTCTGTATGTGAGATCCTTACCGCCTATATACAATTCTTTCTTTCATACGGGAAGTTCTTATATAGATGGAACACTTATAAGGAAAGTATAAAAAAACATATGTTTTTAGTTATACTTTTGCTGCACGATGTTACATATACTTGTACATTAAGTCCGGAAACTACAGAATTTATATATGTAACCAACGTTTTTACATACGCCACATACTTTTTTTTCTGTGTGTATATTGTGTAATGACTTGTGTATCTTTTAAATGTTGATAAGTGCTCTTTATTATGTTCATTCACTTTATCAGTATACAGTTTTACACAATGAATCACGTAAAAAGTAAAACAATTTTTGAGATCTAAGACGTGGGTAAACTAGTTTTGCATACTCGACTGAAATTTTCTCTTTTCGTCTCGATTCTCGTCTCGAAATCGAGAAGAGAATTTAGGGATGCGCACGAGACAAGATTTGAGGCTGTCTCGACTCAAAAACATGCTGTAAAAGTGATGTCTTGACTCGAAATATATATATATTTCTATTGGAAGAGCCCTGTCTCGACTCGAATTTTGTCAGGAAAATCCTGTCTCGACCCGTCTCGTGCGCATCCCTAGGAAAATTATCATGTTCCTCGTGTCTTTGTGCTATTTAAAGATGTACTTTTTATTCCAACTCTCGTCTTGTTTTCGAGGAGAGACGTTAAATTTATATTATTTCTTATTGGGGAGATTACGCAGATCTTCATCCACGTTTAGTGGAATTCTAGTGAGTTTTGACTTTTCAGCCATGATCTGGTGAATAATTTTCGATATTCCGTAGCAGCACTGCTTTCTACAGATCCCTTATCGAAGAATTGCTGTTTTCCTATGTTTCTTCAATGTTAATATAATTTGGAACCGTTATACAATAAAGCTCATTACTTGGATTTTTTTTTTTTTATTAGCCTATCGTTTAACATATCAAAGTTGTCTGATGCATCGTGACTTCACATGATAAAGCAATCGAGAGGAAGAGATCAACTTGGTTGCTTGCGTGTTTCTCTGAAAGCACAGTTTCTGCTGTCACGCTTTTAAAGTTGAAGCTTTAATGAGAGGGTGCGGTGTTCGTTCCTTTCTTGATCTCTCTCTCTCTCTCTCTCTCTCTCTCTTTCGTAGTACGTTTACCATGTGTTTTCAGTGAATCCGGATGTTCTTTCATGGAGCAGAACATATCACCATCGATCGAGCAGCCAATTAGATAGAAAATGCTTTGTGTTTATAATTCACTTCTTCCATTTCTTTCTTCTTGTTTTTTCGTGTTTTCAGATGCTGCACCGAAGCTACTGTTTATCTTCAACACCCACACGCGATACTATACAATAGACAAATTAATAGTTTTCTTTGTTATGGTATTGATACATCCGCGTATAATTGCTTTATATTACGCTTTTCTTGTTAAAAAGAAAAAAATACACGTAAACATTTAATTACATCCAGTGGCGACTCTTGAGGGACGTCACACCTATAAAACCTTAAATTTTATCATTACAAGCGAAGGGAAAAAAGCTTCACAAAGCTTCAGAAAGATGAATAGAAGATTTAATACATTAGGGAAAGTTTCTTTCTTTAACATGTGTACGATGTGACTTCTAAAGGTCCGCCACTAATTACAACTCTAATGTGAGAATGCTTGCCAGTGATTAATTGTAATTTAACTTAAACGTATTATTCTGTAAAATGTATACACAGGAAAATACACTAATAACATTGTCAAAGAGTTTTCGCCCTAGAACGTACTATTTGATATCGCCACATAGTTATGCCTAGTTAAGTAGACATACGCCCACAGGTTTGACATATTCAAGTAGACATAGGCCCATACATAAAACTCCATATATAATTCTAATATTGAGGAAACTTATTTACACAAAAATTTTCGGTAGATGGCATCATGGTTTTATTTAACGTTATTACAATAATACATTCTAATAAGCCCTGGTCGCTGATCTAGTGGCTAGTGCCCTCGCATTTGATGCACGCGGTCCGGATTTGATCTCAGTGAAAAAAACGTTTAACGCACGGTACTTCGTATTCCATATTAAACTGTAGTTCCACGTCTCATTTTGTCTCTGTGCTGAAAAAGAGGGCTGAATTTCAACAAACAATAATGGCAATAAGTAATAACATTGTACTGACAAATACCAGCATTATAGCGTTCGAATATTATATGTTTAAGTTCACTACTCTGCAAGTTTATATGCGGAAAACAAATTAGCAAGGTAAAGTGCACAGTATATAGCATTGGTGTATTACATTCGTGCGAATGAAGTTTCCAAAAGCCAAAAATAATTTAAAAGTAGAATTACTGGTTAATCAAAATAGTTCCCATCTGCAATCACAGACTTTTTGCATCGCTCCGAGAACTAATGGGTTCCGTGGCGAAATAAGTCGGGGATCTACTATGCGAAGAAATCCTCAAACACACGTTTCACCCCCCCCCCAATTAATTAGGGGAAGTCTTCCCTCCCAAGAACTCATTTTGACGTCGGAAGAGGTAGTAGTCAGTGGGAGAGATATCTGCGGAATACGGTGGATGAGGAAGAGTTTGGAGACATGTGAGGAAGAGTTACGTGACATGTGGGCGAGCATTTGTGGTGCTCCACTAAAGCGTTACAGTTTAATTTTGTTTGGTTTTACAGTTTTCATACTTGTTTGAGTATAATAAATTCAGTTATTTTCATATTTCTTATTGTGCAAATGGATTACGCAGTCTCACCCATATTCTAAATCTGCAGCCAAAATCCCATAAGATATTTATAACACTGTCCAAAAAATCTGAAATTTTCAGTACTGAACCGTAAGAAGAAGAGAAATTACATATTTATTTAATTTGAAATCGGTAGATTGAAACTTCCCCATTGAAAAATTGAGATATCTTATTCTAATTAAAGGTTTTTGAACTAGTAAAACAGGAAGAAATGATATAGCAGTGAGAAAAAGGTCGAATAAAAATGGCGATTGTATAACGAAAAGAGTGAAGTGATGAATTGCGTATAACAATCTGGCATTATATTCTAATCGACATTCATTTTTAGATAGTATTATTAAGTCAATATAATTTATGAAAACTTATGTGTATCTCATTATTAAAAACGGGTTAAATTCCAAAGGGTCAACGGTTTCTAGCAAAATTTTGAAAATATACTGGGAAAAAATTAGGGATGGGCACGAGCGAGTTTTCATTGAAACTCGACTCGACTCGAAACAGACATCTTTAACCTCGACTCGAGAACTCGGCTCGAAGAATTTTCTCCAGCTCAACTCGAATTGGCTCGAGTTTCGAGTCAAGTCGAGCCAAAACGTGCCAAATGCTATATGTGTTTCAAGTACTTTCTTCAAGCATCCTACATAGAGACAATACAATTATTATCAACGATGCTTATTACTACTACAACCTTTATTATTATTATTATTATTATTATTATTATTATTATTATTATTATTATTATTATTATTATTATTATTATTATTATTATTATTATTACACCACCGTGTATAAACATGAATGATAGGCGGATTGTATCTGAATACTAGAAACTAGTTTATTGCTGACCGCGGTAGTCGTGAAGTCTAGGAGACAAGGAAATCGTTCACGAGGTTCTGGGTTTGAGTTCCGGAGGAGCAAGTATCCAAGCTCGAACCAGAAATCGTTAAAAGTTACAGGGCGCCAGCCAAACATGTTCAAACCCACTCGGCTCGGGTTTAGGGTTCTCAAAGGCTCTAGCGGCTCGGCTCAGCTCATTCACTATAGAGCAGAGCCAACAGCTTACCTAACCGGGCCGTCTCGAGCCTATGGCTCACTTGATCCGAGTCGGTGCCTCATCTCAACCGAGCCGGTTCGAGCTGTTCACTCAGTTGGACCGAGCCGAGCTGGTTGATATCACTATCCGGGTTGTTGTTTTAGTTGGGCTCAAAAATTCGACCGTGCAGATCTCAGCCTTGATGGTAAGAACTACAGTATATACTTCTATTTGAGGCTGTCTCGTTATAAAAATCTGTTGTCCCGTTATCGAGACGAGAGAGGTGTGAGCAGTGTTCCCTCTCGTGAGCAACACCAAAAGTATTCCACATTACTGCTTACATTTCTCATAGCTTTCGATTTCCAGTATAATCAGGCCATGATTTCAAAACGAGCTAAACGAGCGACCCGGTTATCAAACTCGACTCGAATCGAAACTCTACCTCAAAACAGTTACTCGGCTCGGAACTCGACTCGAGAAAATTACCTTTAACTCGACTCGAATTCGCTTCGAGTTTCGAGTCGAGTTGAGTTTTAGCTTGACTCGTGCCCATCCCTTAAAAAAAAAGGATAATTTACTCGTTTGTGTGCTTGATAATATGTATATATCACTATTATATACAAGAGTACATGTAAACATATAATGAAATGAAGAAAAAGATAGACAATGTAAAATGCTGTTGATATAGGAATGAAGACAAGGATAAAAATATCTTTTTACAATTTTAAATACATCGTTAACAACAAAATAGAAGAAATGATCTCACAGTGGAAAATATAAATAAGAGATGGACCAGAGATGCATTACAGAAATATGCTATTCCTGCCCGCCCTCTCTCTTCTTCTCTATCCATCCGCATCTTTTATCCACAGCAAGTAACACAGAAGTAACAAGCAAAGTAGGATAAGACATATAAGCGGGAATCTTGCTTCTTTAGCTCGTCTAGGGGCATGCTTTAGTAATAAAAGGTAAAAAAAAAAAAAAGAGGAAGAAGAAGTCAAGATTCATAGATTACGGGAGGAATACCTCCTCGTTTTGTCGTTTTTCCTGCCTATCAAAAACAAAAATAACAAACTAAGGTCGGTAAAAAAAAGTACCATCTTAAAATTAAAAAAAAACATGAAACTACCCTGGGATAACTCTTAATTGACTAGTTAAAACAAAAAACAAAAAAATCTGTGCCGTGAGGTTACTCGCTCTGTAACCCGCAAGCTTTCCTAAAGACAGAAACCTCCACTATTAGGCCTACTGCCTCCTAACAAGCTCCTCTAATTTTCCTAAAGAAACTTAAATTTATAATGGACCCGAACAGGAATTCAAGCCTCACTCCAGCCTATGTGAATTCCCGAGCCCTTCAATCATCAGAGAACCTCATTCAAATTCTCATCCCGGCGAGCATCGAAAAAGATAACTGCCCAAGTCACTTCCTCAGACAGAACCAGTGCTATACCCTGGCCGGCGAACGATGATTTCTGACAGCTAAGCTCGCGAGGACGACTGAGAAGTGCGGTGTTGCCATGTGCTTCTCGCGCAGGGGGAGAATCGTCTACTTCCTTGTTTAGGATGAAAGGGGGTGAATGAAAGTTTGGCAATGTGCGGTGGTTACCATGGAGACGCGACAGATTCTGAGCCTAAAGTTGGTTGACCTGCTGTCTTCTGCTTGCTCGCCGTGGCCTTGTGTAAAGTTGTCAGAAATCATCGTTCACCGACCAGAGTATAGCATTAAATCTAAAGAGGAACCCTCATTGCGGGCTACTCTTTCCTATGTCCCTAAAAAAAAAATAAATAAATAAATAAATAGTCGATGCATTGCAGAGTCGATTGTTTTCCAAGTACTTCGAAGAAAACCTATACCCATATTAGCCTTCAGGTACTGATTTCCTCTTGAAAATATAACATCTTCAAAAAAGTTGTGGAAGAACTTTGATGATGGTGAAGATTAATAATAATAATAATAATAATAATAATAATAATAATAATAATAATAATAATAATAATAATAATAATAATAATAATAATAATGTAATTTAGTTTAGTTCAATTTAATTTATCGACACAACAACATACAGCCACTAGTGCGTCAAGAGAAAAAAATGAGAATGCAATACTGATTACATCACAGTGCTATATACATCGGATAATACACTGTAAAATAAATATACAACTGAAGTACACGTATTAGAAAAACAATAAAGAATAACAATATATAAATGAGAATAGAGATAATTACTGAATATGAAGTTACAAAGAAAAAAGACTAAAATGATTGTTCCATAACATTCATAAAAAAAAAAACTAGTATAGTAAAACTTTACAGAAGATGACTCTTACGAACGACAGATGTTAACAAAGAGGGTGAATGATAACTAAAACAAGAATTCCTTATTAAAAATCTTTAAAAAAAATAAAGAATAGCAAATAAAAACAAACATGTGTATCATCTGTTCAGAATTTAATAATAATAATAATAATAATAATAATAATAATAATAATAATAATAATAATAATAATAATAATAATAATAATAATAATAATAATAATAATTTGAATTTGAATTTATTGATAATAAAGACCACAGCCGAAGCCAAAATGGTCATAATGTACAATAATATATAATAAAAGATTTCAAGAGAGATACAGACAAAACAAAACAAAAATAATAATAATAATAAATTAAAAATACATCAAATCATCTCGACCAAATACCAAATAAAATATTAGCTCATAAGTTTGATACAAATTAAATTATATAAAGTAAAATTACGACATAACCTCGATTAAATAGCTATTAAATCGAGCGTAATGTATTATTAAGAAATTAAATTTAATGAACATATTAGTAAAAAAATGAACAAATTACAAAGAAATTATATAATAATACACGTAGACAGATATAAACAATATAAATAAAACAAAGACAATAGGAATTCAATAGACAATATACCAAACCATGGTAAATTTAATATATTTATTAAATGGAACATTCCAAGTATTGTTTCTTCAGTAAAGAAAAATTCGGATCAAATAAATCAATTTTGAGAGATTTTTTTTACTTATATTGTCAACACTAGTAAATAGTGGAGAACCTACCAATTGATTGTTACATAATATAGAACGATAAACCCTAGAATTATACGGGGAAACTTTAATACGTAAATACAGGGTTTTCATAAAGTCTGGACGGATTTAATTTGCTTATAATTTTCATAAAAATGCTCATAATGAAATCAAATAAAGTGCAAACGGTAGCGGAAGGATTAATTTTTTACCTGTAATCTGCACCAGCTCAGTTCATTCACCGCCACACCTCCAACTGGGCGCCATTTACGTCCACACATTCGCGTAGGCGGCGCATGTTCCAACTGCTTGAGCATGGCGTCACAGAAGTTGAACCGGATGTCCAAATCTTCATCATGCAGATCCTGGACTATCTTGATTTTGTAACCTTTGGCTTTGATCGTCTTCTTGGCTATCTTAAACACGGTTGTCTGTGGAATTCCGAGTTCCATGGACCGTCTAGGAATCGACTTCTGTGGGCTGTTGATGATGCTTTCCCTTACCCTGCTCACTGTTGCAGGCGATGTTGGCGGCCTCCCACTTCGAGGACGGTCCAGGACGCTTCCTGTCTCCAAGAATTAGCATGCCACTTTCGGATTGCACTCTCAGTCGGTGCCGGCTTTTTGAACTCTTTGGTGAACTTTCGACACACCAGAATTGGTGATTTTAGCTCTGCGTACCACAGAACACATTGCGCTTTCTCTTTCACCAACGCCATCTTTGATACGGTAAAAAATAGTCTTCTCAGAGGAGTTTTCATTTTTTTATTTCTTTAAAAGACACGCACACCAATACAGCTTACAACTTACTTTTAACAGTCAACATTGAAACAACAATGAAAACATCAATGGATGGAATTTGGTAAGAAACTGACCCTTGCATCCTTCTCCCTCTCTGAACGTGTTCAGAGTTGCCGCTTATCTAACAGTGTTGCCAAGTAAAAATTTAATCCTTCCGCTACCGTTTGCACTTTATTTGATTTCATTATGAGCATTTTTATGAAAATTATAAGCAAATTATATCCGTCCAGACTTTATGAAAACCCTGTATTCAATTAAATTCACTCTAGCGTGTATTATATCATGAATAAATTTTATTTGCTTTAAATTTCTCCGAAGTTCAAGAACTAGAAAATCAAGCTTAGCAAGAATCTCCCTATTAGTCATCTCGTGTAATTTAAATTTATATTTTAATCAAACCAGGAAAGAAATCTGGACTGACTCGAGAACTTGAGTGATACTAGTAAGATTAATTCCAAATTAAACTAGCAAATTCCAAATGGGATCGAACATATGCACAATATAAGATTTTACATGTTGCAATAATAATAATAATAACAATAATAATAATAATAATAATAATAATAATAATAATAATAATAATAATAATAATAATAATAATAATAATACTTTATAAAGTAGAAACATTTCAGTCTGTGAGTACCAACTTCAAAACATTTAAAAGATACGGGTTGCATACATGTCTAGTCGAGAATATTTAGATATTCTTAATCCTTTTTACAAATGCAAGATGTGTCAGTTTCTCAGCCACACTAATTCCCAATAGTTCACAGGCTATTCAAACGGAACGTTAAGAACACTCAAAAATGACATGGTGAACGTGGACATTGTTATGTGAGGGAACCTGGAACACCTCAACTCCGTTTCCGAACAATATTATATTGTTGGTATACGAGGTGTGTTCAAAAAGTATCGAACCTTTGGTTGGCCAAAATACATTTATTAATTTGGAAATCTGAAACACTAATCCCCAGCGCTCCCGCCATTGTTGGAAACACTTCTGGAACGCAGTTCTTGGAATGGTGAGCGACCATGCCGTCGCATTCTGCATGATGTCGCTCTTCACTTAAATCTGGTCCTTTTAAGTGGCATTTTCAGCTTGGGAAATAACCAAATATCACACGGAGCCATGTCGGTTGAATAGGAAGCCGTGAAGACACACAGAAATGTTGTGTTTGACGACGAAAGCCTGAATTATATTTCGCGGACACGCTTCACGTGCCCAAAATTAAATGTACCGATCCGATTCAATGGTTTCCGCTTGGGTATTTCCAAGCTTTTGGCAGAATTTGATGCAATATCACTACTCAAGTTTTTTCTGTCCTTTTACCAAAAAACTGAAATCCGACAATCGCTCACTACACGTCTTCACACGTTGGCCGACATTCAGCGAAAATTCACGACTGCGCATAAGTGTCCCCTCTACCTTTACACTGTTGAAAATCTCCCGCACCTAGCTGGTTTACGCGGGGAAAAAAATCAGATTCAATATATTTTGAACACACCTAGTATGTTGAGGGCCCATAGGAACCTCTTTCTCAATTGACAATGTTACCTTTTCATTTAATAGAGAGCGCCTTTCCAGTATCCAGGGGCGGATTCAGTACGGACTTCTGGGGGGGGTGGGTTGTAATACTGCTGCTTAGAGCTTCTTTTAAGAGCTCCAAACTCTGGGATGTGTTTTATTTATATATACAATAAGAAAGCTTTCTCTTCTTAGGGGGGAGCAATCGCCCCCCCCCTGGATCCGCCCCTGCCAGTATCGAGCCCAAACAAATGGTGCGATTGGAATTTTTTTTACCATTTTAAATTGAAAAGAAAAACACTTATTTCCAACAACTATCCTCTCTTTTCTTTTTCTCTTTTTTTCTTTTTTCTATCTTTACTAACAACGGAATTGGCTTTCGATACATCCGATATATAATAATCGGATATATAATATATCCGATATATAATATTTTATTTTCCCATTAAAATAAATATTTAAAAAACAAAAAAAAAGATTTATTCTTGGAGTAAGTCTTCTTCGAACTCTTCCGAAAATACCTACTATAATTTTCTTCACGTTTCATTTAAAAGAAGGAAAATTTTCTGGTAAAAACTGTAGCATGACATGATTTCATTTAAGAAGTGGGTGCGAGAAAATTTAGTCAGTTAGTCCGTATCATTTATTTATTTATTTGTATATGGTGCTTTCTTTTACGGATGAATGATTTTTTTTTTCTAAAACAAGCGACCTTGACTTCGATATGTTCACGCAAACAATCGAGATTGTTCGTTGTTTCCCATTCTCTTACTCATGAGATTGTATTGTATCATGTTCTTAGTAAAGAAGAAAGCAAAGCGTTTGTATTGATACAGTTGTACGCACGTGATTTGCGTGATGCCCATAGAAACGCGTTATTCGTAATTATCTTGCAAAACTTTTCTCTTAGAAAAAAAAAAGAATTATATAGGTCTATAATACTAGCACGAATCGATTCCTCTCCCCTTTGTAATAAGAGAAATGTCCTTTATCACTATTTTTATTTATCGGAATAACAGATTTTAAAAAAAAAAAAAAGACCGGCATGTAGTTGCTATCCTGAACTTTTATGAATGAAATGCCGCACACACAAAACCATATTTTTTTCTTAGAATTTGCCGCGCCAATTTCGTGCTTTGATACCTATTAAACCAGGAGGATGCCCACCTACGCTTGAATGATAGACAGAAAAAGATTGTCTTCTCGTCGAGGTTTTGTGGTTTAAATGATAACGGGTGTTAGAAACAATACGTATTTAGAAGAAAAGAAAATAACAAAGAACGCAGGCCTTTTTACGTGTCATTTCCTTGTCGGATTTCTTTGCTTTGCTTTATAATACGAGTATTTTAGTGAATTTCTACCTTGTTTTCTGTTCGATATAATAAAAGGTGACAAGGTATAAAGTGGGGTCTGTTGGTTTTGAAACATTTTGTATTGGTTTTCGCTTGAATTGTACTCGCCGACAGACAGTGTGACACATAAAATAATGAATGAACATCTACGTTAGAAGTAACTGCAACTCTCAACAACGTATAGTCTGGAATATTGCTCTCAAACTTCATCTAATAACGTTCTCGTTCCAGAAATAATATCCAGAATATGTTACCAGAATCGAATTAACACACTCTTCCGCCTTAGGTTATACTTTCAAAATCGCCTTCTTTCTCCCAAAATAATATAGTTTCAAAAATATATCTCCTAATTCTGCCTGGTTTGCGATCAGTCCTGTTTGCAACTAAAGTCGATGTCGTCCATTTGGCGATCAACTTTGACTGGTAGTTTGATAAGAGTTGTGAGCCACGAAAAAATCCCAGTTGCAATCGGTCGGTTCTTTGAACGAAACGTCTGGAAAGAGTTCTGGAAATTCTAATTCCCTATATACATGTAGTACTATGAGTATTTATAAATAAAAATAACAAAATCTTAACTTGTCTGTATGTCTGGCTCAAAGATTCATTCCCGTTTATAGAAAATATTTTCAATGATCTGATCATTAGGCAGAAAGGGAATTCCCGTTCTGCCTAATATTTGGAGACAGAAAATTTTATGCGGAGAGGGATTTTTTTTAAAAGGAAAATACAGTACCGAAATGCTTGACTCCTAAAATTTTTATCCAGATCGGAAATCATGTATATAATGGCTGTAATAACGAGGGCGGAGACATAATCCAAGGAAAATTCTGACGAGATGAATAAATTCAAGTTGCAGAATCATAGGTGTATATATTGGATATACCAGTGCATACCCTATATGATTACTTTTTCCTTCAATTGTCATATATTCTAAAATGTTATCTGTTATTTTTCAATTTACTGAAAAAAAACTTTTTATTGTTTTAAAAATACTGAAGACCCAATAAAATGTTAAAATGTTATAATAAAAGGTCAAATTAGCTTTTACTTTCACACACACATCCATAGAAAAAATTCTGGAGTACTTCTATTTATTATATATTTATTACATTTGAAATATGTTTATCATATTACTAAAAGACCATTAACTTTAATTATGAAAAGTAACTCTGATGTTATTTGATTTTCCAACAAAAAAAAATATTCATCTTTATGATGTAGTATATAGCAGTCTTTTATTTTGAGTGTTGTATAAATATTTATTTATAGTAATTTCGAAATACTGATCAAGATTTTTTTCTAGCAAAGATCAAAATGTGAAATATATAATTACTAGAAAAGTCTTATGTGTCTTATTGGGTTTTCAGTATTTAAAAAAATGCTATTTCAGTAAGATGAAAAATTACAAATAACATTTTAGATGCATGACAGTTAAAGAAAAAATAATCATTCTATTATTAGCTAGCCTACGATTCTGTCCCTTGAATTTTGTTCATTTTGTTACAATTTTCTTTAGATTTTGTTCTCTTGGATTTTGTTCTGTATTCATAGTAATCTGTTTAGTAATTCTAACAGATTATGTAAGAAGAATAAGTATATCTTCAAATTTCATCGTAAATTTAGATGTTATTCTACTTGTTCTTCTCGGAAAAATGACTAGGATACAGTTCTGTTATTAGCAGTGTTATTCACATCTACTTTAGCAAAGATGAATTGATTTTTAAAAGTACCTACATGAAAATGGAAAATTAATTGATTCAGTTGTAACAAAGCCATTGCACTTTTTAATTGAAATGAACGTAAAGCAAACTTACTTCGGTGTAATATCAAGTCATTTCACAACAAAAATGCATTCGGATTTCCTGTAATATATTTCCAACATGCTAATATTTAAAAGGTACTACAGTTTACATCCTCAAGAAAGAGTCTTATGTACAAAAGAAGTTGTGATGTAGAAGACAAAGGCTCTTTATTTGGAGGGAGGTCGCCTTATGCATTGTCTTGCATTGTTTGTTTAATATATGGCCCAACATGTCTTGAGGATGTGAACTATGTTACTTTTTAAGTACTGCAAACCTTAGCATGCTAGCGATAAACTACTGGAAATCCGTTTTTGTGTGTGTGTGTGTGTGTGTGTGTGTGAAATGACTTAAAATTAAATCGAAGTAAGTTTGTTTTATGTTCGTTTCAGTTACAATGTCAAACGGCTTTCTTGCAACTGAGTCACTTTTTCATTTCCCTGCAGGTATTTAAAAAATATCACATTCATCCTTACTAAAGTAGATGTAAATAACACTTCTAATAGCAGAATTGTATCCTAATTATTTTCCCGAGAAGAACAAGTAAAATAACATTTAAAGTTATTATGTAACTTGAAGAAATAGTTATTTTTCTTACATAATCTGTTAGAATTACTAAAGAGAAATACTCTAGAAAAAGTCTCTTCCTGCACAGAATTCCTCATCTCGAAAGATTAGGCAGAATGGGAATTCCCGTTCTTATATTCTATTATAATAAATATTATTATATATATTAACAACAAATAACGCACACTATTTGGCGGTTCATGTGATCTTGTGAACTGCGTAAGACGACGCCACTGGTTTGTAGTGTCAATATTTGTTCATTAGACCTTAGGTTCCCATTTTTTTTTTCTTCCGGCACCCTTTATTGAATGCTCATGACAACACAATACACTTAATTATACACAATACGATTTTTTTTATTATAATATAAATTATAGTGCAATAAGACTTTAAATTATACTGGTATAAGATTATAAGTTTGTAAATAGTATTATGTAAATATCGTCAAGTGAAAAGCGTTGGTGCTGGCGTTGAGTAGTAGTTACAGTTTGTCTCAACAATCATTTTAACTTACTAAGAGGTCTTCATGCTAAAAAATAAAATATGTCGTATAAATTCTAGGTTTATAGGCCATCTGGATGACATAAATTTAGTTTCAAATTCTATAACTTTGAAACACTCCATGACGCACTCCATAGAGGTCTACGACACACCGACTGAGAAAGCCTGCTTTAGACTGATTTCGACAACATAGCTGCATAAAAAGAACAGAAAATATTATGAAATAGAGTGGAAAGTGTTTTGGATCAGTTATTTCCAGTTGAGAAATACTGCAAACATAATAACCTTACGCCTTATCCAAATATAATGCTCTCCAAATTTTAACATTACCTTTGCATTCTAGATAGTTTGCCCTCGAGCAAACTCTACTACAATGAATCTTATATGTGTATCCTTGTAATTCATTCATTTTTTTTAAAATGAAAACTTTAAATATATACATTTTTAAAAATATGAAATAAAAAAATACTTTTGATTACTTCTGAATAGCACTTTTGATTTTTATCAAGTCTCACAGATAGCACAATATCTCACACTCCTTTCATTCAATTTTCTCACGTTCTTCTCTAATTTAAAAAGTAATATGCTCTATACAGGACAAGTCAAAATGATGGATTAGATCTGAGAAATTTATTCTGTGAAATCTAATATACATACTGTATGTTATTGCAAGACATATGCTAAAAAAAAAAAAAAAAGAAAAAAAAAAAGAAAGAAAGAAAGAAAGAAAGAAAGAAAGAAAGAAAAAATAAACTGTCAAAATTTCCTTGCAACATATCACAAGTGTTCTGTGAACATCTCGCGTAACATGGCGCACATCAAGCCGATAGTCTATCAACAGCTAAAGCTTTTGTAGCTGTAGCGCTCAATACCAGCAATTCCTTTTATGCTCGCTGCTAACGCCTAGCGGTACAAAGCGAAAACACTGCGTGGAAGCTTTAAAAGTTTACAGCTCGAAGCGCATATCTTATTGTTTATTAATAGATTACACAAAATAAATTTCCGAAATTGGGTTCATCATTTTTAACTTTCCCTGTATGTTTGCCACTGTTATAATTGTGCTTGTCAGTGTTATGCGTGTATGTGTCACAGTTAGAAGAATACAAATAACACTACTGAATACTATACTTTTTACACACACAATACATAATAAATAAATAAATAAATAGTCTGTTCCAGGAGAATAAAAGCTATCAATTGTTTTATCGATGTAAAAACAACATACTTTTTAGTGCTATAAAAATTCGATTTTGTCGAAAACTGCGCATGAAAATTCTGAGTATTCCTGAGTATTCCTCTCTCTCCCCTCCCCAACAGGGGTCCATATCCATGTTGTTGAGAAACTTTGGCATATACCATCCAAATTGTAGAATAATGCATCATAACAAAGATACGGTGTAATACGAAGATATGGTGCAATATTTTTTTTTACAGAAATAATATATGTTCCCTTTCCTTTTATAGCTAAAAATAAAAGTATAAAATAGTGCAAATTACTGCCAATCGCTTTAATATTTTCATTAGAAAATTAAACTGATTGTAATTTGAATTACTTTTTTTTATATACTTTTGTAATACATGGCTTTTTGTCAACGTTACCCAAGGAAAAATAAAGATGAGCATTATATATGGATAGTATTATATTTCCGTATCTGTATAAAATTTTCGGAAATTTCCGTATTGTGTGTTTATGCTTTAAAAGTTATTCTTGAAAACATTAATTACATCCTTACGGAACAAACACCATAGGCGTGGGTTTTCTCGGGATTCTCCCACTTTCTTCATTCCACAATTTCATTTATTTCTCATCATCACTGTCTCTTTTAGCCTAGCCGGCATAACACTGGAACAAAACCTTAAGATTTATTTACTTTTTTTTTTACACCCTTATTCAAATTTTGTGCAATTCTCAAAATGTGTTGTGCAGTAATTTAAGAGCATAATATCCTTCCTTGATAATACGGGGGAATTTAGAAAATATAATTAAATTCAAATATAATAAGTAAAAAAAATAATACATTTTGCTCTCTAAAATATGGTCTCAAAGAATATATTCCCATAAAATTTGTTTAAGAATTTTTCTCCCTTGTTTATCAATTTATACACTATATTAGTACTGCTCAATATAAGACTGCAACTGTTTAAAAGCTATGTAAATTTTAAAAGGTAGGGAAATCATGAAAGAAACAAACAGACTGATAAAACACACGAATAATCTCCCATGGAAACTCTTTCATAGAATATCATGTAAGTATTGCTGTTAGATTCGGCAAAAATGTATTCTCAGCTGCCATCTAGTGAGGTTTCCCGAAAATTTCACGAGTTTCGCTTCGTACATCTTGTTTCAGTGTAATGTTGCCAGATTGGGCTACAAATAGTGGATTGGGCGATTTTTTAAAAAATGCTCTCACCACTAAAATTTCAAATTGGGCAACACGCTACTTTTGGGCTAAGTTTAATTATCTGCAGTCTATAACTCTTAAGAATAAGTTTTTTTTTTTTTTTTAAGTTTGATATATGAAATCACAAATTATTAGTTTGATATAGTACAATAAAAGTTTTTGTGTTATTTTATTCACATTGAACAACAGTTTTCCTAAAACTAAGATGTTCGATACTAGTTCAATTTTTGTTTTAGTACTTTTTAATCTCCAGATCTGACAATACTAGACTTTCGTTAAGTTTGCGCAGTTGCAATATCACTGACCGTGTTAGTGTCTCAATTAATGCCTGAGCTTAATAGTTACGTGGAGCTGTGTAAACATGAACATCGAAAATGTAATTGTGTTTCTGTATTATCCATATTAACATAATACATAAGTGAAGTTTCAATAAATTTTTGATGAAGATTCATGGCTTCTGGATAAAGAATTTAACAACTGAATTAAAGAAATGAGGAATAACAGTGAATAAATATACTGTAAACGTTGTAAACTGTATTTCAGATTCCACAAAAACATGTCTCCTTAAAAATTAGAAAAGTCACCTATTTTACACTATTACCGCCTGCCCAGTTCATTGTACACTGCTGTTCTATTGCAGCTGATGTAATATGGCAGTTGTCCTAACACACCACCGCCAACAATTCGAAAATATGGTCGTCACTTGACTATTGCCAACCCAAAAATCTGGCGTCTGACATCTGACATGTTTATGTTTGGACTACAAATAGTTCAAATCCGCTACTTTTGGAGCACAACCTCGGTACTTTTTTTAATCTTCAGATCTGACAACACTATTTTGGTGTTGAATTAGTTCACAAAATGCAAACTGATTTGCTACAGATTCCTAGCTACGGAGGTAAAGCAAAAGTGTTATTGTATTGAACCTCTTGACTAATCGATTTGCCTCCATCTGAACAGTGTAATTTAAGATTTTCAGAATGAAAGATAGTTTTATTATTTTTTTTCTTTAATGGTCGATTTTTTAAAATTAAATGTTAATACAGCAGTTGAGAATTGAGTAAGAAAATAATGACCCTTATATTCTATTAACATTCTTTTATGATGAACCCGTTATCTCTTTTAAAATATAAAAATTTTGTTCACTTTCATAATAATATGTGAATGAATAAATAAAAACATGTTTATTACATTCAATTCTAACGTTTCTTAAACTTTATTTTCAACGAACTTCAAAAGTTCGTTACTGAATTCTCTCTCTCTCCCTGTATATATATATGGAAAAAGAACTGTATATATATATATATATATATATATATATATATATATATATATATATATATATATATATATATATATATATATATATATATATATATGTGTGTGTGTGTGTGTGTGTGTGTGTGTTTCTGTTATTGCGAATTTTTCAATGTTGGATTTGAACATTTTTGTAATAATTGTGTAAATGCATCTTAGTTCGTGTGAAAACATATTAAAAAATAAAATAATTTAAACATCTTGTCGAAGGCTTGGACGTTACAACTACTTCTAAAATATGTACAAAATCATCTAAGTTCTTTTTCCAGAAAATTGTTTCTAATAAGTCACAATTTTTCAATGTAGATTTTGTCAGGGGAAATGACATGCCATATTGCAAGATTGTTAGTGAAGCCTTTATTTATGAAATATAGATACATTTGTCTGAGTTGTATTATAGAAAATTGTATTAAAGTATATTAAATTACCCAGTAGCGTAGCCAGGATGTGTGTTTGGGGGGGACAAGTGCTGTTATAAGTACATATAGAAAAATTACAAACAAAAAATATATAAACATAAAAATATATAAAAATTACAAACATCAAAGTACCAAAGTACATTGTCGGACCCCTTGGGGGGGCCCTCTGGCCCCCCTTCCCTACACCACTGAAATTACCCGTTCTGAAGTTTTTCTCAGAAATATTACTCATACTATATTACAGTGTTTGTGAAATGTTATTTTTGTGAGTTATTAGCAAAATTGAATGTGTTGTTTCAGAAAAAAAATATTCGCACACTACCCCTTCTGATTTTTTACCCAGAAAAATGAGTTCCACCACAAGTTTACAGGATTCTTAATTAAACATCGATTTACTGCTAAATTTACTCCTATTTTTTGTTGCAAAATTAATCTTCATTGAGCAAAAACTGTAAGATTGAGAAAAACGTTTTCTTAAATCGATTCGGATCCCAAACAATAGACTTCATCTACTTCCTTAACCCTTTTAGTCAAACTAGAAGTGGTAGAAATCAGATGTTTCCAGTTTCAACGTTGACCGCCATGCAACAAAATGGTAAGCGATAGCAAGAAGCTGTTCTATTTATTTATTTATCAACAAACTTAAAAAGTTCGTTACTGAATTGTCTTTGTCTGTGTGTGTGAGCCCTCCTTTCGATAGAGCATCAAAAGAAGTGATGGAATTTTTCACGTCGCTCTTACCGTTACCGAGAGGGAGATTTAAGGAGCCATATCTCAGGAACAGTAAGTTATAGAGAGATGATTTTGGTGCTGATCAATACCTAAGAGGATGGTAAACATTTTGGTACCAAATAGTAACCGGTGGCCACTGGTCAACTTGATGCCGTTTCCCAGATATTGGTAAAAAAGTTCGGATTTGGAGAAATTTAAGGAGCATATCCTGGGAACCGTAAGTCATAGAGAGATAATATTTTGTGAATTTTTCAATTTTGAGCCCTCCATTTTGAGCATATGTCTTCGGAAAACAACATTTTGTAGAACGTTTCAACAGAACTCTTAAACAAAACATGTAGAAAAACTTTAGTACTCAAGGAAATTATAAATGGTTAGATATATTACAAGAATTATTTAATGAGTATAATAATAAAGTACATAGAACAATTGGTATAAAGACTGTAGAAATTATTACGAAAAATTCTTTTTAATTTCTTTCTGACAATACTCTTGGAGCATTCTTAACTGGTTTATTTTTGGAATCAATTCAGCGTCCTAAGAATAGGTATCATTTCCTCTGTAGACTCCGTACTCAAACCGGAAGTGATAGCAATTAATTATTTCCGGTCTCACCGTTGATCTCCATACAACAGAAATGTTAATAAACAGCAATACCCTTTTTTTCTCCTTTTGAATCGATTCAGAGTCTACAAAAATATACTGTTTTCATCCGAATCTCTCTACTAAAACAGGAAGTGGTAGAAATGCACTACTATGTCCGGTTTCACTGAGACGAAAACGGTAAGAGATACCGACAAGCGGCTTCTTGGAATCGATTCGTCATTGCAATTTTTCGCCCCTTTCACCTGCAACAAAAGAAAGAAATAGATGATAAGTATTTTCTTTATTTGAAGTAATTAATCCCTAGATAAACACCTTGCTAGCAATTGAGGAAATAATTGGAAACGTTTAAATTTTAACATTAATAAGTTTACTATTACCTCGACTTGTTCTTTAAAGTGCTGAAAACCGTTATGAGCAAAAGTAGAGCATTTTGAAGTATTGTATTTTTGCTTTTTTACAAACTTGCCTCTAGGGTTAGAATAAAGGAGACCACGAGTAACGAATCATTATAATGAACAACAATACATAAATCCATGTCTTAATCGATCGAGATTCGAACCCACGAGAAACAGGCCTTTTCATTGTATTGTCTTAGATCACTAGATCATTCCAGCAAACTACATTTTGTAGTGGATTACAATATTTATTACATTTGTCAGTATTTTATTAATTTATATTGCAATGGAAATCGTAAATTGAGTCGTTGCAATTGAGCCGTGAATTAGAGTAAACGTCTCAGTTGAGACGTGAATATTTGTTCTCTATACGTAAACTAAACACACGTAATGATGACGGTAATTTAGAGGTAATTAAAAATGGCAACATAATAAAAGATCCTCTTATAATTGCTGACCTATTTAATAACTATTGCACCAACTTATCGCAAAAGTACAATAATGATCCAGCATTGTCCACTTCGAAAATATTCTCAAAAATTTGCAACAATACAATGTATCTACATCCAGCTACTAATGCAGAAATAACAAAAGTGGTAAAGAAAATGAAAAGTAAATGGTCAGCTGGCGTAGACGGCATACCGCCAAGTATTGTAAAGAAAAGCATTAAATATATTGCTGACCCCCTGTGTTTCCTCATAAATATGTCGTTCTCAAGTGGAGAATTCCCTAGTATATTAAAAATTGCAAAAGTAAAACCAATGTATAAAAAGGCGACAAATCAGCGCTTGAAAATTATAGGCCTATTTCGCTTCTCTCAATTTTCTCAAAAATCTTAGAAACCACAATGAGTGTCCGGCTAGCATCCTTTTTACTAAACATGATCTAATAACACACGAGCAACATGCCTTCCTACAAGGGAAATCAACGGAAACCGCAATATATAACTTCGTGGAAAGTGTACATAAAAGTTCAGATAGTAAGGAGAAATGTATAGGTGTTTTCCTGGATCTTTCAAAAGCATTTGACTTATAAGTCACATAGAAATCTTCTCTCAAAGCTACAAGATTACGGAATAAGAGGCATTGCATCCAAATGGTTTCAATCGTATCTGAAAAATCGGCACCAAGTAGTGGAAATTACATACAATAACAGGAATACAAACCAAGCTACATACTACATATCAGAGAAACAAGAAATAACATGTGGAGTGCCACAAGGATCCGTATTAGGGCCGCTATTATTTTTTATATATATTAACGACCTACCAAGTAATATTGCTCCAGCAGAAGCATCTCTTTATGCAGATGACGCTAATATTATAGTAAAAGGTAAAACAAATGAGGTTGTTGAAGGTAGTGCAAACGAAATCCTTTGTGAACTATCTCATTGGGTTAAAGAAAATAAACTTAAATTAAATATTGAAAAGACACAAGCAATCAATTTTCATCACATGCGCAACAAACATGCACAGCCTAGGAACATTGTAATTCAAAATAACGAAATAGAATATGTAAACTCAACTAAGTTCTTAGGAATTTGGATGGATAAAAATCTCTCCTGGAATGTGCAAATAACTAAGCTTAGTAAAAAAATTAAACCAATTTTATTTCGCAAATAAAGTACTTAAAAATGTTTTAAGAGAGTCTACTTTAAAAACAATTTACTTTTGATTATTCCAATCGAATTTAACATATGGTATTATATTTTGGGGAAATACATACAAGGCCAAAGTAATTTTTACGATACAGAAACGAATAATAAGAATGATGGCAACTGCTAAACCAAAAGATCACTGCAAACCAATATTTAAAAAACTTCGTATACTTCCGGTACCCTGTTTGTATATTTTAAATCTATTGATATTTGTAAAGACACACCTACAAGGTATCCTTAAGCGAGTAGAACAGCAACATGATCATGATACAAGAAACAAACAAAGCTTTTCTATTGTAGAACGCAGAACAGTATTATATGAAAAAGGGTGTAAATACGCGGGTATCATGCTTTACAATAAACTTCCGAAAGAAATAAAACTCAGGACTCTGTTGCTAAATTTAAAAAAGAACTCCAGAAATATTTATTACAACATTGCTTTTACTCGGTAGAGGAATACATGAACTGCTAAGTGAATAGAAATGTTACATGATGTACAGTAAATCAATGTCATTACTCGCTTTTAGCATTAGATATTTGTTGGAGGATTTCTAAATACATTGCAAGTAATAATTGCTAAGTTTATTTTTAACAATGATGTCATGTAAAATGTACAGTGTAATAAGATGTAAGAAGTAAGGCTTAATTATTTACCTAGTGTTTGTAATTTTCACTATTATTGTTTCTTTTACTTTTGTATTCATATATAAATGACGTGTCCACTTCATATGCATTGCAATACAGTGCTAAATGTATGAAAAAAGGACGAAATAAATACAATACAATACAATATAATATAATAGTACTATGGTTAGATTCCGTTACTAACAACTGCAAACGTTTTAGGAATTCGCCGATAGAGGCGCCTTCCTAAAGCTCCCAAATTCTCTACACAGGTTGTGCTGCACTCTGGTGATAAGATTGCTAACGACGATTATTTTCATGTATTCCTCCCTTAGAAGAGAAGAATAAATTGTTTCTTTTTCTCATTGTTTTCTCTTGTTTCTTTTCTTGTTTCTTTTCTTGTTTCTAACTAGATTTTAGGTTTACATTTCTTTCGGGACAACAAACGACTTTTCAAAAACAAGGGATAACCCCGTTAAGAACAGAATGCCTGGTCATCGTAAACTACGTATCCAAGATGTACATTCTTCGCACGGGAAGACTAAGATTTACGGAAAACATGATATTGCAAAGACCGGATTAACACAATTGCGACCTATGCTATACTTCCAAAACCGCCCCTCTTCCATCTAAAAATAAATGAATTTCAAATATATTTCTACGTACCAAATTCCCGTCAGGAGCTCATGTGGTTCGAGTCCCTCGTTAAGCTGTAAGTTTACGTCTCATATAGCATCGCTTCTAGCATAAGAGGGACGCTAGACATAGGCGCCCGAAGGGGAGGGCAGTGTGGAGCCCGAGCCCCCCTGGCTCACGAAAATGTATTAAATTTCTTAGGATTTTCTTAATACAAATAAAAAAAAAATACCAAACGTAATATAGCAACCTGGGATTTGAGGCCCCCTCTAGAAAATTTTCTTCGGGCGCCAATGACGCTAGACTCCAAAACAACCAATCTATTTACCGAATTTAATGGTGATCTTGTTTCTGATGCACATTCCTAGCCGAAAATTTTATAATTTGATTGCGATTTTAGACTTTGATGTAAATTACAATGACCAAATTATCGTTAAAAATGAACCCAGTCAGGGATTGCTGCTGATCTTTTTCTAAGGAGGGCAAAAAAATCCATTCTAGAGGTGGAAAAAGACTAATATACAAGCACAATGAATATACATATACACTTTGAAGAACACGCGCACGTTATACTTCATATAAAACAACTCACATATTCTTATTAAATACAGTAAATAAACTATAATTGCCCACTATAGTATTTAATATAAATGAAGGGCAGGCCGAGAGAGGGGGCAAGCCACAAAAACTAATTTCCGAGAAATCGAAGGTTAAGGTTTAGAACAAATAACAGCAAATTTTCCCCAGAAGTTATTGAGTGATTTTGATGTAACTTGGCCTCTGTAGACATTAGACGCTTCTATTCATGTATGTCATTTACTTTCTTTACAAGTGGTTCTAGTTGTCAGTAAGGTGCAAGATGGAGAAAAATGAACCTCATAGCGTGATTAAGTTTGTTACATTTGAAGTTTTGCAACGCCCAAAAATCCATAAAACTTATGTGTAGCGGTGATTGTTCATCCTATGACTCTCTCGTGCGATGAATTTCCAAACAAGTCACAATGTCCCTTCCAGATGATTCAAGATTGGACGTCCATCAATCACGAACGATAGCGCCACAGTAAAGAAGCTCGAAGAGCTGATCCTAATAAGCAAAGAGAACATTATGCAGCGGAATCGCAAATGTTGCCTATTCACTGTTATCACTATTATAACTATTGACTTTACTTCTGGTAATCATTTCATCACTTTCACTCCATTAACACCATTTCAAAATGAGTAATCATCACATTCTTAGCAGGGATGGTACCGAGACCGAGACCGATAATTCGAGACGACACCGAGACCGAGACGTACTTTTATATACCGAGACGAGACCGAGACCGAGACGGACTTTTAAATACCGAGACGAGACCGAGACCGAGACAGACCTCTATAAATCGAGACGAGACCGAGACGAGACTTAGGTCAGTCTCGAAAGTCTCGGTCTCGTCTCGAATATTGATATTGATAGATACTAAAATTGCCTTCACAGAAAATTTGTTTCGTTGCTGTGTTAGATAATATGAGAACAGTTGACTGATGTACAGTGGCGTATTTACGGGGTGGTTATCGGGCTCAAACCCCTCCCAAAATAAATTTGTGATAATTTTTTGCATTGCACGTACAACGCAAATGTTTTTTACTCGTTCCTCAAGCATCTCCCGAAACAAAATCCACTGCTGATTCAAATAGATTTCTCTCTCTGTCTCTTTGTCTCTCTCTCTCGCTATATATATATATATATATATATATATATATATATATATATATATATATATATATATATATATATAGATAGATAGATAGATAGATAGATAGATAGATAGATAGATAGATAGATATGGCCGCAGTGCCACCCAGGTCAGCCCTGTATGGGTTCCCGGAACCCAACTTTAATTTTAAATGAAAGCAAGGGGTGAGTGGTACCTCGTTCGATAGATCTTGAAAAACTAAAAAGCGTTGTGGCAAAAAAATCTTTCATATTGGGCACTGCATTCAAAATGGGCGCCAATACATGTTGCCTCTATCAGATACAGTAAAACGTGCAGTACCACTAATATGAAAACGTTTGAACATAAATGAACCGAACAAAATCTCAATCTCAATGGCACATCTATTGATATTGTCGCGGAGACTCCCAGGGCCACTCGTCATGGGGGCCCAGGGCGCAACTTCAAAATTGTAAATGGAAACATGGGGTGTGTGATACCTCGTTCGACTTATCTTTAAAACCTAAAGAGTGCTGTTGCAAAAGAATGTTCATATGAGTCACCGTTTTCAAAATGACCACCAAGACATGGTACCTGCATCAGGTAAAACGTCCAGTATCACTAATATGAAAACACCAGAACAAATATTCGAATAGGAAATCACAGAGTGTATTTATCATTCTATAGCTCTGGAATGTTGCAACAGTCGAAAAGATGATTAGAGTGAAAGTGCCATAATGGAGAGGAATAAATCTAACTCCTAGAAAATTATCGCTCCAACCTCACTCTGTACGTGAGTGAAACAGGAAGAATCGGTGAAATTGCAAATGGGAGCCTTAGTTTTTGCAAATTGTATCTACGAAACAAAGCTACTTGAAATGTGTTTTTATAAGAGATAAATGTCTCTGTAATGGGATAAAGTATGTAAAATTCTTGTTAAATGGTAGCTACCTTCCATTTTGACTGCGGGCAATGGTTTGATGCAAAAATGAATCAACTGAAATGCGAAACCAATTTGTCGAGCAATGCAATTTTAGAACAATGTTTACAAACGTTGGTTTTGTTCAACGGTCGTCTGCATGATATTGGTTCGCTTCTTTTCCTTCTATGTCTTCTTGCATATGATAGAATATGAGTTTCACTGAGATGTCTACAGTTACATTCCGAATAACTTTCAACGGTAATTTCAGTTGTGATCCTTAGTAACGAAACGGTACATACTGATGCAGATATGTCGCAAAAATCTTGCACGCAATGCGTTAAATTATCAGGGGAGAAGAGTTGGGTAAAATGTTATTAAACTTGAATTTCACCTTATTTTTATTCACCTTATTTCACTTTATGTTTATTCATTGTAGTACCAGTCATTTGAACACAAGTGTGTCAGACAAACCATATCTATTGCAAATAAAACTGAGGTTCTCATTTGAGATTTTTACCATTCATTCCCGCTTCACCTATTTACGGACAGAGATCGGAAAGATAATTTTCTATCATTTCCTCTTTTGCATCATGTCAATTATACTTTAAAAATCTTTTTCTCCGTTGCATTATACTCGAGCCGTGGAATGATAAATACCCTCTGTGCTTTCCTATACGAGTTTTATTCTGTTCATTTATCTCCAACTATTTTCATATTAGGGGTCTAGTTGTACTGGACGTTTTATCTGATACAGGCACCATGTCTGGCGGCCATTTTGAAAACGGTGACCCATATGAAAAATCTTTTGCTACAACACTGTTTAGTGTTTCAAGATTTATCCAACGACGTATCACTTAATCCATATTTCGGTTTAAAATTTCTAAGTTTGGCCCCCTTAAAAGGCAGCCCTGGGAGAACTGCGAGAACATCACTCGACGCGCCCCATGCCTTTCCTGTTTCATTTTCTGACTGTTCGTTTATCTCCAACTGTTTTCATAATAATGGTACTGGACGTTTTATCAGATACAGGCACCATGTCTTGGCGTCCATCTTGAATACGGTGACCGATATGAAAAATATTTTGTCACAACGCTTTTTACTTTTTAAAGATCTATGGAACGAGGTATTACTCGCCCCATCTTTCCATTTAAAATTTTAAAGTTTGGCCCTGGTATCCCATGAAAGGCGTCCCCGGGAGGCGCCGCGACGACACCATTCAGTGTGCCCCATGGCATTTTCTATTTGAGTTTTTGTTTGGTTCATTTATGTTCAACCGTTTTCGAGATATCTCCGTGGAAACATTAAAATGGTCCATCCTGGATATATATATAGCCACGGACCAGTATATGATCAAGGGAGGGGCTAAACCATGGTTTGCGCTTTATCTAGTGTAAAGAAAGTAGGATTGAAGCCCATTTTATCCAGTGCATACCTGAGAGTTAAGGGGGCTATAGTCCCTATAGCCCTCCCCTAGAATCTGATATATACAGGGTGAGTCAAAATAAGTGTTACAAGCCAATATCTCGCGAACTATACATCATATAAGAAAAATATTAAGAGAGAATGTACAATATAGAGGGGCCTAAGAAATGAGTCAAACATTAGGTTTCCCCCGCCCCCCATTTTGGGGGGAGGGGGGTGAACGTGAAATTTTCAAATGGGAACATAGGTCGAGTGATACCTCGTTCGAAAGAGCTTGAAAAATTGAACAATTTTTGTAGGAAACAATTTTTGATATGGGGCACCGTTTGCAAGATGGGCCCCAAAAATGGTCCTGTATCCGATAAAATTTCCAGTACTTATAAATAAGTGTTACAAGCCAATATCTCGCGAACTATACATCATATACGAAAAATATTAAGAGACAATGTACAATACAGAGGGGCCTAAGAAATGAGTCAAACATTAGGTTTCCCCCGCCCCCCATTTTGGGGGGAGGGAGGTAAACGAGAAATTTTCAAATGAGAACATAGGTCGAGTGATACCTCGTTCGAAAGAGCTTGAAAAATTGAACATTTTTTGTAGGAAACAATTTTTGATATGTGGCACCGTTTTCAAGATGGGCCCCAAAAATGGTCCGGTATCCGATAAAATTTCCAGTACTTATAAATCGGAAACGTATGAGTAGGAAACGATTAAACAAAAAATAAAAAACGGAAACATCATAGGCAATGTGGAATGATGTTGTCGTGGTGTCCGCAGGGCCCTAATAATGGGGCTCCGGGACCAATTTCAAAATTATTAATGGGAATATACCTGTAGGTTGAGTGATACCTTGTTTGATAGATCGTGGAAAGCCAAACAGCTTCGTACGAAATTTGTTTTCATTTTGGGCAAGCCTGTTTCAAAATGGCCGCCAAAAATGGTTTCACATTCAGATAGAAAGTGCAGTGTTCAATTTGAGTATTACACGCCAATATCAACGCAATGAACTACGCATCAAATAAGAAAAGTGTTAAGAGTCAATGTACAATACAGAAAGCCTGAAATTTGTGTTAAAGAAGTTCCCTCGTCCCGCTTTTGTATGGAGGGGTGTACATGGAATTTTCAAATCGCAACATAGGGCGAGTGATACCTCTTTGATAGATCGTGAAATACCAAACAGCTTACTACAAAAGTTGTTTTGATTTCAGACAAGCCTGTCACAACAGCATTACCACAACCTAATATCCTGTAAAGTAGTAGGATAACGTTTAGTAATTCTACGGGTATGTGCGATGTTAAAAATTGTAATTTCAATCACTGTAAAGCATATAATTTCAACACTTACCATGTTACAAATGATGCTCGATATGTCCTCCATCCTGCTCCACACACCTCCGTAAGCGGCGGCATAGGGATGTTCGTACATCATGTAGCATCTCTGGAGTGATAGATGCACACACACCTTGGATACGCACCTTCATATCATCAGTAGTTGTTGGTACGTTGGACATTACCCGATCCTTAACATAACCCCAGAGGAAAAAATCAAGTGGGGTTAGGTCAGGAGATCGTGGAGGCCAGTGAATAGGACCTCGACGCCCAATCCATTTATTCGCCATACGGTGGTCCAATAAGGCTCTGACCTGACGTGCGTTGTGTGCTGGAGCACCATCATGTTGATACCACATTCTTATACGTTCAGCGAAAGGAATATTCTCTAACAACTCCGGGTATAGTACATCACTGATAAATGCGGCATAGGTATCACCAGTAAGACGTCCATCAAAAAAATATGGCCCAATGATATGGTTACCAAGGATGCCACACCATACATTAAGAGACCACCGATGCTGATGAGGAACTTCTCTCTGCCATAGTGGATTTTCCCTAGCCCAATAATGCATATTATGTCGATTTACGTGTCCTGTGTTTGTAAATGTAGCTTCATCGCTAAACAAGATGGTGGATATGAAGTTGCGCTGTCTGTTTTCCATACCTTCCAACCATAGACAAAATTGCAATCTGGCATGAAAATCATTGCCAGATAGTTCCTGATGTAAGATGATATGATACGGATGAAACATGTACTCGTGCAAAATACGCACTACAGATCTTTGGCTAACTCCACTGGCCTGAGCGAGATATCTCGTGGTAACATGTGGGTCTACGTGCACTGCTGCCAATATTCCTGTTGCACGTTCTTCATTGGTTGCAGAGCGGTAACGACCCCTACCTCGTCCCCGGACAAGACTACCATGTTGCCGCAAATGTCTCTCCAATCGCAGAAATGCCATGTGAGATGTTTGTTGGCGTTGGGGATAGCGCATTGCATACATTCGTGCCGCGCTACGATAGTTTCTTCTACATTCCCCCAACACCAGCAACATATCTACACAATGATCAAACACCGCCATTGCTCTATTCAAACGCTACCCAAACTAATAATATCAATACGATAGTGTTCGTTTACTTATACGGAAAGCTTATCACCAAAGTTTATATCCCGTTCTTTCTACGTCTGCACACTTACACTTACATTTATTACGTGTCCATAGCGATTACATTAATAGTTGACGATCAAAAATAATCTAAAGATATTTCTTTGCAACTTTCTTTTCTTTGTATAAAACGGCTCAAATAATTCGCCTCTGATCCTTTTTTTTATAAGATGGTACAGATTGTTAATGCAATATACAACGTTATCGTTGTACTATGTTCCGAAGGCCATCGGTTCCATTCCCCAGGCAATGACATTGACGGGCTTTCCTTACTCTAACTGGGCACATGCTGAGATGTTGCCTACAAGTAGGGCCTAATAGGTACCTTCCTATCCCTTTCTCATAGGATTGTAGTGATTGAGGAACGACGTCTTTTTGCGCATACGTATTAGTATTATTCATTGTCTTATTATTTTCATTCATATTATTATTATTATTATTACTAGTTTTATTATTATTTTGCGTATTCTTCTTCTTCTTCTTCTTCTTCTTATTATTATTATTATTATTATTATTATTATTATTATTATTATTATTATTATTATTATTATTATTATTATTATTATTATTACGTTATAGGTCGATTTTGCCTCCGAAAATTTTACTTGTTATTCACTTACAGTATGATGATGGAACCTCGTGTTCGACATATTTTTAGGCCTGTTTGTATTGTACATGGACTCTTAACACTTTTTATTTGATGCAATAATTCGCGTGATATTGGCTTGTAACACTCAGTTTGAACACTGCACTTTCTATCTGAATGTGGAACCATTTCCGGCGGCCATTTTGTAACAGGCTTGCCCGAAATCAAAACATTTTTTTTCTAAGCTGTTTGGTTTTCCATAATCTATCAAACAAGGTATCACTCGACCTATATTCAGATTTGAAATTTTAAAATTGTTCCCGGGGCCCCATGATGGGGTCCTGGGGCACCACGACAACACCATTCCACGTTGCCTATGGCGTTTACCTTTTTCATTTTTTGTTTCATGTTTTTCTACTTAGCCGTTTCCGATTTATAAGTACTGGAAATTTTATCTCTTACAGGACCAATTTTGGGGTCTATCTTGAAAACGGTGCCCCATATCAAAAATTGTTTCCTACAAGAATTGTTCAATTTTTCAAGCTCTTTCGAACGAGGTATCACTCGACCTATGTTCCCATTTGAAAATTTCACGTTTACCCCCCTCCTCCCAAATTGGGGGGGCGGGGAAACACAGTGTTTGACTCATTTCTTAGGCCCCTCTGTATTGTACATTGTCTCTTAATATTTTTCGTATATGATGTATAGTTCGCGAGATATTGGCTTGTAACACTTATTTATAAGTACTGGAAATTTTATCGGATACAGGACCATTTTTGGGGCCCATCTTGAAAACGGTGCCCCATATCAAAAATTGTTCCCTACAAAAATTGTTCAATTTTTCAAGCTCTTTCGAACGAGGTATCACTCGACCTATGTTCCCATTTGAAAATTTCACGTTCACCCCCCTCCCCCCAAAATGGGGGCGGGGGAAACCTAGTGTTTGACTCATTTCTTAGGCCCCTCTATATTGTACATTGTCTCTTAATATTTTTCGTATATGATGTATAGTTCGCGAGATATTGGCTTGTAACACTTATTTATAAGTACTGGAAATTTTATCGGATACAGGACCATTTTTGGGGCCCATCTTGAAAACGGTGCCCCATATCAAAAATTGTTCCCTACAAAAATTGTTCAATTTTTCAAGCTCTTTCGAACGAGGTATCACTCGACCTATGTTCCCATTTAAAAATTTCACGTTCACCCCCCTCCCCCCAAAATGGGGGGCGGGGGAAATCTAATGTTCGACTCATTTCTAAGGCCCCTCTGTATTGTATATTGTCTCTTAATATTTTTCGTATATGATGTATAGTTCGCGAGATATTGGCTTGTAACACTTATTTATAAGTACTGGAAATTTTATCGGATACAGGACCATTTTTGGGGCCCATCTTGAAAACGGTGCCCCATATCAAAAATTGTTTCCTACCAAAATTGTTCAATTTTTCAAGCTCTTTCGAACGAGGTATCACTCGACCTATGTTCCCATTTGAAAATTTCACGTTCACCCCCCTCCCCCCAAAATGGGGGGCGGGGGAAATCTAATGTTTGACTCATTTCTTAGGCCCCTCTGTATTGTACATTGTCTCTTAATGTTTTTCTTATATGATGTATAGTTCGCGAGATATTGACTTGTAACACTTATTTTGACTCACCCTGTATATATATATATATATATATTGAAAATGCTGAAATTTTGTACCAAGTTGGGTAATTCTTCTTTATACTCTGCAATATCACTAGATAAACAAGCAATGTTGCTAAAGCAAAATAAAGTTGCGTTTTCTCAAATTGCGCAATGTGAAGTATTACATATTTCTAATTTAGTTATTTAACAAAACCACAATAGCCCATACATTATTTAGTGTAGCTTGGAAATCTCTAATAACGCAAATGGGATGGACGGTGCAATGCGCATCAACTGTACCAAGCGTCAAATACTGTGATCATGGTATAATATATTTCGAATGAATGAAGGAACAAAGTTATAAGAAACGGAAAATTTAAATGTTTCTAGAGACTTTACTTCGAAAACGCTCTGACATATCACGTCTCATCATGCAGATGCTTCCAAAAGACTTAAATGATTATAACGCCATTTACAACAATTGTTATTTCAAATCGTTTCAGAGATACCAAACACATTGGTAGTGATTGTTATACTACTTAAAATGACGTATTTGTATTAAATTTTTATAATGATTATTGCTTTCCTTTGCTTCTATAACATTACAACAATAGTTTTTGGTGGTTTTAATTACAAGTCGCAGTTACATTATTTTAAGCAGTGTTGTCCACTTAAATAAATTGCTAAATATTATTCTAAATATGTGCAAATAACGTAGATAAACTGCAAACTATTTTAAAATTGCTCGTAATTTGTTTCATGGTGCAAGAATGCTTTCAAGAGACGACGTTTTTCACAGTCTTTGGGCTACTTATGATTTTAATGTTTAAGTCTTCGTTCCAGCAACACATGTAAATGCAAATTGTAACTGATACATTTTCAGTAAGACTAGTTGTTCCCCCTAAGCTTTAGGCCTGGTGTACACTTTATATTAAGACCGTGCTTAATTAAAGGTACTAATTACACCCTAATTACATTTCACTTGCTTTAGTTTGACCACCGACCACCTCAAACTCGATCCATACCATATAGCTATATGCAATTATTCAAGGACTTACAGTTAGTAATACACAGTGTTCACTTTTGTTTTGTTTTGTTTTAGTTTAACGTCCCACAGTTATGCTAGGCCGGCTAAAGGAGACGTGGAGCTAATGATTATAGTGGAATCCGAACCACTTCAGTCGTTCAACTTTACCCCTACCAGAAATCGAACTCGGGACCACGCGAACCGAAATCAAGAGTGCTAGCCGCTAGACCAAATGGGGGTCCTCACATTGTGTTGATTTAAATCATTCAGTCAGTGTTGCCAGATCTGAAGATTAAAAAGTAGCGTGTTTGTAGGCCTACTCCGAAAGTAGCGAATTCGAACTATTTGTAGCCCAAATATTTAAATATATAGAAATTGATGGTGCTAATGAAATAATTTAATATGAGCTAGAAAGTGTGCTGGTCGTATTGCAAGAAGAAATTATGATCGACGGACGAAAACAATTCTAGACTGGATCTCACGGGACAAAAACAGCCTAGGAAACCTCCCCATACAAGAAGGTGTGACGAAATCAAGAACCACGGAGGAGTAATCTGGAAAAGAATTGCCCAAGTTAGATAGTTGTGGAGAAGACTTGGAAAGACCTTCATCTAGCAATGGATTGATAATGGTTGATTATGATGATGGTGATGATTTTATTATATCTGGACCTCGGAGGTAAACTAAATCAAGTCATAATTTCGTAATTTTACAGAAGCGAAAAACCGGTTCCTCAACTAAGACTAAATATATAACTTTTACTAGGTAAGGTAGGGTAAAAATGGATCCAAAATTTACTGAAAGTCATAGAGCGAAAAAAATATTTTTGACTATTCAATCCATCATGTTGCAGCAAAACTACGAAAATTAATACAAAAGAAAACTAGAAAGTTAAGAATCACTTGTTTTGGCGAGTGAGAAAAAATAGATACAGATAACTCGAATTACCTATATACTTATATAATATGTATATCCATGTTTCGCAAGTCAGTTTTAATCAATATAAAATTTCAACGTAATGAACGCAAGATTAGTTTTCTCGAATAAAGATTGCATGCACCGTTGAGAGCTCAGGAATAAGATTAATCTATGTTACGGCACTGGATATGTGCTTACGTAATACATTACCACCTTATGAACTTGTATAAGAAACAGAATCCATTTAAAATGAGGCGCGAATTATGCAAAACATCGGACTTTGAATCTAACTTGTTTTGTGATCCAACCCGAGACCTCACATGGCAAAGATTAGTGTAGTAGCTCCCACCACAAGGTTCAGGACGTTCGTATTATAAAGTGTCAATTAAACACGGAGATGTGAAACGGTAATATAGCATTTCATCAATTTCAAACAAAATACGTATATTTAGTAATTTTACCCTATTTGTTAAGATAATGAACGTTATATTTTGTTTTTAAAATGGCAGTCAAAGCAGAATGTATTGAATAATAAATGAGAAATTGTAAAGTTTCAATTTCGGTACGATTAAATATATTCGTGCTGCTATGTGTTGCGTTATCCGTTAGGAGGTATTGAAGAATTCTGATTCAAAGGAAGGAAATAAACTACTGTATAGTACTGGAGTTAATTTAATAGAGTTTAATTGTATACGCAGTTCTGAGGCTATATTAGACAAAGTCTATTGCTGAAAGTGAAATCTGGGTTCTATTAGGGTTTTAGCGTGATATACCCACTGATCATTGAACCTGGAATACGCACATGGAAAGCATTAGCACTAGCAAATTAGCTACGAAGAGGTACACCATACCCTAATTCTAAGTCAAAATGGAAGGAAAAAATAAGCGGAAACGACAGACTGTACCTGAATAATACTTTCACTATTTTAATTTCACAGTGTTTATTTCGAGACTTTCGAGACTTTCGAGACGAGACCGAGATTTGGTACTCGAGACCGAGACCGAGATCGAGACAAGCATCTGTTGACCGAGACGAGACCGAGACCGAGACGGTGATTTTTCACTCGAGACGAGACCGAGACCGAGACAGTTATTTATCAACCGAGACGAGACCGAGACTGTACAAAGTCTCGTCTCGTCTCGTCACCATCCCTAATTCTTAGCAGTGTACATGTGACGATATATCATATTTTTTGGAAGGTCACAAGTAAAAGACGCATCCTAATTTTTCACAACTGGAATTTGAGTAAAATATGACATTTATATTCGAACTAATAAAGAAAGGCTGAGAGAGCCAAATTACCGCGTTAGGATCCACCCTATTCAGCCTAGGCGTTAATCCAGGCTTGCTTAAACACCCTTTCCCCCCTTAGGATACGTATGCCTCTTTAAAATGATTTTTTTAATACGAGTGAATTTATTGAAAAGAAAACAGCTGAAGTCATATGCTGTGTTCAAAAATTAATTTCATACTATTTACCCGTTTTCTCGTGAAAAGGTTTTTGCTTTGATTTGAGTTGAGTTTACAATCCAGTTCAGCAGCGAGCTATATGAGCTGTGGGTCTAGAGTGTAACATAGGATCCGGATCACATTAGCTCCCGCCGGGAATCGAACCCAGGTCTCCCAAGCCAAAGGCGCGTACACTAACTGCTAGCCACGAGGAAGCTCTCTCGTGAAAAGGTAACGTATGTCAAATTTATTACAGAAATTGGCCCGTTATGTGACTTCTGCTCGTCGTGCTTTTCCCTCTCGTAACTGTTACCTGTAATAAATCTCTATTCGTGGCCATTACCCAAAAATCAAGACTTCCGGTGTCGATTCTTAGCCTAATGTTGAAGAATTCCTTGTCTCTATCTGAATATTGAAAGCAAGAAGAAAAACCACAAAAGATGAAACTCGAAAAAGTTTTTGAAATTGTTTTTCTTTATCTCCTACTGAAACAAAGTACAGTTTGTTCACAAAAACACTCCGGGTTTTAATTTGTTATAAAATGAAAACCTTTTGGAATTTTGTGTCCATTTTTTGTCTAAAGGTATATCAACACATAAAGTTTCATGTGGCATATGTTCATTATACAGGCACTGGATCTGGGCCCCACGTGTTACGCGGCTCCAGAAGTGTATCCTGGGTGTAATTGTGTTGATAACACCTGTGATTCATTCCTTTAGAATTTCCATAGTTGGGGGTAGTGGAGGTACTTACTCTGTATTTGCACAGGAAGAAATCGCATACAGTTAGATCCAGTGACCTAGAAGGCCACTGGAGAAACATTTGGTCATTGCATCCAGCGCGATAAATCAATCTGTTTGGCAGGAACTTAATGAGAAATTTTCGGACATGCCGATGCCAATAGGGTGTGTTCCATCTTGTTGAAAAAATGTAGTCAAATCAGTTAGTTGTGGCATCAACCAGTTCTGTAACATATCCTGATAAGTTTCACCAGACAGAGTTAGACCCTCAGAAAAAAGGTTCATAAATTCTCCATTCTGATATGTCAAAAAAAAAAAAAAGAAAGAAAGAAAAAGAAAGAAAGAAAGGAAAAGAACTTGGGTGAATCACGTTCCATCTCCAACGTGGGATTCTTCTATCTCCATATTAGCACATTGCGTCTGTTGACATTTCCATGCAGGTGGAAACTTGCTTCATCACTGAAAATGATCTTGAACATCAGGTTATCATCATTTTCGAGCGATTACTGGAGATCCGAAGAGAACTGCAGTCGCTTTGGATGGTCTTCAGGTTTCAACTTCTGCACCAATTGCAGTTTATACGGATGAAAGTGCAAACGTTTGCGTAACACCTTGCTAATTGTATTTCTTGGGATTTGTAGTTCTTGGCTAGCTCAGTGTACAGATTCCTTGGAGCTCTGCACAAGCAAGGTTTCTCTCACGTGATCAACAATTTGCTGCGGGACTGTTGGTCGGCCAGAGTGCTTGTCACAGATGCACTCTTCTACGAAATCGTAGTACTACTCAGAGCCGGCCTTACATGGTGAGGCCCGATTGGGAAAATTCTGCGGGGCCCCAGGTTTTCAAGTAACTTGCATCAAGGTCTGTAAAACCAATATTTATACAGTATATATATATATATATATATATATATATATATATATATATATATATATATATATATATATATAGGGTGACTAATAATTCGTTGTATTCCTTCCAGGGGATATTTTACAAGTGCTTCGGAACATTTTTACTTATTTGAACCGGGGATCGCAAATCAATGATTTCTGAGTAATTTGCACATGAGTGATTTCTTTGAAATTTGCCGCCTCGAAGGAATTTGTGAGGTGCGTGGGAAGGTGCGTTATTTGCTCTGACTCACCTTCACAGCGATGAAATTTTACATGTGTAATTCTGCATACCTATGTACGTCATGTAGTAATGTACAACTCGTTACTCTGCACGGTTGCTGTGTTATAGACCCGAACGTGAAGTAAGGTGCAGTGATCCAAAATTCATTACTGCACCTCAGAAAGCAGCCTGGCAACATCGCAGAATTATTTACCCCTAGGAAGTGACTATATGGTTGGGAAGAGGTGCAATGAAGATGGTGTGCGGTCAAGAGAAAACACGAACTGTGACGGATTTCATACCCGGTGCAACAGTTTGGCCAACAATCGAGCAGTGAACGAGTGCGTTGTTTTCCAAGAGGTGGAGACTTTTTGCCAGCTTGCCATGTTCTGGGATTTTACAGAATCCCGCAACGTACGCAGCAGTGAGGCATAGTATATCTATGATCCCAAATAAACGTGATAATCACTTTGGTCACTCACAGTTGAACACTGACTTCCTTTGATGGTGGTAGTAGAGACCTGCACGGGCTGGGCCTGGCCTGAGGCCCGAAGCCCGGCCTGGCCCGCGGGCAGACTCTATTATTTCTTTGGGCCAGGCTTCGGCGGGCCGACACTGATTTCTCTTCAGGTCGGGCCGGGCTGGGGCCAATTAATTGCAATTCTTTAATAATTATTGACATTCGTTAAACGATAATTAGAATAAAGGCAAACGTTGAAGAAGTGTGCCCATGAAAAATGTTACAAAATGAAACTTCTAAAATTTATCTGACCCGAGCCGGGCTTGGCCCGAGAATTCTAAAAAACTTATCGGGCCGGTCCGGGCTCGGGCCGAAAATCTCCAAAACTTTTCGGGCCCGGGCTGAGCCGGGCCTACGTACATTCGGGCCGGATTTGGCTCGGGCCGAATTTTTCGGCCCATGCAGGTCTCTAGGTGGTACGTCGGCACTCTGTCATTGGTTTGACTAGGTTTACCTTAGTTTTCTTCACTCCCACCAGGCGATGGCCGAGATGATACCTTCTAGAAGGCTAGGACCAGTTGCTTATCAAATCCTAGACTCACTTAAAAGACCGATGTAACCCCGGACTTGTAAGTACGAACTCTTCCTTGAGTCATCATCTTCAGGGGTAAAAGTGTGAGAGAACGCGAGGGGACGTCGTCTCCCCACCTCCAAAGAATGTGTACTGCATCTCCCCAGTTCCTAAAAAATTACAATGGGTAAAGATAGGCAGGGGGACGGCATGACGTCATGCCGCTACCCACAGTCCCCGTACCTTTTCAGATCCACTTTTACCCCTGATCCTCTTGCATCAATTCATAAAGAATGAAAGAAGGAAAGAAGTAGAAATTGAATACATCGCTTTAATAATTCAAAATAAAATTACCACCATTGTCGTTCCAATTGCTACAACATTAGGTTGACAGCCTAATGTTATAAGCTTCCTACAAAGGGAAAAATGTAAACCTTAGAAAGTCATACCAAAATAACACATTTGAGTTATTAAAGCGAGGTATTCGATTGCAGTTTATTTAATTATTTCTGTGAAATCCCAGAACGTGACGTGCTGACAAAGGTGTCCGCCTTCTGGAAAACAACGTACCTATCACTGCTCGAATGTTGGTCAGAGAGATGTAGGACTCTGGGTATGAAATCTGCCTTAGTTTGCGTCTCTCTTGATCGCATACCATCTTCATTCCACCTCTTCCCAATCATGTAGTCATTTCCTAGGGGTGAGTTCTTCTGCGATGTTGCCAGGTTGCTTTCTGAGGTGCAGTGATGGATTTTGGATCATTACACCTTACTTCACGTTCGGACCTATCATACAGCAATGGAGCAGAGTAACGAGTTGTACATTACCACATGACGTACATAGGTATGCAGAATTACACATGTAAAATTTCATCTCTCTAAGATATGTAGAAGTGGGTCAGGGTAAAACTTTCTCGCGCACTTATGCCTTTCTAGCCGGCAAATTTCAAAGAAATCACTCATGTTCAAGTAACTCAGAAATCATTGAAAATGTTGGAAAGTACTTGTAGAATGTCCCCTTGGAAGGAATGCATCGAATTACCAGTCACTCTGTTCATATATATATATATTTGCACTCTCCCTGCTGGTCTATTGATTACATAATCTCGAGACCGATTCCCAGTGGGAGAGCACACAAAATTTATTTTCGTAATCACTCCCTTTTATTATCACCATCTCGTAAGAACAAATCCTCGGACGTCAAATAAACAAAAATATCATTTTCATTTCATTTCAAAAGTTTAATAGAGATTTTGCAGTCAGAATGAATGGCAATCAAAATGTGCGCTTAATAGACTAAACATATATAAGGTACATTTCAATATAAAATTATATTGAATCTAGAGATGTATAAGTCCAATATAAATATAAATCTACAACTAGCAATATTAATATATCATGGTCATAATACTACTTGTTTATGACCCCCTCCGCCCGAAATTTTGAAAAATTATTAAAACCTAAAATTACGTTTTCATTCTGCACATTACCAAACACCAGCGCCGTAGCTAGGGGTGGGGGCGAGCGGGGCGGTCGCCCCGGGCGCAGATAGCAAGGGGGCGCCGAAGGAGCAAGAAGAAAGAAAAAGTGTTGGAAAAGAGCAAATGACGCTGCGCCCCGTATAAGTATTGGCGCCCTATTAAATCAATATTGTTCTCGGTTTGCAAAGAAATAAATTTGTTAAAAATTTTATTGCTCGCTCCGCTCGCAAGTCACATGTTTCAATGAGAATCACAACAAATTTTTACTTATTACTTTGATTTGTTAATAACAATGTGATACACAAGGTGCCGAGTAATGACTTGTTGTGTACGGAGGAACGGTTTCAAAATCGGAAACGGACTAAGTCTGAAATACTTGTTCGGCGTTGTGATGGAGATGAGCTTAGTTAATCACGCATTTCTACCCAATTGGATTAATCACGATGGTGAGAATGAAGGTATGAAAATGAGAGGAGTGAAGAGCCACACACAAACTACTGTTTTTTGTGGGAATATTAAAAATGAACGTAAACAAGTGTAATAATATTTTCAAACTTGAATAATAGGGGATTAACGGGTCAGAACTGAACCTAACGAATTTTGTCTTTTTCAAAGACTGATGACTACGAGTGATTTCTTTATTCCATTGACATATAAAATGCTTCCAATTTGAAGGCATTTATTGGGATCATTTCTCCATCAACTACTTGTATCGCCAGGATATTTTTTCTAGTGTACTTGTAATATGTTAATTAATAATAAGTAATCTTAAATTCAGAACTTTTATTCATTAAGAAATTAATTACTATAATTTTAAACATATGTATTAGCCAAACTATATTTTGAATTTTAAATACAAACATTACACATATTCTTCACCTCCATCGAAATTCACGAAGAAGGCTCCTTCTAAATTTCCGTTATACTTCACTTTTTTTTTTTTTTTTTTTTTTTTTACCGTAAAAGAACCAACTAACGATATGGTCTATAGAACCCGAAAGTTCAATCCAGCGTTCCTAAAGCCTCTACAATGACTTCTGTCCTTACCCAACTAGATTCAGTTTCTACTTTCTATCACTATTCCAACGAGATCTCTTAATATTGTCCTCCCATCTGGGCCTAGGCCTTCCTAATGAACATTTTCCTGTTGGATTTCCAGTCAAAATTTTGAAATCGTTCTTACTTTCTTCCATTCTCGCTACATGACCTGCCTCCCTGAGCCTCCTGGACTTGATAACTCCAACAATGTTTGGTAAAGGGTATAGGCCTAAATTATGCAATTCATCGTTATGAAATTCCCGCCATTGCTCATTCCCATTTGTTTTGGGTACGAATATTCGTCTCATGATCTTGTTCTCAAATACTTTGTCTGCATTCTTTCCTTAAAGTAAATGACAATGTTTAGCAGCCATACAGAACAACAGGCATGATTATCGTTTTATATATTTTAAGCTTCAAATTCCTAGACAGAATTCGCGATGACAAGAGATTTTGAACTGAATAATAACACGAATTCCCTGCTTTTAATCGACATTTAATTTATTCATGGATTTTTTAGATACTTGAAAGTATCTACTTTATCGAAAGTGTTATTTAATACTTTGACGTATCCATAATTTGCAGTATTACGATCCCAGAGAACTTCCATGTATTTAGTTTTTCTGCATTTACTTCTAAACTTGTAATCGTTTAACAAGGCCTCTGCATTTCTTTCTATTGTTCTCCTATCATCTCCTATCAGATTTACATAATCAGCATACGCCATAACCTGCTGATTAGCTCTAGGCCCTGGTTGCTATATTTGATTTTCCTTATAGCATACTCCAAAATAAAGTTGAATAATAATGTGACACTGCATCTCATTGTTTCGGGCCATTCTCGACGTGGAAGTTCGTAGACAAGAATTTTCCTACTCGGACTTTACTTTGGGATTCGTTTAAACATATCTCAATTACTCTAACTAGCTTTTTGGATATTCCAAATTCTGCAAAAATCTTGTAATGTTTCTTCCCTAAAAGATTCATAAGCCTTTCTAAAATCAATAAATAATTTATGTACCGGGGTATTGTATTTCCACTTCTTTTCTATATTTGTCGAATGGTAAATATCTGATCGATAATTGAGCGATTTCGTCTAAATCCCCACTGAATAGAATGTTTAAAGGGATTTTATAGGGTATTGACAGAAGAGAAATGACTCGATAATTTATTATTACAATCTACTTTGTCGCCTTTCTTGTGAATTGGAACAATGATTCATTCTTTCCACTTTTGTGGCAATTCTTCCTTGTTCCAGATAAAGAGAATGAGTTTGTGTATCTTGTTCCAAACTTTCTCTTCCAGCTAAAATTAACTCAGCCAAACTTTCGTCTATACCAGGAGATTTGTTTTCTTTAATTTCTTAGCGATGGTTCTGCTGTGTGCATTTCCCTTTCCCCACGAACATTAGTTTTTGGCTGCATGTTAAGCAAATCATCAAAAAAATCTTTCCATCTATTCAAGATGCCATCTGTATCAGTGAGAGTTGTTTCGTCATCTCTCTTTATTTCTTAAATTCGATGATGCCCTTATACATGTCTCGATTTTTTTACTATTATCTTCAAGTTTATTAATTTTAGCTTTCAAAAAGTCGTCGTTTCTTTGTTCTAAACATTTTGGAAGTTTCTCATCTGATGTCAACGAAATTTTGTGTAGTCATATCGTTCGAATTTTGTACCCAACTCAGTTTCGCCTGTTTTCCCTTCTCCGCTAGCTTAAGGTTAGTGTAAAGGGACAAGTTTTGCCGATAGATATCACTACAGTTTTCGTATCTCTTCCATGTATTTTTTACCATTCACGAAAATTTACAATTTCTCTTACAAATTTCAACCTGGAGACTTCAATCTTTTAGAGATGGAACTTCATAACCTATTAAAGGGAACAATCCGTGTCGATTTTTTATTTAGAATTTTCTTCATTGTTGAAACAGTTCCATTGTTAAAGGTTTGGATATCTATTTCAACAATCAAGACATTTGAACAATGAACAAAATTCTAAATCAAAAATCGGCACGGATTATTGCCTTCGATAGATCATGAAGTTCCTTTTCTAAAAATTTGAAGTCTGTAGGTTAAAATTTGTAAGAGAAATAGTGAATTTTCCTGAAAGGTAAAAAAAATACATAGGAGAGATACGAAGACTGTAGTGCCATCTATCGGCAAAACTTGTCCCTTTAAACCAACCTTAATGCATTCCTGGTCGAACCAAGGTTTGTTCCTACGTATTCCGCATGCCCCATTTTTCTCATGCTGGAATTTTACTGCTATCCCAAATTTGAACTCAAGTATCCTCAACGCTAGTGCTCTCAAAACCTTCTATTCTATTCGACACATCAATCTGGTATTCCCCTCTAGGTATGATATCGCGGGAGTTGGACAAATACCCGTTCTACGCCTACTACTTCTTCGTAAATACTGTCTTTTATATCGTCATCCTTATCTTCTATGGAGGCATACACATTTAAAACAATATCACATTACCAACCCTTATGAGTAATAAATGAAAGTCTATCATTAACAAATTCAACCAGTTTATTTGCTGGTATTAAACGAATCGAAATTAAAATGCTATTTATGTGGTCATACACAGAATAAAACTATAAAAGTTTACAATTATTACTAGAAATTAATGATGTCACCTATTTCGAACATTTTAAAAGTACATAGTTCCTAACGCATTAATATTTCATTTCTTATCGATATAATGAAATGTTGTAAATAACTGTAAATTTTCATAACTGTTCTTCAAGGGGATTTGTATATAGGTAGTTTTGTAAAATTTTAGTCCAAAAAAGTCTCTTGAAAACAGTTCTTATTTGTAAAAGAATACATAATGATCGTTTTTGGGTGTTTCAATGGTCTGTCTGAGCAGTTTGATAAAAATTCAGCATAGCATAACAACAAAAGATGCTTCTCTTATATTTAAAAAAAATGGTGTGGTGAATGTAGGGAGGCGCCGAATTCTATTTCACGCCGGGCGCCGAAATCTCTAGCTACGGCTCTGCCAAACACTGAGGGCCCCCGGGCCTCCGAAAAATTTTAAAGTTGTTAAAAGAAACCCTAAAGTTGCGTTTTAGTTTCTCCATTGTCGAAACCTTTCCGGGAAAGGACTCATAGACCCATCCCGAAATGAAATCCTGGCTACGCCACTGTGCATATATTAAATACAGTATAGTAAATATCTATAGTACTATAGAATTTCATGCTAATGTATTAAATACAACATTGTATCACCAAGCCAATCTAACAAGTTTTGACATGCATTTTGAATACTTTTCGAAAAGATAGGTGATGAACTGACTCCCTTGTCCCACCCTGTGGGCGGCTATGCGTACAACGATAATCATGGGCGGCGATTAGGAGGGCAAAGGGGGGCAGTTGCCCCCCCCCCCACTTTTTTGAAGCAACAAATTAGTGTATATAGTTTCATTTGGAAATGTAAGGTTTTTGTATGTATTACTGGTTCATAGAAAAAAATGGTGTCATATAATATGTGTCGTTGAGTTAGTACGTATTGGTTGTCTTCCTGTCGAGTTAAGAAAGCTACAAGAATTGCTACAGGAAACTAACTCAGAGTACATTTCGCAAAAAAAGAAGAAGAAGTCTTTCATAAGTAATTCTTTAATTGCATAAAAAATGACAGTTCGAACTGGTCAAACGCCCCTACAGCGGGCGGAAGATATACCAGGCCTTTGGTGAGAGTGTTGTGACTACGCGGACCTGCAGCGGTGATTTAACAAGTTTAATGACGGACACGGAACACTCGAAGATACACCATGTGCCAGAATACCAACACATGTACAAAATGAAGATCTTCAGGGAGCAATTTAGACGAACAGTGGCCAGACATGTGATGAACTTGGACTACAATTCAGTGAGAGTAGAGAAACCGTTCGGTAGCTCCTCCATGAACTTGGGGAGCACTACTAATCCAGGCTCTGTCCATAAGAGCTGTAGAAAAATTGGGGATGACAGCAGATCTCTTCAGAACCTGTTAGATGGTGATTAAACAATAAAAAAAATCGAAGGTAACACTTCCGCAACCGGGGCCTTCATTGCGAAATTCGATATTCAAGATGGCGCCCGCGCGCCAAATACCAAATTATATTTAAACTGGGATATCTTCTCACAGAAACAAGCTAGAAACTTCGTTCTTGTATCAAATTAAAGAAAATGGATAGTATAAGTAAGAAACCTGGGTATATTGTTTACATGTTGCCGCAATATTTTAAAATAGCGGTCATTTGGGCCAAAAATCAATTTTTCCCACTTCTTTTTCTTCGTTTCATGACAAATTGCTATGAAGCTGTTACAAACTTTAAAATGCAACCCAAAATAATTAAAAGAGCATAATCTTAGCTTTCTATCGTTACTAATATCTTTAATACATCTTAAAAAATGACGGAGTTAATTTAGTTTAAGTGGCGCAGGGTGTAGCGTTTTTGGACTGCTTAACAAATTACGGGATAAACATTCACTACGGCCAAAACTTTCGAAGCTATTACTTTTCAACAAATTAAAATAGTCCATTTATTTTATAAGTAAATTAAAGGTAATAGGTTACTGTGTCGTGGGAAGTGAAATAATAATATTATTGCATTTATCAAGTATTATTATTTACATGTTTGTTTATATAGTATGTAGCTATGTAATTGTTATACTATTTTGCTGACTCTGATCTCATGAAAATTTACTTTGATATGATGATAGCATGATATGTTGTTGTGAGAGCTACTAATATTTAACGTAAAGTTTTTTTAGTTTCAAAATGTTTACAAACGTATGAATTTAGGTATGTTTTAGAGAATATTTACATATTTCTTTTCAGAATATAATGTAAAATTACTGACACAACATAAATACTCAAAATAATATTTAAATTTTCCAAATATTTTAGCTACTGCTTGAGAGCAATATTTGTATATTTCTTGTAAATTAAGAAATTACAGGATAGAATAAAACTACTCACACTCAACACCGTAAAGTTATTAAAATAATAAGAGATAATTTTCTAGAAATGAATCTTAATGTAATTATTTTAGATAATTTTCTAGAAATGAATCTTAATGTAATTATTTTAGATAATTTTCTAGAAATGAATCTTAATGTAATTATTCTTATAGGCCTAAATTGTTTTTTTGAATGCTAAATAAAATTACAGACAAAAAATAAATTCTCAAACTAGTAAAAAGATGTGAACATTTCTATACAACTAAAAGTAACAATACTGAAATATATTGCAAATAATGCTAAAATGTGTTTTGTAGTTAATCACCTATGGAAAACAGGGGGAGAATTATACTTTTGTGTAATATTATCAATCAATTCCCTGGTATTTTTTCTACGTATTTTAATATGGAATACTACGGTCCATTGTTCTACGTTCTCAATTTGTTTACATCACATTCTTTTGCTATGAACTTAAGGACATATCCACACACGAACCAGTACATTTGCAGTAGGAAACACAATCTACATCACGTTTTCGACACTTACACCTTCTTGTTCCGCAACTTTTACATCCACATACACTTATAACATGTTCTGGCAAACAGTTGAGTGTTGCACTAGGAACTAGTGAGTTGTCTTCGTCAAGCTGCCAGCCATACTCCAAAGGATTGAGAGGGGCATTTCCTTCAAGCACAGTTAAACAAGTATGTACCATGAAGAATGACCTTAGCAAGTGACTTCTAAGAGAAGAGCTTGTGGGCGGAATAGTTAACAAATTTGCCGTTTTTGAGTGCGTAATCTGTTCTTTTCGAAGTTCGTCAAATGATTTCGAAGAACTCCCGCATTTGATAACTTGAACAAGGTACTTTTCTGCATTCTCAAAATCTTTCGGCTCTTCAGACTTCTGTTTTCCGAAGTTTTGAAGCAATTTAACAGGATCTGCTTTAATAGCTGCTGATTTTGTACCTATTTTACTTGTGACATCGGAGCCTGTAAGATAATGGGTGGCAATAATGACTTCACTAAGAGGACCCGCTTTTTTAGAAAGTATATGGATAGGAATAATTTCTGATGAAGATTTTCTCATCCATAGTTCTGCTAATCCTTGGATTTCAAAGGTTGAGAAATAATGTAGCAGATATACAAGAACATCTGTGTCATTGGAAATCACTACAATACGTTGAATATATTTCCTGACACAATGCTCGATGTGAAGAATTATTCTTAAATCTGCTTCTTCTATTGGCCTTTTTAACTCTTCGTGCAATTTTGGAACATTTGAAGAGGAAGTGACAGATATAGCAGGAGTTTCACCATTTTCAAGTAGTAAACCACTCATATACATTTCAAAGGGAATAGACTTTGCTTTTGTGCAGAGGTACTCTTTTAAGACATCTTGAATTTCAATTTTGTTTTCCGAGGAAGCCCAAAATCTGTCCATTTGTACCGGTAGGGATGTGGTAGGTGACAGATTTGTTACTAGCATAGGTGAGGCGGTTACCCTTCTCTGTCTTTCCACATTTTTCACTGAGGTAGTTAGATAGCTATCAAACACAAAATCCTCACGGGTGCATGTGCAAACACTGCTACAGCTCCTGAAGAATACATCAAACAGATCAGCAAATGTTTGTAAACCTTTCACTCGAGTTTTACGAAGTTGGTTCATGACATCAACTATAATTGCTGTATTCATTGGTGAATGGTCTTCAAAGTTGTACTCAGACGGTTCCAACAACTTCTGCAAAGTAGACATTAGTTCCGATTTGTTTGGCTTGGTGGTTGCACCCAAATTGTCCAGCAATGTGGTGGAGTGGCACAGGTCATATCGCAATATATCATCTAACAGTAGCCCTCTCTCCTTAGCGATGTTTACCAGTTTCTGCGCAGAAGCCAGCGATTTGACAGGTGACATCTTGGAAGAAGTGGAAGATGACACTACTTTATTTTCTTGACGAAATTGTGGAAGTTTTCGTCTGTGAATGGTCTTCGACAACGGAGTTGTTTTGTACAAAAAACGCTCATTTCGGAATGCCACATAAGCTTCATGGCCACGTGTCAGGCAATTCAGGATTTCTTCCACATCAGAATCTAGTACGACTTCATTCGACATGAAATGGTGCAACTTCACAGGACTGTGTACCTTGTACGGATTTTCTCTGCGCTCCATAAATTCTACCATCCTGTTAATACAGTTACGAACTTCATCACCTACATTGCCAAGGAACTCATGATGAATTTGCAAGTCATAGTCTGTTTGTGATATACCAAGAATCTGACTGAAGGTTTGACGTATTGAAAGAACTTCGTGGTATGACAGTTCCCACTCTGTAATATAGTTCTTTCTGCGCGTCTGACCCACAATTCCTCCCGATTATTTCTTAGATCTATTTATAGTCTGCTCAAGTGCCATATCAGCTCCAACTGCGCTAAATACATTGTTCGTTCTTCTGCCTACGAAGTGACCATTCATGAACTGAGCATTTATTTCTGGGTGTTGAGTCTCCAAATTCTTCATTTGCTCAAGGTAGAGGGACGCCCACCGCAGGTAATTAATTCGATTGAATGCCATGAATACCGGAAGCAACTGCTGTACAGTATATAGATGCAGCGGCCAATCTCCTTCTCGGTCAGCTCTTATAAGGCTTCTCAGCAGAAATACTAGATGCAGAAACTGTTCAAGGTAGCGGCACTGCTCTGAAATTGAGCAGAGTTTCTCTGAAAAGTTCTGCAAAGCCTTCGATATTTCTTCTGAATTACTGACCAACTCCATGAACTGATAGGAAGCACGTTCAGCTTGCCTTTCTTTCACAATAGTCATAGTGTCAACGAACTGCTGGATGACAGATGCATAACATTCACCTTCTTCTTCTAAGAATGCCTTCCACTTTAGCATAAACACAACATCTGCAATCATAAACATGCCTCTCACTGCCCTAACATAGTTAGTTCCCTTTAGAATACTCTCCGTCACTTTGGGCCCAAAAACAGAATTTTCTATGAAAAGGGACTCTAAACCACTACCACAAATATACTTTCCTATGCAGGCCAGAAGGACTTTTGTCATGTGGAATGATCCTAGCATGAGGACAATGTTTGGAAATTCATTGGTCGTAAGTTGAATTTCGGCAGCAATGTGATACACCCCTTCGTCACATACTACGGGCATTGAAGACTGGTTTAAGTGTACAAGTAGGCTCTGGAAGTTTCTCATTGCTGTATATACACTATCATATTCCGTTACTGGATACGGCAGTACTGGAAGAAAGCCAACTTGTTTCTTGGGAACATTTGAATCCGTTATCATGGCATTCACAGCACCCCACGTTAGAGCGGATTCTTTAGTTTCTAGCTCGTACGCAGCGTGCATTATGTCTAGAGTTAACTCCTTCTGACGCAGATTATTGATGTCTAAATCATACAATTCAGGTGAAATTGTCAGTGTGTTTTGAATGGATATAGGTTGTACCTTCCTTTGGTATTTCTTCAATTCCTGAGATGGAAGCAAGGACCGAAGATGACTGGAGGTCTTGCTAATACCAACTTCCGACAATTTCGGTTTCGATGGCACTTTTGTTGGCACCTGCTGGAAAAGCACCATGACTGTATCGTGGCTCCCATGCATTCCTGACAGAGTAGCTTCTTCATGGTCAAAATTGTCCATAGCTCCTATCGTGAAACTATCACCTTGAAAGTGGCTTGGAAGAGACAAGGTGGAGGAACAGGTCTTAAGTGTATATTGTGCAAGGTTGCTTCGTGCTTGCATGATTTCTTTATAGCCAACTGACACACCTAATTTGTTCATAGTTGAGATCAGTTGCCTGCTTTTGCATTTCTCATGAATTGAATGTGCCACCATCAAATGCATGGGGGTTGCTTTCCTACCACGATGTACATTATAGAATAAAATCTGGAAGATTGACTTCAATACATTCTGCAAATTTAGATTATGTTGGTCTGGAAATTCTTCAAGATCATTTTCACTGTTATCATCAGTCATATGTAGATCTTGGCTTGAATCCACAGATATGATGTTCAGCTTGTCCACTTGTAGCACTTCTGCTAGAAAATCCAAAACAGGTTGAGGAATTCTAGTTGTTGACCAGGACTTATGAAGTTGCTGACTGTCCCCAAATTCTCCTTCAATACCAAAATCTGTGTGAAGGAGAGCCGTTCGTACTTCTTTCGCTGCACTCTTAAGTATATTGATCGATCTCAGTTTGTCAGCTACTTCTTCGGCACTAAGTAATGAGCTGAAAACTAGAATCGGTTTATTTCTTTCCGAAGGCTTCGAAAACCTGACTTTTTCTCCGAAAACTCTTAAGATATAAAGTTTAATTTCGTTGTTATTAAAAGTAAGTTCACTGTTTCCATTAATAAAGTCTCGAATTTCCGACAATGTCAATCCACAACCTTCATCCAATAGTTTCTTGATTATTGGTGCCACTTTATTAAACACTTCACTTTTATTAGTTTTCTTAGACTCGGTAGTTACGCCATCTGATTTCTGAGAACATTTATTGAACTTTAGAAGATAGTACTCAAGACAGGTCTTATGATAATATAGATCTGCACCGAAAACAGAAAATTCATCCTCCAAGTCACAAGTTCTAGTAAACACGTCATCTTTAAAGAACATGGTTGCTGATAAAAATGTAATTGCACGATTTGATTCACACATTCTATACTTTTGTTTATTTCCGTTGTGCTTCTCTTTCCCACATACTACACATAAAATATTTCTTGCTTTCTTGTTTGAAGATGGTGATTGTCGGGCTGGAATATTTGCTCTCATTTTCCTTGGTATTGGCTCAGACTGAGATTGTATTGAACTTTGATCCTGTTCTGCAGTTTCACTACTTTCTCTTTTCCTTTTCTTTCGTAACAACACATTCTTGTTTGTATATGACTTGTAACATGCGTTATTACAATGATACACAAATTCTGCACCTGGCTGAAGATCCTTAAGTCTTTTCAGAACATCATCCTTGCGAATTTGAGCCGCAGCTATAATAGCTTCTCTCCCTCGGAAAGACGATGTTGTCTTACCGGAAGATTTATCACAATTCTGGCAAATGATGCAGGCATTTACGTCTAAAATGGATACAGAGGAAGGGGACTCGCGGGATAGGGAGATGCCAAACAGGTCTTCTGTAGTCATTTTTTTAGGAGATTAGTGCCAACTATGAATTTTTATTATTCCACTGGCCACAACAGAGTCTGTAAAATAAAACAGAATAATAATTACATGAGCTACATACTATATGAACAAGCATGTAAATAATAATACTTGATAAATGCAATAACATTTATTATTTCATTTCCCGCGATACAGTAGCCTATTACCTTTAATTTAACAATAAAATGAATGGACTAGTTTAATTTGTTGAAAAGTAATAGCTTCGAAAGTTTTGCGCGGAGTGAGTGTTTTTCCCGTAATTTGTTAAGCAGTCCAAAAACGCTGCACCCTGCGTCACTTAAACTTAATTAGCTCCGTCATTTTTTAAGATGTACTAAAGATATTAGTAACGATAGAAAGCTAAGATTATGCTCTTTTAATTATTTTGGGTTGCATTTTAAAATTTGTAACAGCTTCATAGCAATTTGTCATGAAACGAAGAAAAAGAAGTGGGAAAAATTGATTTTTGGCCCAAATGACTGCTATTTTAAAATATTGCGGCAACATGTAAACAATATACCCAGGTTTCTTACTTATACTATCCATTTTCTTTAATTTGATACAAGAACGAAGTTTCTAGCTTGTTTCTGTGAGAAGATATCCCAGTTTAAATATAATTTGGTATTTGGCGCGCGGGCGCCATCTTGAATATCGAATTTCGCAATGAAGGCCCCGGTTGCGGAAGTGTTACCTTCGATTTTTTTTATTGTTTAATCACCATCTAACAGGTTCTGAAGAGATCTGCTGTCATCCCCAATTTTTCTACAGCTCTTATGGACAGAGCCTAGACTATACAAGTAGGGTCGATGGGTCCCACATGATTCCGGGCCAGAAGGCAACGCGAGCAAACACCTGTGTTTTTTCGCTGTCTCGTCTGAGGAAGGAGACATTTCTGGACAGTGTTGATATGTGATGAGAAAAGGGTCCTGAATGAAGCTCCGCGGTGCCGTCATCATTGGTAAGCATCGAATGGGCCGGTTCCTAAACAGCCGAAATGAGTATTGTACCTGAAGAAGGTCCTCCTGTATGTTTGGTAGACTGCTCGCGGCATCGTGCATCGGGAATTGCTACCAGCTGGTCAGAGCATCAATGTAACAGTGTACTGTCAACAGTTGAGCAGTGTTCAAGAAAAACTCAAAACTCTGAAGCCAGCACTTCTGAATCGTAAAGTTGTCCTGTTACAGGACAACGCTAAGCCCCGGATGAGCCGGGACACTATTCTACACCTTGGATGGGAATCACTATTGCTTCCACCACACTCTCCGGACATTGCTTCCGATTATCAGCTGTTCCCTTCCTTGGACAATCACCTTAGAGGACGCCAGTTCAAATCCCTATTAGAGGTGTAAAATGCACTTGATACCTTCTTCGCTTCACGGCCCACCAAATTCTAATGCGACGGAATCCATGGCCTTCCAGAACTTTGGCAGAATGTCGTCGATGCTGATAGGGACTATTTTTGATTTTCCAGGTACGTCTTAGGTTACATATCAATGTTCAAAGATGTGGGGTGAAAAAGTGACAGAACTTTCTTTTGTTAATTTAATAACATTAAGGAATATCAATAAAAAGAGAGTAATAAGGAACAACTTATCCTTTTCCATTGTGTTGCAGTGTAATATAATTAAACGTGAAATAAGTGAGTGAAATGGTGTGTTTAATCGTATACGAGTATATATACAATTAAATTTAGCGATTTCAACATAATTCTAGGCTTTAGGATTATTTTGTATAACTGAAGTGTCTACTGAGTGTAAGTATTGTGTTTTGATGTGTTTCAAGAAAGTGAGAATCACCTAATGGCAACGAACATGTTGCAGATAGCTGCAAAAGCAAGTATTTCTTTAAATGTCGTAGCATATGTTTGTATTTACGGTCTTTTATTTTCTAAGATAAATATACATTTAATAGCATGTGTAGGATTAAGAATTAAGTTCTTCATCAATCCCCAGTTTCGATATAACTTCTATAGCACAAACGTCATTATTCATTGCTATGATTAATATTATTCTTTCTATTTATTTGTTTTTCAAATTTGTTATTAAATTATCTGATTACACAGTTTTCTGAGACAGATTTTTAAGATGTTCATGTGCAATGAATCAAATCTCTTCTTACATCTTAGTTGTTTAAAAGTACAAAAGGCTAGTACATCTACATCTAATACAAAGGGCTAGAGCTTACTTCCGTAGTTCTTGTCAATTTACTTAATAAAATATGAAGTACGATACGGTATTTTAACTGAAAAAGATAGTATCCTATTAGTTATACAACATTTCGTCAAACAAAGTGTTAGAAACAACCAGGGAAACAGATTGATATACAAATATTCAGATCATGTCTTGCCCCCCCCACTTTCAACGTCCAATCGCCGCCACTGTCGATAATGATACTTTAAGACGTGTTTTAAAAATTTAGTAGAAGCTAACAAGAATCCTTATATTATGGAAAATATAATAAATGAAATGAAATACTTGTTTGACGTCCCATGGCTAGGCTAAAGGAGACGGTGATGATGAGAAATGAATGAAATTGTGAAATAAAGAAAGTGGGAGGAGACGGGGCAATCCCGAAAAAAACCACCCGCACTTTGTTTATTCACCACAAAGTTCACTTGGCGCGAGCTGGGATCGAATTGAAGATATAAAAGAAAGACATCTTAAATGAGTCATAATAACTATAAATGCCTTAGTTTATTTGTCAATTTGGTCTTACACGAATTCGTCAATTGACACGTATTTGGTCAATTTGGTCTTTCGAAAGTTATTTGGCAATTTAAGGTTAAAATAATAGGCCCTACTTGCACTATGTGTTAATATGACTGAATAAAACATAACACCTGCATATCATTTCTTATGAAGAGTTTATATAAGGCATAATGAAATGCATATTGATATGAATTCATTGCTTCAAAGATTTCTTAACAGATGTTTCTTTTCCAAAAAAATTCAAGTCAGAACAACCTAATTAATGTACGCTTGTGAGAACATCGTAGGTAGCTACTTGTGAAACATACAACCAGCTTGAAATCCTTATCGACTGCAGACAAAATGAAATAGTGATAAGACTATCACAAACCTTAACTAACCGATGGAAGATGGATGACATATTTTCCATTGGATTATCCGAGTTAGAAGACAAACCTTCATAAGCAGCCACCTATTCAGTACTCACTAGTATAGGGGGGTCTACATTTGGTTTTCCTGACGATTTAAAAATTTTAAAAAAAGGAAAAAAGAACGAGGATTTTCGCAGGAGAGGGAAAATTTGTCCTCTGGTTTTGTGTTTTTAATATAGCAATAATAAGAGAAAGAATATGCAAGGAGTGTTAAGGGTACTGGGGGTATGCAGAATACTCCAGGACATAATATCTATTCTTGTAACAAAAGTTATAAAGGTAAAAGAATGAAGAAACAACTCCAGCATTAAATTCAGAAAATACTTGCATATGCCTAGAAACTTAATACAAACTTTTCATTTACTTGTTAGGGAAAGGCTTACTCTCAATTATGGAGTCCATGGATACACCTGTATTGCAATATGTTGTTGCGTGTACTTGACAACCGAGCGTAGCATAGCCACTCGGTTGGGGGCCCAGCAAGCATTTCGGGCCCCGCGAGCAGAATGGCATGTATTAATTACATGTATTAGGAGCAAATTTTAGTCATAGCGACTACAACACACTTGTTTGTTCTGAGGCCTAATATGTTGTTAAAACGACACTAGATCATAGATTAGCCGGCACTGGCGCGGGGCCCAATCGGTCCAATCGGCTTAAGGCCGGCCCTGGGTCCGAAACAGTTTGTGAGAAGCATGAACGGATAAATCATTTCATATTTACCTTTGTGTTTGTGTTTCGTTCTTCTATGGATGCAGAAGTCCTTTCATTCTATTTTTTATTAATCTCTTAGTTTCATTTCAGTTTCAATATTTTTGATGTGTTTATGCATGATAAGTGAACCATGGTTACTCTATATAGCTTTAATTTATATGAAATTTGTGCACATTCCAAGTGAGATCTGACAAAAATATTACCTAAAATTGCTCATAACAAGTGCACAATTGAGATCAAAATTAGTGATTTTGTGTCAATCCTGACACTGGCAAGTTGCTTTATGTTTAATTCCATAATCCTTTATTACAATTATCTCACTCTGTTACTAGCGATGAAGGAAGATTTCCACTTTGAGTAACTATTGGTAATTTGTAATCGGAAAACTGTTTAAAAACAAGTAATAATAATAATAATAATAATAATAATAATAATAATAATAATAATAATAATAATAATAATAATAATAATAATAATAATAATAATAATAATAATAAAGTTTGTAGAAATTCCCTTTAAACATGCCTATTCCTATGAACAGACATAGCCAGTCCCAAGCTTGGGTAAAGTGTGAGGGGAATTAAGGTTACTATTGACGTTTTTGTATTACATTATTTGTATTCCTTATGAACGTATGTCCTTTCATTCTTCACCATGATCCACGGACCACCTCACATTTGTCCCTTGCGAAAGTAAATATATAAATTATAATACGGTAGCGGGTAGATGTATTATTAGGTTAAAAATGCTTTATTATTGTTTAAATAAACTCATTTATATTTATTTTCTTCTGTCCAACATAAAACTAAGGAAATTCTAATTAATGCTTTTTTTTTTTTTTTTTGTTAGAAAATATAAGTGTACTGGTATATACTTAAAACATTAATATATCCGCAATCTAAAATTGTGAATCTCGAAACCCCAGAGTGAGTTTCAGGAGAGTAACCAGCTAGAAGCCGTATTAGACAAGCAGAGTCTTATATTATACTTACTAGCAGTAGTTAGTACTTCAAACTCATCTAAATCTACGGAGTAACAATGTCAAGTTCTCAATAAAAAGATGGCATCAGTTAATCAACAGAAAGGTTAGTGTTAGAAAGATTTATATACTATCACACTCACTCAACAGATACATCATTACACTCAATATTTTACTTAAAGGCATTAAAAAGTAAATCAGGAACTCCATTAGTTATTAGTTTAGGTAGCAGCTTAGTTAAGAAGATACACTAGCAGCGGTTAGTTAGAAAAAAAATAAAAAATGCGACTTCTCGTTAAAGTACAAACTATCTAGTCTTCAAATAGTATCTTTTGAGCTTTTGCATCATAATAATATTTGAATAAAAATGATAATTTAGGACCCATAACGAATAAGCTGTTATATTCGTTATATTATTACAGTATATTCGAGGAAATTAACACAAAACAAGTATTAAAACATGAAATTAGCAGCGAAAATTGAGAAACGGTTTCGCTACAGCTTCCAACAATGAAGTGAACAACAAAGCTTAAGGATTGCCCTAACACCTATGAACAACGTGCTGGGCGTTCGGATTCCAAACCAGTGTTCTATTCCGATTAAAATTTAGTTGAATTTTTCATTCGTATTCCAAGTTTCAGTTTTGCATTAAGTTCAATCTGAGAGAAGACAAGAGCATACCTTCGAGAACTACTTGTGATCCGGGGAACACAGTTTGAGAAAGGTTGCTTTAGCTCAATTGTAACAGATCTGTTCTCAAGCACCCAATCCCAATACTCGAAAGTAAAGTTTTTATAAAAGTATTTTTTAGTTTCTGACTGTAAACTACTTTAAAAAAGAAAATGCCTTTTCTTCTATCACATCTTATCCAACATTTATTATTCATATGGCGAATTTTCTCCTTCAGTTGATTGTCTTTGCCAGAGCTCTTTGCAAAACTTTCCTCATAATTTTCTAATATTGGCTTCAATTTCAAATGGAAGAAACTTTGGTAGAATTGTATTCTGTAGCTCTCCTTTATTTTGCTTCAAAATCAATATTCTTTAAATGAATATCTCGTGAAATTAACTGGTTCGAATATTTACTTTTTTTCTTCTCCACGACTTCCCATATAAATTTCTTATCATTTCTATACCTTTAGCTTTAGTTCTTTCAAGGATGGGTTGATGCATCATTAGTATTAGAGTTCCAAACTATGCAGTACCTAAGTGTCGAAAGTTTTATAGAACTTCTATGTCCGTCCGTCTGTCTGTTGACAGGTATCAGTACAGGTAAGAGATAACGAAAAGCAATTTTTCTTGCAACCAATTCAGCGTCCCAAGAATAGGTTCCATTTCCTCTGTTAACCCTCTACTTGAAATGAGTTAAATTAACCATTTCCCGTTTCAATGTTCATCGCCGTAGAACAAAAACGATAATAGATAGCGACAAGCTGTTTTTCGCAATCCATTAAGGGTTTTAATCGAACAAATTGTCATCACCCACAACATTCTACTAAAATCGGAAGTAGTTGAAATTTACTACTAATTCCGTTTTCAATACTGGTTTCTGTAGAGCAAAAATGGTAGAAGATATAGAAAAGCTTTTTTTTTTTTTTGAATCGATTGAGTGTCTGAAAAATTGATTTCATCTCCTTCGTTAACCCTATATTCATAATGTGAGGGTAGAGATCAACCATTTCCGGTTTCAATGCTAAAAGATTCCGGTACCATTTCCGGTTTCAACGTTTATCCCCTTAGAATAGGAACAGTAATAGATAGGGACAAACAATTTTCTGTTATCAATTCAGCGTCTCAAGAGCACATACAATCATCATCCGAAATACTCCATGGAAACCGGAAGTGGTTGAAATTTACTAGTATTTTCGGTTTCAATGTTAGTTTTCATAGAGCGAAAACGGTAAGAGATGTCGAGAAGCGGTATTTTGCAGTCGATTTAGTGTCCAAAGAATGGGTTTATCCCCTAAGTTAACCCTTTGTTCAAGCATGAAATTATTTTTTTTAAAAAAATCCAGTATTTACCTTTTCAAACGCTGATCCCCATAAAATAAAAACTGTTTTAAAATATATTGAAAATCGATTTTTTGGAATCTATTCAGTGCCCCAAGGATAGGGTCGATCTCTTTCGTTAACCTCCTATTCAAACCGGAAACGGTAGAAATCAACCATTTCCGGTTTCAACGTTGATCCCCAAGAACAGAAACGATAGTTGACAGCGACAATGGATTTTTGCAATCGATTCAAAATCTCAAAGGAATACCCTGTTACCACCCGCAGCACCCTATGGAAGTTATTGTGCTGCCAAAATGTCTTGAGCCGTGGCAAAAATGCGAACTAAAGCTCACACCCTCACACACCCACGGGTGAGCCAATAAGGGTTCAATTGTTGCTAAGCGAGAGAAAATGAGTGAAATTACTTCAGCCGATAGCAGCGCTCGCAACGGAAGACTAGGGATCAAGTCAATGTGGCATGAGTTATAGTAGTGATTGAAATTTACTAGGTCTCCGGTTTCAGTGTTGCTTTCCATAGAGCAAAAACAGTCAAAGATTTTGAAAAATGATTTTTTTGACAAAGATTCAACAACCGCAAAAAGAGTTTTGTCTCGTCTTTTTTCCATCTCCTGAAACTATCTACAAGTCACTATTCTTACATAATCATCATAGTCATTTATTCGCTTATTTGCAATATATTGTACTATAAAAGTTTAAAGAAACGAACAATTTATTTTTCAATAAAATATACAAGAAGATAAGATGTCACGATTTCGAATTCATACATTATTTAGTAATAGACCTTTTACATTTTTATAATAAATTTACGAAAAATTAAGTATCAATGTTGTAGTGTACATCAAGTGAAGGAGTTTGGTTTCTTACAGTGTACATTGTACACATAGTAAAATTTTCCATTTCTGTTTGCCCTCCATTTCCCATTCAAAAAAAAAAACTTTACTAAGATGATTGAATATTTGAAAGAAAAAATATTTAAGTCGTCAGATTTGTCGAGTAAAAAGCATTTAGTTTCATTTAGCATTCTACTCCACGGAAAGATTAGTATGTTGCATCCTGACCATTATACTAACCCGGTAATATTAATACCATTACGGGAAATATATCAACGAGGTTCATATCCATAAATACTATAATAGGAATACGTGGGGAACGATTTTTTGATTCCCCATATCTTGGAATCAACTGGATGGATCACCTCCATCAAGGTACTTCGATTCCTAACTTTCTACTCTCTACATCCTTTCCAAAATTAGTGGTGATCCATAAAAAAAATCTTGAGATTTCATGTCGGACACAAGGACAGACAAACTAAACGGCGTGATAAACATCTTGGCATTTGAAGGCGGCGCTCCAAGTTCCCTTTAAATGCTGTTCGCAAATGAGAGGCCAGCGGTATTGTCACGTTTATTTTGTACACATCCACGTCTATCCCCTGTCACCTGATCGCGCTGTAGTTTGTCTGCACAGCCATAGCCACATTCCTTTACCACTTGGCAACGTCGCGCCAGAGCTTGCGTTTTATTTGTTTACCTGAAATGCCAAGATGTTTGTCACAAGCTTTAGATATCTAAAGGAGCTTTTCGTAAAATCGAACTCCAAAAAATTAGTCTGATCATCCAATAATATCGATGTACTTGCTTTGTAATAATCATCATTACACACAGAAAATATTTAAGTTGGAATTGGAGCGTTCAGGGAATCAACTCTAATTACAAAGTTGTGAGAAAAAGAGACACGAAAATTGCATTTGACTTCATTGTGCACTGAACGCGCCATTTCTCACTCAGGTAGTCGTGTTAGGGCAATTACTTCACGTATGAAAGATGCAGGGGGACAAGAGATACTCTTTCTTGTCGTCGTGCTACTTGTATAGCATTCTTCCAATCAAATAATCTAATTAATGATGTCCAATACCTGCGCCATATTTGTCTTCTTAGCCAATTGATATATGTTTCTCGTGACGGGGAACAATAGCCTCGGTCCTGACGTTCTCATTAGTCCCTATATTTCTTCATATTTATTTAAATGTCCCTTACTGCGTAAAAATTTAAATTTCATTACATATAATGTTAACACAGCATTTAAATCAAATTTATTATAAGCAATATTTTATTTATATGTACAGCGTGTACTAAAATGATACAAACGATAAGAAATCGATCTCTGAGCGATAAAACTTCATTGACGACATCCTCGTTCCTAATAGTTCGAAATTCTTCCTCCAGGTGGCAGAGTGACAAGTTGCAAGATGACTGTTGTGCAGATAAAGCATCTTGCGTAGTACAATTTAATATTCGTCAGTCGGTTGTGAATGATCATCAGAATTTCGTAAAGAACCATCACTACCAAAGAATTCCATTGTACCATAAGCAAGAAGAAGGCATTACCGCTGCAGTGGAAACTGTTGGTGAATACGTACTGAAGCGGGTTTGGGAAGAATTGGATTACCGAATTGATATATGAAAAGTAACAAACAGGACCTACATTGAGCATTTGAGAGTCACTGTATTACAATTTTAACTTCTAAAATTTGAACAGTACTTATGTGTGAAATTTTAAGTAATTTGCACAATTATTTTTTTTTTTTTTAGGAGTTGAAATCGTTCCAATAATTTTGAAACACTCTGTCTAATGCAAATTCATTTTGAAAAAGGAAGGAGTAGTAAGGGCGATACTCTGCATAACTTTTTGGCCCCTGGGTTCCTGCCTCAGGACCCATGGTCCCTGGCCGGGGTCAATGACCTAGGGGTACATAGGACCACCCCCTCTAAATTTTGGCAGGGGTACCATGGCCCACCCCCTAAATTTTGGCAGGGGTACATAGGACCACCCCCCTTAAATTTTGAAAATTGCCAAATCTAAAAATTTGGTGTGGTAGCCTAGGACCATAGTATGTACCTCGATCAGTATTGGGTGTCTATGTCTTTCCCTTTCATGAGTAAAAAATTGCCAAAAATTCAAATTTCGGAGGTTTTTGACCTAATTTATCCCCTTGGATGAGGTGTTATTACCCTATATAGTTATATGGGCGTATACAGGGGTCCATTACCTTTCATAAGACATGGGTATATTAATGCACCCCTTTAAATTTTTGGGAGGGGTACCTTGCCCCACCCCTTCAATTTTGGAAATTGCCCAATTTCAACATTGGGTATTATAGTATAGGACCCTAATATGTACTATGATAAATTTGGGTGGTCCACCTCATTCCCTTTTAGGGGTACATAGGACCACCCCCCTTAAATTTTGGAAATTGTCAAATCTAAAAATTTGGTGTGGTAGCCTAGGACCATAGTATGTACCTCTATCAGTATTGGGTGTCTATGTCGTTCCCTTTCATGGGTAAAAAATTGCCAAAAATTTAAATTTCGGGGTTTTTTGACCTAATTTATCCCCTTTGATGAGGTATTATTACCCTATATAGTTATATGGACGTATATAGGAAAGGGGGGCAAGAGTACGCAAATTTTAATTAAACTTATATATTTTGGTAAAAAATAGTTACAACGGAAAACTTTTACATGGAACACAAAACTTGAACTCTCCTTTACGAAATGTGAACTCAACTTTTATATACCTCTATTCTTAGAGGAACTAGAACTCATAAAATGAAAACATTCATATTCGTACTCTTGCCCCTATATGTGGGGCAAGAGTACGAAATCAAAGGGGCAAGAGTACGCACCCAAAAGAGCATTAACAACTATCACAGGTGAAGGTGCCTACTCCTTTATATGATGTGCATTGTTCATGCCACCATTCATGGCATCTTGCGCACTTGATCCAGTCTTCTATTGGTGGATCACTGTAAATGATATTGCATAATGGACACTCGTACACTATTTATACTTCCTCACTGACCTGAGGAGTTGTAGCTACAACTTCGGTTGTAGCTTTCCTGGTGCAAGATGATGATTGCCTTTGCTCTTTGGAGGACGCCCTTTCGAAAGTAAGTTCTGCTTGAAAGGAGAGGATGTCAGAATCTCTGATTGACTTCGAGATTCAAGATCTACTGGTTGAGTGCTTGGTACCAGTTGGAGGAGGACTGACAACCACCAAAGGAGTGCATGATGTAAATGGTCCACATGGGCTCCTGCTTACCTCCAGTAAAGATCTAGTTTACTGGTTGAAGGTTTGGTAACCGATGAACGAGCAGCCAGCAGAGAAGTGTTTGATGTGGATAATCCGCATGAGCTCCTGCTTGCTTCTAGTGAGAATCCGGTATTATTGGTTGAAGGTTAGGTAACAGATGAATGAGAACGAGCAACCGGCAGGAGAGTATTTGAAGTGGACAGTCCGCATTAGCTCTTGCTTGTTTCTGGTGAGGATCTAGCGTTACTGGTTGAAGGTTTGGTAACAGATGAGTGACAACGAGCAACCGGCAGAAGAGTGTTTGAAGTAGACAGTCAGCATGAGCTCTTGCTTGCTTCTAGTGAGGATCTAGCGTTACTGTTTAAAGGTTTGGTAACAGATGGAGGAGGACGAGCAACTGGCAAAGGAGTGTTTGATCTGGATGCACCGCATGGGTCCCTTTTTCCTTCCAGTGAATCATCGATGAACGATTTTGGGCTCTATTCAGGTCTGATGCTTGATTTGTTGCTTCAGGAATGCTTTCGTCTTCAGATCTGGCTTCTACATTTAAGTCTATCACATCCACAATAGAAGGAAGAAAATCTTCTTCAGTGAACACATCTGGATTCAGTAGGACAACTCCAGATTCTTGAAGGCTGAAAACCAATGGTTGCAGCTTTGTAGTCATCATCATCATAGGTATTCTGCCTTTATTGGCAGGTCACTTGCCGCAGCTGAGAAGCTTCCATGCTCCACGGTCCTCCGCAAACTTCTTCGTCTTCGCGTATGATCTTTCTGTTTTTATATCATCCATTAATTATAGTCTCCTTCGCCCCCTCCCTCTCTTTCCCGCCACCATACCCTCTAGGACGTCCCTCATGATACAATATCTTCTTAGGCAATGTCCCAACCAGTTTCTCTTCCTCTTCCTAATAATATCTAAAAGTGTTCTTTTCTCACCCACCATTTCTAACACTCTCTCATTCGTTTTACGCTCGACCCAACTAATTCTTTCCATTCTTCTCCACACCCACATTTCGAAGGCTTGCAGTCGATTTTCATCACCTTTACGTAATGTCCACGTTTCCGCCCCATACAGTACAACACTCCACACGAAGCATTTTATGAGTCTTTTTTGTAGTAAGCCTCAGTAAACAAGCTCGCAACTTGGAATTATGTGGGATGGATGATTCCTCATCCATTTATCACGCACAGTTGAATACCAGGATTTCATCGGGTCAAAAAAAGGAGCGATCTAATGGTTTTAAATTATGACTGGGATTTGGTGGTAAATTCAACACAACTATCCTATTTTGCCTGCAGAAATCAATCGCTTCGATTGAAATGTGAGAGGTCTGATTGTCAACAAGTAAAAATACCTTTTTCGTATCCGAATTTGATCGCACATGTTGGTGTAAATAATATAACCATTTTACGAAAAGTTGTGAGTTGATGAACCAGAATTAGATATTCCCACAGAACCTGGCGGCGAGCCATCGAATAATTCTTGTTTCATTTGTTTTGTGTTAAATATCTGGGAAATAAAGGAACCAGATGCACTCACCATGAAACAGCTGTTATGTTAACTCCAAAATCACTAGATACAGTTTTATTCACAACTAATTTTTAGTCGACTTTTGGAACTTTATGAGGAACCGTATTTATTCCAGTTTCGTACATGTTATAGATATCCCGTGGAGAAAAGCCGTTTTGTCTTACAAGATCTTTTAGACAATTAAAAAAAACATTCAACTTGTGTCTTGCTAAAACCACGAGCTCTCCCCAGACCAGTCTTTGAAGGCTGTGGCAAAGCAAATGTTAAAAATCTACGACGGAAAGACTCTGTCCAATCTCTTTCTGCCATTCGATTCACACGGCTAAAGGATATGGGGCACCTAGTTACGTTCAGGAAAATTGTATGCCATTCTTCTTAGATCTTTTAAAGTTAATTCATAGAAGAATTGATCCAGTAATGTGATATATGCACTAATTCGTTCTCCATTTCTTCGGTAAATAGGCCTACTGGCATTATTGTACCTAAAGACGTTGCAGATTCTCATTCAAAAAAAGAAAAGAAAAATCCTTAATTCTCCTTATATCAGTAATGGGAATGCATACGATACAAAAAAAATCAGATAATATTTAGACCCTTTATAAAAATATATTTCCAGCTTATCCCATCAGTTACAGAATGCTTGTCACCTACGAGGGTAACTTGAAAACTTCTCGACCTATCCTTGATGAAGCTACATATTGTCAAATGTTAGGTTAGCTTCATATATTTTTATAGAATCCCATACCAATCATTGGACTGATACCGCCTTATACAGAGCCGTTTTAACGTATGATTACTAAAGAACTGACTACTACAGGAAACATACGGTAGTCGAACTTTTTAATATGGCACTAATCACGCATCAGAACGACAATGCATAAGGCCCATTGAAATTTATTACTGAAGACTACTGACATTTAAGATAAAAGAGGACAAAGCGTAGTATTTCTGAAACCTGAATAAAATAAGCAAGCGTGACGTTATTCAATAACTGCAGATGTTACTATCTCACACGTTTATCTGTTTCGAAAACTCAAACACCACCTTAGATACTGTTATGTAAGGAATGGTATTTAGAATAAAAAGTCATTCCTCGTATATAAGAAAATATCAGGATTCTTCAGAATTCTTAACGTTAGAGGCTACATATGGGAACCAGTATTCGTAAAGTTTGCCGTCACTCTCTATTACAACGGAATCTACATTCTTTTTTGATTGTTAGTTCTAAATCAAATTGGATTCTTTTTCATAGAACAGAAGGGGCAAGAGTACGCACGCGTACCCTTGCCCCGTAGGTATCTGCGTACCCTTGCCCCCTCACTGCACAATTGACTTTCCCGTGATGTTGTACAGCCAACTGTTGGAAGAAAGTCAATTTACTCCATCCTGTCAAACAATGGATATATTAGAAACTAACGGTTTATAGTACTTTGAAATCGTTATAAAATTGTGTAAGTTATTCATTAAGCACTTATGTCCCAATATTATATCAAACTATTAGAAAAACATAAATAATTACCTAGATAGCTTGTAGTTTGCCGCAGCACACTCAAACTTGTTTAGGTTCTAGACGCCATTAACATCAAACTCCACGTGACGCATTATTGCCATACGCGAATATATTCACCTGATTTTAGGAAATCGTATTCTTACCCCCCACGTACTCTTGCCCCCCTCTACTCTACAGGGGTCCATTACTTTTCATAACATATCGGTATATTTGTACACTCCTTTAAAAATTTGGGAGGGGTACTTTGGCCCACCCCTTAAATTTTGGAAATTGACCAATTTAAACATTGGGTATTATAGTACAGGACCCTAATATGTATCATGATAAATTTGGGCGGTCCACCTCGTTTCCTTCCAGGGGCACAAAATTGCCAAAATATAAACGTAAGCAATACGTTATACCACGTGTTTGATTTTTGGTCGATTTTATCCCCTTTGATGAGATGTTATTACCTTATATGGTTATATGGTCATGTATAGGGGTCCATTACCTTTCATAAGATATCGGTATATTTGTACACTCCTTTAAAAATTTGGGAGGGGTACTTTGGCCCACCCCTTAAATTTTGGAAATTGCCCAATTTAAACATTTGGTATTATAGTACCGGACCTTAACATGTATTATGATAAATTTGGGTGTTCCACCTCGTTCCCTTTTAGGGGTACAAAATTGTCAAAATATAAACGTAAGCAATACGTTGTACCACGTGTTTGGTTTTTGACCTAATTCATTTCCTTGGATGAGATCCTATTACCTTATATGGTTATATGGCCATGTATAGGAGTCCATTCCCTATTATGAAACATAAGTACATATGTGCACCCCCGGGAATGGTACCTTGGCCCACCCCTTAAGTTTTAGAAATTGCCAAATTTAAACATTTGGTATCATAGTACTGGACCCTAATATATATTACTACAAAATTTGGGTGGTCCACCTCGTTCCCTTTTAGGGGCATTTTGTTCCGCTTTAGGAGTGAACATGGATACCTTGGATTCGTCCCGAGTTTGATTCTTGGAAATGTTGAATTTAACGTCCCCGCGAAAACGGTAAGAAATGATAGGACGAAACATGAACTTACTTGACTGAGGATTGAAGCAGGGACCTCATACAGTAGAGACAAGCACTGAGCCATCGTACACGTGTGTTGATTACTATGCAACGGTCCCGAGTTTGATTCTTGGTGCTAGTTTCAGGAAATGTTATCGTCCCACTTGAAACGATGAAATGAGAAAAACATCATAAACTTACTTGCTTGCGGATTGAAGCAGAGATCTCACACATCAGAAATAAGAGCTGAGTCACCATGGCCCATTGAGAAGTTCAGTTTGTTGATTACTATGTCATGGTCCCGAGTTCGATTCTTGGAAATGTTGAGTTTAACGTCCCCTTGAAACGATGATGAGAAAATGATAGGAGGAAACATGAACTTACTTCGTTGTGGATTGAAGCGCTGAGCCGCCGTACTCCATTCAGTGCGAACAGTTTCGCGTATGAAAAGAAGACGAGCAGATTATGTTACATTACACATTTCAGTGCGAGCAGTTTATACTAGGTTTATGTTTCATATAGAAAGATAGAAGATCTGCGTTGTCATCTTTTTTACTTCGTGTGCAACTTTGACCTTGAAGAAAACCTTGTTGACTCAGTGCAAAGCATTGACGTATACACATAATCTTATTGTTTAGTTGGCTGTATTTAGAGATGAATCAGACATTTAAGGTTGTTGGTTCGAATCTAGTTGTGTTCGCTGTAACTCAGGGTCTGAGCGATACTTACCGAAAATTTTCCAGTGTTGCCAACACTATCAGAATGAATCGATTCATTTAGTCGGAGCAGTTTCGTGACGAAAACTGATTTTTGTTTTGCACACACAAACTTTTCTGAAACAGAATTTTGTTTGTACATAAAAAATTTTTTCTGAAACAGAATTTTGTTTGTACATAAAAATTTTCTGAAACAGTTTTTGTTTTGTACACACAAAAAATTTCTGAAACAGAATTTTGTTTTCGTACACAAAAAATTTTTCTGAAAACATTTTTTTTTCGTACACAAAAATTTTCTGAATCAGTTTTTTTCGTACACAAAAAATTTTCTGAAACAAAAATTTAGTTTGATTTTTTTCCCGCAAAACATTGATTTATTTTATTGGTAAACTGATTCAGAAAAAAGAAATTGAAATCGCAGTAGAGGAAAAAGAATTTGATTTTAGGATGTGAAATAAAAACACAGAATCATGTTTTTGTACATTTATTTTTAGCATGTGAAAATGAATACAGAATTTCTTTTTTCTTCAAAGGAAGACGTGTCCGTGACGGGTACAAATTCTGTAAAGAGAAAATAAAACATATGAATATACATGGTAATATTTATTTTGTTTCCTGTGAAAGAAGAAAAACAGATTATTAACATCGAACTAACTGATCAAGAGAGAGTGAGGTGAGAAAAGAAACGCAAATGTGACGTACCTGAATTCCTTTTTTTTTTTTCTCCACGGGTTTCTGCAAGGTGATGTCATCTGAGTTTTTGTCTTCGCTCGTGCATCGTTGAAGCATGTCCCGTGTTGCGTTGATTCTTTGCCCCGTCTTTGGGAGGTGATGTTGGTGGGATTAGGGGAAATTATGGCTGTTATTCTGTTCTGGCTTTTTTATACCCATAGGGCAATGTCTCGTATGTGTCTGGTATTAATCGGCGTTTTTTATAGTTGAAACTGTACTTCTTTTCTTCAGGTTTTGTGACAAGATGATGATCGTGGGTTCTGTAAATTTTGTGTGGCGTGCTAATGGAGATTTTTTCACTCGATTGATTTATGATCATTTGCTCCAGACTATTAAAATTTAACTTTTGACTTGCAGTATAATTGAGTGTGAATCCACGAATTTTGCATACATAACTGGTTGATTTCGTGTCGGGGTCGTAGATTTCCAAGGCGTACTGTTTTGGGCCACCAGACACGAATTTTTTAATGTATGCTTTTGGTCCAATTGATTCCAGTTCATTTGACATTGAACCAAGAAATACTTCTGGTTCTATTGTGGGCTGTGATGGTCGCTGCGTGAATATCACGGAATCTGTATCGAAATATAATACTCTTTCTTGCAGCAGTTCTAAATATTTGTAGAGTTCCAGACGAGCTTGACACGTTGTAAATGCTCCAAGGACAACATTAGCATTGTGATTTTGTACTGGAACATCATCTTCATACTGCCAATAAAGGTATAACATCGAATCGTTAACAGGTAAAATTTGGTTGACTTTTATGTCTGGAGCAGTTAATTTCTGATACAGTTCTTTGGGGTCGTTAATGATGGTCGTTTGGCTGAAATTGTCTCTTATAGCGAGTCGTCCCCAGAAGGCATTCAAACAGAGTTTTGCAAGACTACGACGTGCTGAATTTGTCATTATATTTGCTGCATCCAAAGTTATGCCTTCCCGTTGTTGTACCACTTGAATATACTGCTGCTTTTCTTCTTCGGTGACGCAATTGGCAGGCCAACCAGAAGCTTCCAGCTTAGATTTCAAAAATGTGTTAATGTATTCGCTGAATAATCCGCCAGTCTTGGTTTCTGGATCATATACGGTGATGTCGTAATCCCAAATTTCGTAAATTTCAATGACTTGATACCCAAGTTCAATGGCTTTTTGAATTTCATAGGACACCCATGTTCCTGTTAGACTTCGTTCACTGTCCGAATGTGTACATTCAGAATCTTGATTTAATGCTGTGGCACAGGCAGCACAAAGTGGAAACAACAACTTCTTATTTGAGCGAAATGGCAGCACTGGATGAAACACATTTCTGCTAGGCAAAATCTTCAACTTGACCAATCCGTTGACATCTTGAATGTCGGGCATTTCTGGATCTCCCTGTAGATATATTCGTGGATGCCCTATTGGATACCGTCCACATTTATTCACATAAGGATACAGGGAAACGATATCCAAGAATTTTATTTCTTCGCCTTCATTTTCATTTGCTACGTGATACAATTTAATGGCATTTACACGGCCACCATAGAAGCTGTCTCTTGGATTTAATTGTGTCTTATTAGTATAAGGATGTGTGCTTAAAGAAGAGGCCAATGCTGGATTGGATTTTAACACTTGATGAAATTCACATTCCCACATTTCATGTACTTTATATCCCATGGATCGTAATAATTTCATTTTACGCTGTGTTCTCTCGTAGCGATAGTTCATCGTTTCTTCGGAGTTCTCATAAATGGGCTGATCACGGCCTGTAGGGACACATAGAGGACATCCATGGAATCTACAGCCTTCAAATTCATACACGTGTTCCTCTTTAGTGTCGGGATCTTTGTAGTAGCCGTCCAGATGAAAACCAGCAACATAAACTTCTTTTCCTCTCGCAGCATGTTGAATTGAATGGCCCTCTTTTTCTTCCATGTAGGCAAGCCACTGCAAAGCAATCCGTGACTGATTGTTTCTGTGACGGTATCCTCGTGCAGGAAGAATGCTAATAGTATTAGGTTTTAAGAAATTTCGTCGAAATACTAAATTGCACGCACTCGCCAAAGTGATAGCCTCCAGGAAAGGATTGACGTGAGTTTCTTGTTCAAAAGTGGTCATGAAAGATATACAAGCCATTCGAAGTACGTTGACGTCCTGGACACAATAGTTTACCAATTCTTCTTGGAAAATAAACGTATCGTTCTGGTGTTCGTTGTACCATGTCATGAATTTTTCTCGTTCATCCACTTTCATTTCATCTGCACCATAATAATGGATGTCCGGTAATTTTCCCACATACGCTTGATTTGCAGCAGTATTAAAAAAGTGTGGAAAATATCCTTTGGTCGCTGGTAAATGAAATGCCTTGGATAATTTACTTAAAGCCATTGGCATGAAATTTAAGGAGTCAATAAACGATAAGTGATTCACTTTCATGCTTAAAATTTTTGCTCCGTTCAAGATCAAAGTAGGTTTCAATTCATGTTCTTCCACTAAAGATTTAAGAATAAAATGACCATCATATCCCTTACAGTTATGTGCCAAAGATACAATAAGTTTGATGTTGGGTCGTGGTTGACGTAAATACGCAAGAAAGGCATTGATCGGATCATCTTGAAAAATATGTTCCCGCTGTCCACAAACTTCACACGGATGATGTATATCCTCATCTTGAACACAGTTGTAACATACTTGTTGGGCCACCAGTAAATTGGGCTTATGAATGAACGTGTCTTCATCGAAGAAAGTATCCTGTGTGGCTTCGATATCATAGAAGACAATCATAGCCTTCTTGGCATGTAACACTGATGGAACTCCAGGTTTTAATTGAGTCGTATCAGGCTTCATGTAGCATTGGTGAGTAGACGTAACGTGTTTATGACATACATTACAAAAATAATCTGTACAATCATGTTTTCTTTCCCCTGTACGGACAAACGAATAAATGCGTAGACATTTGGAACACTGTTTCACCATCTTGCATATTGGTTGGCCTTTATGGTGTGGTACAGTTAGATGATTTGTATAGCATGTTTCACCATAAAATTCACGATTGCATTCTAGGCACTGCTTCTCCGTATTGGTCTTACTGCATGGCGGTTTTTGCAAACATTTTTCACACATGGCCGAACAGTTCTTAACGTGTCTATTAAGATGATCATATTTTTTGTGGCATGCTACACAATAATATCCAGTAGAAAAAACAGACGTTAATGACGTGATGATGTCATAATGAGAATTGATGCACATTAAATTGATTGGAATCTTGTCTTTGCCACCCGGCCCTTCATACAGAATATCTTCTCCGGAAAAGCTGGTGTATACGGTAAGTTTATAATTTGTCAAGTAGCGTTGCAATTGTCGTAATTCTTCCACAGATCCCCCATGGTCTAAATTCACTGATGATCTGGACAAAAGTTCATGTACGTCTGGAATAACAACACACTTGCTCTGGTTGTGATATTGTCTGTACAGTTTCTTGTTCGTATCCTTATATTTCTTTAGGCCAATAGCAATCACAATTGCATACGCTAAACATTTCTTGTCGGTGTTTTTTACACGTAAAATGCCAGTCTTGCGTTTTAATAATTCGTCGTTTGATAAAAGACCTCGACGCATTCTCCCAAATCCACGGGGCACAGCCACATGATGAAAATGTACAATGAACGGTTCGTTCATGAGAAAACTATCGTTACTTTGAAGGATGCGATCAAAGGATGCCCATAAAGTCTCCAGTGTCAAATTACTTGCACGCCGGAAAGATAAATAAAATGGCTTGTTCTTCTCATCGTGGGATAAAATCGACAATCCAACCATCGATGATTCGTCGACGTTTTCCAATAAATAATCCAACATCTGTTGAAAGGAGGCCTGAACCCACTCCACAATATCGGTGCCACTGGCCGGAGCATTAATTTGAATTTCCAGCATTCGTCCTTCGAGATTAAAACGCCGATAATGTCTATTGATTTCTCGCAAGACAGTAAAGCCAGAAGTAGCCATATTCAAATAGGGAAAAAAGGTAAGGTAAGCAAAAAGGAATAGGCAAAGAAAACAAATATCTAAAACGAAAAAAAAGCACGAATTAAAATTGAATTCAGAGATCACTACGTTATCAAAATGACTACACGATCATATCTCAAATAGTTCTACTACTGAAACGTTTTATTGTCGTCATACTGGAAATCAAACCCGGGACCAACATGTAACTGACCTAACTTTCTGTAGTGATAAAAAAGAATGAATGAAATTGTTTTTCTAACTGTGTTAAGAGAATCATTGTAGTAAGCATTTTTTCCTCTGACACTGAACTTTAAAACGTATGACGAACATGAAACGAAAACAAAATCTCATGCGCTTGCTTTTCTCGAGCTAAGGCAAGAAAGACTCGAATTCGTTTCTCGGCGGGAGATCAGATCCCACATTAAATTGTAGGTCCACGTCTCACTTTCGGGGAACAAAATCGTGCGTAGTTTCTTTGTTTACGTTAATGGTAACTTTCAGAAACTGAGCTAAGTGGTTAGCGTTACGCAACTCTGGCCCGGGTTCAACACCCAGTATGCGATCAGATTCAACATTAAGCTGTATTCCTAACCCCCCACTACTGAAGGGACGCTAAAACCAAAATCAACAAATTTCTCGTGCTTACTTCTAATGTGTGGGATGTGGCCCGGGTTCAACACCCAGTATGCGCTCAAATTCAACATTAAGCTGTATTCCTAGCACCCCACTACTGAAGGGACGCTAAACCAAAATCAACAAATTTCTCGTGCTTACTTCTAATGTGTGGGATTCCTAATTTGATCCCCGGTCAAGTAAGTGAGGATTATTTTTCCATTTGCTAAATAATTCATGCTAAAATAAAAACAGTGATAACAATGTTATGCTCATGCAAAAGCACTCCATTGATGTTAAGAAAACGCGGTCGATACTTACCTCAAATTCAAGGAACGGAGTAAAGTCACGCTGTCACTAGAGGTACACCTACGTTCATTCACGATCTTCGTGGAAGTAGGACTTCAAAAATGAAATTAAGAATTTTATTTAGATCTGAAACGGTTCAACTATAAAGTGACAACACTATCAGCCAATCAGAAACGAGGAAAATGAATCAATCACATCACGGAGAACCAATGAAAACACAGCTTTCATCATGTATCATGAGCCGAAACGGGATGTAAGAAGCAATCTGATTGGTTGTGACATTATTCACGTTTTTCTCCTTACACATCAATCGTTACGACATCTAGTATCGCAATTTTGATCATGACATCATACCGTTGACTCGTTAGTTTCTTACGACATTCAAATTACCACATCTAAAATGTGATTCATTTTCCTTAAACTTGATTGAAAAAATGTAACACTCATCGATATGTTACGAAACTGTCTTTGACATAAATGTAAAGTTGAGCTTTAAAAGTCCGTCAGCTGAGAAAAATGCTGATGTAGTACTCTTCGTAAAAGCACATGCTGCAATTTCACAATAACAAGCTTCTATGCGTAACAACGAGCAGAAATGTGTAATGTAACATAATCTGTTCATGTTCTTTTCATACGCAAAACTGCTCGCACTGAAGTTGGCATGGTGACTCAGCGTTTTTTTTCTGATGTGTGAGGTCTCTGCTTCAATCCGCAAGCAAGTAAGTTTATGATGTTTTTCTCATTTCATCGTTTCAAGTGGGACGATAACATTTCCTGAAACTAGCACCAAGAATCAAACTCGGGACCGTTGCATAGTAATCAACACACGTGTACGATGGCTCAGTGCTTGTCTCTACTGTATGAGGTCCCTGCTTCAATCCTCAGTCAAGTAAGTTCATGTTTCGTCCTATCATTTCTCACCGTTTTCGCGGGAACGTTAAATTCAACATTTCCAAGAATCAAACTCGGGACGAATCCAAGGTATCCATGTTCACTCCTAAAGCGGAACAAAATGCCCCTAAAAGGGAACGAGGTGGACCACCCAAATTTTGTAGTAATATATATTAGGGTCCAGTACTATGATACCAAATGTTTAAATTTGGCAATTTCTAAAACTTAAGGGGTGGGCCAAGGTACCATTCCCGGGGGTGCACATATGTACTTATGTTTCATAATAGGGAATGGACTCCTATACATGGCCATATAACCATATAAGGTAATAGGATCTCATCCAAGGAAATGAATTAGGTCAAAAACCAAACACGTGGTACAACGTATTGCTTACGTTTATATTTTGACAATTTTGTACCCCTAAAAGGGAACGAGGTGGAACACCCAAATTTATCATAATACATGTTAAGGTCCGGTACTATAATACCAAATGTTTAAATTGGGCAATTTCCAAAATTTAAGGGGTGGGCCAAAGTACCCCTCCCAAATTTTTAAAGGAGTGTACAAATATACCGATATCTTATGAAAGGTAATGGACCCCTATACATGACCATATAACCATATAAGGTAATAACATCTCATCAAAGGGGATAAAATCGACCAAAAATCAAACACGTGGTATAACGTATTGCTTACGTTTATATTTTGGCAATTTTGTGCCCCTGGAAGGAAACGAGGTGGACCGCCCAAATTTATCATGATACATATTAGGGTCCTGTACTATAATACCCAATGTTTAAATTGGTCAATTTCCAAAATTTAAGGGGTGGGCCAAAGTACCCCTCCCAAATTTTTAAAGGAGTGTACAAATATACCGATATGTTATGAAAAGTAATGGACCCCTGTATACGTCCATATAACTATATAGGGTAATAATACCTCATCAAAGGGGATAAATTAGGTCAAAAAACCCCGAAATTTAAATTTTTGGCAATTTTTTACCCATGAAAGGGAACGACATAGACACCCAATACTGATAGAGGTACATACTATGGTCCTAGGCTACCACACCAAATTTTTAGATTTGACAATTTCCAAAATTTAAGGGGGGTGGTCCTATGTACCCCTAAAAGGGAATGAGGTGGACCACCCAAATTTATCATAGTACATATTAGGGTCCTATACTATAATACCCAATGTTGAAATTGGGCAATTTCCAAAATTGAAGGGGTGGGGCAAGGTACCCCTCCCAAAAATTTAAAGGGGTGCATTAATATACCCATGTCTTATGAAAGGTAATGGACCCCTGTATACGCCCATATAACTATATAGGGTAATAACACCTCATCCAAGGGGATAAATTAGGTCAAAAACCTCCGAAATTTGAATTTTTGGCAATTTTTTACTCATGAAAGGGAAAGACATAGACACCCAATACTGATCGAGGTACATACTATGGTCCTAGGCTACCACACCAAATTTTTAGATTTGGCAATTTTCAAAATTTAAGGGGGGTGGTCCTATGTACCCCTGCCAAAATTTAGGGGGTGGGCCATGGTACCCCTGCCAAAATTTAGAGGGGGTGGTCCTATGTACCCCTAGGTCATTGACCCCGGCCAGGGACCATGGGTCCTGAGGCAGGGACCCAGGGGCCAAAAAGTTAGGCAGAGTATCGCCCTTACTACTGAAGGGATCTTTAACTAGACTTGAAATAAGAATCGGTAAAACCACACCATTAGAAAATTCCAGTTCATTTCATAGAAAACAGAAACACGATTTCCCGAGCTGAAAACGAATACCGTAACAGTGTAGCAGCACCCAGGATACAACTACACTTAAATCGCCATCATTATATTTTTCTTCTTTTAAAAATATGTTTTCATATTTTATTTTGAAGCCTCAAGGTTTTCCAGAGTATTTGCACTCCAAGACACGCAATTTTTGTATTCTTATCCTAGTAGATATGGTATTATTATTCATTTTTTTAAAAGTTCTTCCATAATATCTTGTAGAAGAGATCTAAAACCCTTTAACTCCTCTTACGTACACCACTGATGGTCATACAACAAATCAGAAAGTTCGTGTACATAAGATTTAAGCATATAATCCAAATTATATAATTTATATTAACGTAACAACTGCACTAAGTACGAATATATTTCTCAGAGTGCATGTGGTACATAGTGTTCAAGGAGAAGTCAATATAACATTGACGAACATAAGGAACTCTATGCATTAATTTCATTTCAGTTTAGAAAAAAAAAAAATCATCAAACAACTTCCTTGACCATGGCTCTCAAGTCGGATTGAACCGGAAATTATCAAGTAATTAGCACATTACGATCCTCCTTCCCTTCATCTCCGTCCAAATATAGATCCTTAATAGAAGACACGTTTACGCTGTGAGTTGAGCCAACGGACGTTAGAATATGAGTTTGACGTTGAAATTTTCCACCAGCTTCTAAACGACTATTTACACAACGAGTTTAAGAAGGTATTGGACTAAATGGGGTTTCTATAAAGAGAAGTCGCAAAGTCAGTTCAATGAGGCAAAGTTTATTTTGTGCATTATTATTATTAATTAGTTTTCTTCCTCAAGATACCCTTAACTTTAGTCTTTTATACATTCAACTACAGGGTAGATACAAAATTGGAATCAATCGAAAACTGATGACCTTTTCAGTCCCATTTGTCAACTATCATTGTCAATATACTTTCTCGAATCTTTCCTCTATGTTTCTTTGAGTTAGTTTTATCTTCAATGTGTAAGGATCCACACTGAAGATCCTAGATCTTCCGTCATTTATTTAATTTTTCTGTTTTAAAAAATCACAAGGACAGTATTTGTCGTATGTGATCTACAGAAGACATTCGATTGTGACCAAATTTGGTACGGATTTAGACTCAAACTTGATTAGTACGCAAGGGAAATATATCTTTCTGAATAGACTTTTGGTTCTTGAGTTATGGTCCATTGAAGTTGGGATTTGACTTTAGAACAGTGGTTTCCAACCTTGTTTATCTGTTGTCTCCCTTCGTCAACCCTGTATACTTATCGCACCCTGTCCTTGCTGCTTGTTAGTCTGACCCCTTTTGCGATTTCAGATAGGAAGACTTCACACGCATCAGCTCCTAAAGGAACCACATTTGGAACTTAAAAATAATTCTGTTATACCACAAAGGATGAAATACTATTAAACTCTTTAGATAAGGCTAATTCTGTGGAAGGATAAGGCTAAAAATTTCAACTCATGTTTAACTATATATTTTGACTCTGGTTTATAGCTATTTTGAAGAAGATAGATCTATAATTATATCTTAAGCGTATCCTGAGGGGCATGCTGGAAGGTATGGTGGCAAGGATAAGAGAAAGGAACAAAAGAAGCTACAGTTGATAGACAATATTAAAACAGAAAATTCTTACTTGAAGATAAATAAGTTAGCTGAAGACCGTAGTACATGGAGGCTTGTTGGTTTGTGGCAAATTATCTGCCAATAATGGAAGAATACCTATGATGATAGCAATGATGGTGATGATAAGACTCCTACTTCATTAAGAAATATAAAATAATATCTGTTTAAATGGACAATGACATCTAAATATGAAAAAAATAATATTTTTTAAATCTTTACCAAGATATACAGGTGGAAAAATCCATGAGATAAGAAACGCTACCAAATCGATTACATTCTTGTCAATCGATATTTCAGGAATAGTGCATTCTGTACGGGACGACCGGAGCGGACATTGATTCGGCCTAGTGGTGAAAGTAGAAAACCTGGTTAAAGTAAATCAAGAAAAGTCGGAGAAGAAGTCGAAAAAAAATTGAGAACGACTAAAAAGTATGGATAGTGACGCCAAACAAGAGACAGAAGAAAAATTCTGATATGATAAGAAGCGTAGAAAGTTAAGCAGGGGGGGGGAGTTCCCAGAAACAGCTGGGGAGAAAGTTAAGCAGGTTCTACTAGATACACTCTAGATACAAGAACCACAATTACTAAATGGGAAGAGTACCGAGAAAATCGTGGATTATTGAAGCGATGCTTAAGAAGGCGGAGGAACGCAGAAGGGTGAAAAGCACGGACATCAAAAAATACAGAATGATAAATAATGAATTCAGAAGAAAAATGACAGAGGCAGAGAAGTATCTGGAGAAATATTGGAACTTTACGAACGGCAGATATGATCTGATATATCAGAAAGCACAAGAATTAGGATGGAACGCTAACAAAAGAATACACACTTTTGGAATCGAAGAACAATAAGGTCAAATAGTCACTGAGATCAACGATTCTTTAAGAACCTGGGAGGAATGCATAAAAGAACTATGCGATCAGTATAACAGCCCAAGAGCTACTGCGAAAGAAGCATACGAAGAGACAGAAAGAAGGAAAAGGAACCAGTATATTGAAAAATGAAACAGTACATGCCATCAAAGACATAGAAAGGAGAAAGGCCACTAGAGACGACGACATACCAGCAGCTTTGCTAAAGGAATTAACAGACAATGCAGTGAGAGTACCGACTTCAATTATTAGCAAGATGTACCTGAGCGGAGAATGGTCGAATTATTATCTAGACCAGCATTTCCCAAACTTTTCAACTTGTGACAAACTACGGGTGTTACTTGGATTCTCGTGGCACACTTATAGATATTATTATTTGTAAATATAAAACACAGTTATTATTTCTGTGATTATTGATCTCCTCACAGAGAAGAAAGCTCTATCACTGTTTTTTTTTTCCGCGTGGTAAATCATTATGCTTATTTTTCATTCTAATTTAAAAATAGAAAACAATTGCAATGAAATATTGGACTCAGGTTTTTAAGAATACGCTTTATTTTTAAAAACTATATCCAACCTGTTACTAAGAAGGAAGATCACTAAATAACGATCGAACAAACAAATCTTTTCTACTTTTAAAACACAAATGTAGGTAATTTTTCGAAAGGATTGGATGATATTTTAAATTTTCAAATTACGAAATAGTCTGCAACAGTAAAGAAGCAATGGTCATGATAATGGTCATAACAATGATAGCAAATACTTTTTACAACATTAGAAATGTACAGAACAGTAACCCGGTATGAAACTTAAAATTGTAGATTCATAGTAGAGGTTCATAGTGATGTGAAATACAAATATACATTTTCCCCTACGTTTTGCAATTTGATTGCTATAAAATTAATAATTTTGTTTCGATTCCTCGCGGCACACCGGTTGGGAAACGCTGATATAGACGTTACAATGGTAATGCAGACAATGAAATACAGTGATAATAAAACCATTAACCCTTTTCCCGACACTGGAAAGATTATTGCGTGTGTATTGAATAGGCAGCTGGAAAGTAAAATAAAGAAAGAAATGAAATCTTTCAGTTTTACATCCCAAATTTATGCCCCCTAGGCTAAAAAGGACGGTGATAATGAGAAATGAATGAAATGGTGGAATGAAATAGTTGAAGGAAACGGGAGAACACCGAGAAAGCCTACACACACGGTGTTTGTCCACCATAAAACCCACTTGGCGCCAGCTGGGATTGAACCAGGGCCCCCACGCACCAGAGTGGAAAATAAAATAGAAGAGATGTTGAAGGAAGGTCAATTTTAATTCCGAAAAAGAACAGGTATCAGAGGTGATATTGGGTTGATGAAAGATACCAGAACTGGTCCTTGATGAGGGAAGGGTCGTTTTTTGTGCTTTATCGACTGGCAAGAAACTTTTGACCGGAACGATTCGACCAAACCTTTGAAAATACTTGAAGAAACCAGGGTTAACTGGAGAGATCGTCGGATCATTCACAACCGGTACATAGGAGAATGAGTGAAGTTGTGCTTGAACAAAAGAGAAACCAGTAGTGTGGAGAGTGGGAGAGGAGTCAGACAAGGATGTGTTATGGTTCCTCAATTAGTCAACGTTTATAGTGAATACTTAAAGAAGGAAGCAATAATGTGAGTTGAAGATTTCAAGATTGGAGGACGTTTGCAAGGTCAGGTATACAGATGACACAGTTACTGTAAATGTTTTTATTTAGAATTTTCTAGAGAGGAGAATCCTGAATCTTTAGCTAACACTTCAAAATTTAAAAACTGTAGCCCTCCCTCACCCTGCGCCAAACAGAAAATTGATATTTTCTGTAATGCTATTCGGGAGGTATTATTACAACTGTCTTGACAAGTATAGAATTTCATACTCAGTATCTTTTATTTATTTGACACTAGAATTCGTAGTTACTAAGTATTTTTTTTTTGTATAAATAAATTTAGGTAGAAAAATAGGAACCAAAATAAGAGTAAAGTTATACAAAAATTGAGGATGGACAATATATATGTTTTATGTCATCTTAATATAGGAAAAAATATTAGAAAAACAATGTCTTGATGCATGTTAACGAGAACTTTCCATAATGAACATAATTTACATAAATATCAGTTCTTACATTGCAACAGTGAAGATATTTGAGTTGAGTTGATTTTGAGTTTAACGTCCCTTTCAGCAGCAAGGCTATATGAGACGTGGACCTACTGATTAACGTGGAATCCGAACCACATGAGCTCCCGCCGGGAATCGAACCCGGGTCTCCCATGCCAAAGGCGCGTATGCTAACCGCTTAGCCACGGAGGAGCTCCAGTGAAAATATTTGAGACTGGTAGACATGCAATGTTGACTCCTGATCAGAGGGCTTGTCAGCAGCAGAATGCGGATCGCATTATTAATCCATTTAACAGTAGGATCGTCAGCCCTGAAGAAGAAAACGTGTGCGCGGTCCATTAATTCATATTCTAAAAAAGTAGAGATTTTAGTGTTTTAACAATTAAACGGTTCTTAGATGCAGTATGATGAAGTTTCAAACTCGTTCTTTCACATTTCGTAGATGAGATTGGAAGGATAAGTCTTATATTATTTGCAGACTATCAAAGTAAGTTTGAACAAGACTCTTGTTGCAGACTATTCAAGACAATTTGATGAAAGACGTCAACACTGATGTCATTTTTGGCAATAGTTTCGTTCAAGAGATTTCGTTTCGGCCAAGGATGTTATAAAATAGAGGATTTGCCCATACAATAAAATTGTGAAGCCATACGTCACAGCTTCGCCACACCTACTCTGCCCACTCCACGCCACTAAAATCACAATGTTTCGAGCCAGCAATCATGACGGAAACGAGAATAGCTAATCAGACGTTCCGGCTCAGATGATGTTCGGTTGTTTTTTGGATTCATTGAGTTCATATGATGAAGATACTTATGGGCAAATTCTCTATTTTATAAAATCCTTGGTTTCGGCCCTGTTCTAAACAGTCCAATTCAAGAGCATTCAATAGCCAATCAGCGCTCGAGTTGAGTGCAGAAAAATACAGAACAACTAGGCCTATGATGGCGTCGTGAGCCAGGGCGGCATTTGTTGAATAAAATATTTTTTTATTACTCTTTTCCATAATTTTCAGATGTTTAAAATGTGCATTACAATAATAAACAAAGGCTAATAGAATCTGGGTGGAAGATATTGTTAGTATTTTTATTGATACTTGTAATATACAAGGTTTATGTAGTTATAGTGCTTGCATGCCCATAACCATTGTTAAATTTTGAGGTAATGATAGGTGTATAAGTACCGGCATTAATTTGAGAATTTAATATACAAGAATATCGGGTGTAGATGAAGAAAGAGGAGTCCATCAAATGAAAAAAATACGTATCTGACTTTTCTTGTTTTAATAAGATGTTTTGTACTGGTATTAATCTGAGATAATAAATAATTGCATACAGATTGATAATATGCTCGCAAACTGAAGTACTCTGGAAATGATTACATGTTATCCTATTAGAATGCAATTATTTTATCACAAAATTCACACGTAGTATTTCGGAAGTTATTTCTTAAGGTAGGAGTTGCTTTCATGCATGCGGATTAATTTTACGATTGCTTTCCGTGAGGTAAAAATGCGCATCCAGACATTTGCCACATATACGAAAGTGCAATAAAAAAGCCCACTAAAATCAAGAATGCTATATAACAGTGTCAGAACAGGAATATAGAAGGGAGCCAGTCCGTAGGGAGCACCGTCATTGGGGGTTATAGTGCAAGAAATATAAGAATAAAAAATAATGCATAAATAAGAATAGCGCAACAAACCCTTGATATCGTATTCCTTCATTTCAACTCAACTATAGCCCTTACAATGATTTGATACTGGTAACACCAAACTTCCAAACATGAAATACTGGTTTCCTACATTATACAGGCATGTTCCGACAGTGGAAATTATTATCTCAAACAATCCTCTTTCATACACGCTCACACATTTTAAGAGTAAAATTACTATTTGTTTGACGGGCTATTCTTAAGCAATACCAAATATGAGATAAGTTTGTGAAGAAAGTCTGATACAGTCCAGTAGCTGAAGAAATATTATAATTGCTTCGTTTGGTTTCTTGTGTTTGCAGCCTTTTCTTTAAACAGTCTTCTATGCCATAGCATAAATAACATCAAAAGGCAGTCATTGCTTCGTGATACACACAATTTTAGGAACAATTCGATTTTTAGTGTGATTCTGTCATCAGTACACCATTTAGAGAATCAGATTTTTAAAAAGCTTAGTACAGGGAACGATTTTCTACCTAAGCAGCTCTTTACTCTTTTAACGTAACCTAACCTAAGCCACATTTAATATAAAAGGGACAAAATACTTAATGAAAATTAGATGGGCTTGCTACAAAATCAGTTTACCTGTTTCCTAAATGATTTAATATAATCTATTAAATCCGAAATGCGTGCAGAAAGTTAGGAAAGATATGTTAATATTATAACTATTTATGCGCAGGTCTGAATTAATCAGCACGCAGTTTCTCTTTCCATTTGGTTTCATAGTTTCAGTCACTTGTTTGAGACTGGCACCTATCAACAAGAATATAAAACATGATTCAATACCTCTATATTGGTGTAAAAGTTATGTCAAGTTCATTCGAGATTCTTGTTCAAGTGTCTTCAACAATACTCCTTTGAACGTATACATTTGAGGTGTTCAAGCTTTCTTTGATCGTCTACAATCAGCATTAGGAACAGTTTCGATAGGTTTTGTCATATGTAACCAGGTTTCGCCCTGAACTCCAAAACTCCTGCAAAATTTTTGATGATTCGGCAGAAGGTAACTTCAATTTTTCTGAAATTTCCAATACTTCTAATCACCATACAACATTTTCTTAGCCAGTTCGATTCATCAACACTACAAATCTATTAAAAATTTCCTGGAGAAAGCGAACTTCGAAAACAAAACAGTACTCTTATCCGTTCATATCTATGAAGAGACTCTTCTGAGTCAGAGTTTCGCTACTGGAACTCTAAAAAAGGTACCATTATCTTCCAACTGACAACGAAACTCTCTAAGGAATTTACCAATATCATTTTATAGTTCCGAGCCTTGGTTGGGAGAAATGTGGTGTTGGAGAAAGATGGAGAAGATAAAATGGACACAGAAAGAAACAAAGATATTTTAAAACGGGGTGGACAGAAGATTATCCTTTTAGCTAGTATCCTTCGTAGAAAGGCCAATTGGATTGGACACATTTAACGAAGAAATTATTTTCTTCACAACGCCATTGAGAAGAAAATGGAAGGAAAGCGAGGAGTAGGAAGAAGACCAACTTATCGATGATTTGGAAACTAGAAGAAGATATTATGCGTTAAAAGAGAAAGTTAGAAACATTTCCGAGAAACTTGGAAGAAACGTTTCCAGACCAGGCCGGTAGCCAGCCGAAAAATCTAGGGGAGGGGGGCGATTCAACCATATCATAGTTCATCACCATATTATAGTTCATTTGCAAGCCTACCATGAAAATTTTAGGGGGCCAATAACAATTTAGGGGGGCCCGACCCACCCTAGCCCCCCGTGGATACGGGTCTGTTCCAGACCCAAACCCAAACCTAAAACAAAACAAACAAACAAAAACTTATTAGTCCCTGGACCTATCGGCTCGAATATTCTAGTCTTTCTCACATCGAGAGAGAGAATTTTATTCCAGTCGCAGTATTTAATAAATTTAGTTTGTGTACGAGTTTAAATAATTTTTATTCTCATCATTCAGACAAACAACTTTGTAGTTGGAATCAATGGTTCAGTTCTCTCTCCTTCTCAAACTTCTTTTCCTGTTCAGAAAATGATCTTAATATTTAACTTTTTGAATGTGCATCTTCCAATGAATAAAAAATATATAACTTCATATATTCAATTTTGTTATACAGGGTGGCCCAAAAGTAGGTATATACCCCTGCATTGATCTCGTATAACATTCTAGTTTATGGGTTTATTTGCTTTGGCTGTTCCGAGCTTAAGGTATAAGTAAAAGGACATTAAGAACAAATAGTAAAAAAAAAACTAAGTCTACCTGATGGATAACAATAAGAAATGATATAAAATACAATGAGCTGATCAGTACGGTACTGTATACCTACTTTTGGGCCACCCTGTATAATACGTAGCATTCTACTTAAATTTTCTATGTTTTGTGTAAATCAGATACTTCACTAATACAGTATTTCCTTATATCTGTTATACTTAACTTTTGAACGCTAGAGAATATATGCATTTCGAGAATTCAATAATTTACCGAATACATTTAAAGTTTATCGAACCAAATAATAGGTGTGAGGTTTCAGATTTGTTGATAGTGTAACTCTCCACGTTCCCCTACAGTAAAGATGAACAAGAACTTTTGAATTGAGGCCATAATATTGATAGAAATTACATAAAGGATCACCATTTACGTTGACGACTTTTATAATGTTAAAAGTAAGGTAATTTCATAGTAATAATAGAAGTGTTTTTATTTTTTTCTAAAATGTGGATACTCTCAGTTTTAATTAATCATAACCATCATTTTATAGTTTAAATGAGAGAAAACGTACACAACGAAACTATTAATAAACGAGAAATAGTGCTAAAAGAAACATCCAGAATTGAAAACATTTTAAATTACTTTCACAACAAAAAGTAATTGAATTAAAACAACTAAATTTTAGCACATGGCAGTGACCCTAACTACCACTTTAGCATGTTATTTCAACATCAAGGATCCAATGTTAGGTTAACACAGGCCTAGTGTTACCGGTTTGACTCTCAGTCGGTATAAAGTGGTGTGAAAGTAGCCCCGTGGCGGTGTTAAAGAACTAGGTGGATGAACAAAGGAACGCTAATAGAAACATCACCATGGCGTTCTTTCAATATATACAGTATGTTATTAGGAATACCTCAGCTCGCATGGTGAATGCAAACCTTTGAGGCACTAATATTGATAATTATATTCCTAAGAAAAATGACTGCGAAGGTTTTACAGTTGCCTCAAAATACTGTTTATTAAATAGTTTCTGAGAGTATGAGTTTTCTTACAGAATTTATATTAACGGAAGTGCTCGCACTTAACTAAGCTCTTGTTCCTTATCTTCAGTGAGACTCGCATTAGCTCAATCTCAAGGCCATTAGACCTTATAGATCCCGCGCTCGCTGAGAGCTCAGGCTCACTCTCCTTATGGGACTTCAACTAAACGGCGTGACACACATCTTGGCATTTGAAGGCGGCGCTCCAAGTTCCCTTTAAATGCTGCTAGCAAATGAGAGGGCTGCGGTATTGCCACGTTCATTTTGTACACATCCACGTCTGTCTCCTGCCACCTGATCGCGCTCAAAGTCGCGTCAGAGCTTGCGTTTTATTCGTTTAGCTGAAATGCCAAGATGTTTGTCACAGGCTTTAGTTCGTGCTCACTAAACTTACTTAATAATTTGCACACGCCAATCATATTCATCGACATAAATTTCTTCAACTTCTTACAGGCAGTCATCCAGTCATTTCCAATTGAATGTACCATGACGTCACAGTTTGCTAAGGCAGCAAAGCCAACGTTGATAGTGACAACAGGGAGACAAAGTGTAGTCAATGGTTTTGTAGATACGCTACTCGTGGATTTATGAATAATCGAACACTGAAAACCTTGTTTTATTCCATTTCATCCCTTTTATGCTCAACCTTTTTTCTTTCTCATTCCTCTGACCAATAAATGCCAGCTTCAACGTCATGCTTTCAAGAATTGGAAATTACTGCTCTACAGCGTAAAAAAGTCAAATTTATTTTACAGACATTTTTATATGAAAATTAAATTACAAAATAAATAGACTAGTTAGATATTTGAATAGATATTTATTAACAGAAATAGGACAAATGAATACAATAAAAGAGTAAAAGAATACCAATTCGGAAAGAAGCTTCCTCCAGCCCAGCAAGCTAAGGATTTCAAAAATAGAATAAGGCGAATAAAAGCTAACACACTTACAAGTGGCTTATTCTTTGTTTTTTATGTATATATAGTTCAAATAAATATATTTGTTACCAAAAAATCTTACAATTAATTAATTTTTTAATTACCATTGTGGATATATATAATGAATTTGTGAGCTTTTAGTCAAGTGTTGTCGTCTTTGAAGTGATTACTTGATTTTTGTTTCCGAGAATAACAATTACAGACTAATATTGCTGAAACTTAAAATTTAATTTTTGTGTAGTCAACGGCCACCGTCTTGTTTGCTGACCGATGATGATGTTGACCTTTTAAATCTTTCAGGACTGACGATCCTCCAATCCTGTAAACAAAACAAAAAAAAAAACATCCTTTAGTAATTTAAATTTATGAGGCAAATCTTTCCCATTTGTTAAATATTTCCCCTTATTATTTGGGTACGCCTAATTAGTATAGGTGTCATAGTGTTGTCAACAGGTGACTTCAGAAAGTAATTCAATGATGCACAGATTCTGGCCAAAAATGACTTACCAAAAAGTACAGCTAAATTTATAGTTAACTTATTTATTTATTTATTTATTGTCAACACAACAGGCTACAGCAAAATTACAGTTGAAAATTACATGATTACATATTCGTATTATTACTTTGTAACAAAATATTTTGTAAATAAAATTTCATTTGTTTGACATACACTGTAAAAAATGAAGTGTGGAAACAACACAAAATGACTACCACTTTAGCGTGTTACTTGTGTGTTAATTCAGCACTAAGCACATCGCTTTCCGAGCATATCAGAGATAATTCGTTACTACCTGGGAAGATTTGCATTGGTATTTATCATATAATATGGGCAATGTTTAATATATATATATTAACATGTCATAATTTGTCATAACATTATAATTTGATATACATTTGAGAGTAATGGGGTATCATACGGATGTTTCTGTAAACTTATTTAGCAAAATAGTCCGTAGAGAAAACCTTATTTAAGCAAAATTCAGTTTTCCATAAACGATAGTAATAATTTATAGTACATAAAAGACATAAAAATTAACTCATCCCTGGCACGGTGCACTGTTGGTATATAAACGATTCGGTTGGATTGGATCAGACCCACTGCTGCTTCAGATGAAAAAAAATCCTTAAAACAACAAGTTTTAAGGAGCGCGTTTATACTTTAGTAATTTAGATGTCATATAATAAACTCTGCTTCTTTCAGAAAAGAAAAGGTATACATATTACACTGAAAAACTAAAAAGAAAAAGAAAGAACTTTGAAATATTCATAAAAATAATGTATAATTCGAGGATAGTTCAATACTAAGACAGCGCCAACATGTCACTTTCATCCTGTTGTTTTTTGATTCCCCAAATGTGATTTCCCTACAATTAATGCACATGTCTCAGTAAACCAAACTCGAATATGAACGTTGGACTAAGTACATGAGAGTTTTACATTTGCAATACACCAGGTTCAGAAAAGAGTTGGATGCTGGTATGTCCAAACAAGTAATTGGGTAGCATTTTTCATTTTCTCCTCCGATTCCCAATCTGCTGGAATATCTTGCTCCAGCCAAGTTTATTCCTGATGATACACCTTCAATACCTGACGTCTGCTTACACTTGCTTTTATGGATAAAACTGGGAGATGAATGACTAGTGTGAAATAAGTCCTCTGTATGTGAAATATTGACTGAAAGCTAGTGCGTCACCATCATGTGATGCATAAAAGTGTATTTGGAAATGTTATCCCACTTTTATTAGTTCTTCAAGATTCGTAGTAGGTTTCATGAATATACTCACAACATGTTGCACTTTGATATATACAGATTTATAGATATTTTGAAACAGGAGAAGGTAGAAAATGAAATGATAATGTATCAACTCTGGATGGGACACGTCGCTACATCAAGGAAAGCAAAGTAGTGTCGCCTTAATCGACGTATTGTGGAACTCGAAAAATTTGAATCATAAGAAAGAGACATAATACAGTACGTTGATGCAGTGTTTCACTTCTTTTCATTCACGTGTGACTAGTGATTTATTTTAATTTATGATTTATGCAAACTCTCGTAGAAGTTGTTACTTCATTTTATGTTTGCCGTAATACATTTCGTAACTTCATGTAATATTTTCATACCTCGATGTCAAACATATCATCTAGTCATATACTGTAATTGCGCATATGCTGTTTTAATATGTACTTTTTAAATATATATTATTTTAAAATTTAGAAACTACAAATTTTTGTCATTTCTTGTCAGTACTATCAACATAATTTCGCATTAGGCAAATCTTGAATTCAAGCTTTTCCTACACTTTCTCTTGAGTTAATATTCTATCTGTAAATTCTATGGCCTGAGGTTATTAGGCGAATCTAGAATAGGCAAAAGTTGGTCACCCATAATCAGAAGATGAAAAGTAGCAACTTTCACTTTGTTTCGCTTCGAATATTCTTCTAATAGGAGTTTTGATTAGAGAAAAAATTCAAACTAATAGCTCATAGTTAGATCACATAAGCTACCTAGCACTTGAAAATTGCTTGATTTAGCCATGAAATTGCTAAATTTGACACTATTTAAGGTGACGACTTGCGAGAGATTCTTCTTATTTTCACAAAACTGTCATTATATTCCAGTGGGTATGTTAAAAATTGAATTGGTCATTGTTTCAAAAAATGGTTTCAAATGTTCCATTTGAAATACGTTGCACATATCACCTTCTAACAATGACTGATTCAATTGTCTGTCCATTAGTTTAAAAAAGTAAAATAAGGCTAAGATACAGTCATAAAATTGATAAGTTGACAGTTATACCCGTAAAGAAATTACAAAGAAGTGAAAATAAATTTAGCAGTCAGTAAACTAGACTTATCTTGAAGCAAAATAGTAAAGTTCCTATTTCTAACAGCAAGAGAATTACAATATTTTTCTCTGATCTTAGTCACATGTAAAGAAGCATTAACTTTTTATCGTCCTAATGTCTTCATATATATCATTCTGAAATTGAAGGCAAAATGGCTCCTTCTCTTGTCCCTTTATACGTTGACATCATCTTTTGACTGAAAATTGTGAGGAATATCTCAAAAATGAACAGTGATAGGACATTAATACAACAATAAAAAAGATTACTTCTTGACTAAGTTCAATGATTTATTAACTAATGCGTAATGGACGTTATCCTGAAAAGTATTTATTTATAGTGAAGACTAAATATTATTTTGAGTAAAACTCAACTCATGCACGTTTTCACAAAGTGAACTAGGGCACAAGGATAAAACTAGAATTGAGTGTGCTCCTGTGAGATTTCATATGAGCGTATTTCTACCAACTTTGAGTAATAAACAGTGTTTCATTCACTTACTAAAACCAACCACTCTGTTATCTGTATCTTATGCATAGGATCTGGTCAGATCTTTTACATTTCTTCCCATTGATTAAAGTTTAACGTCTCTTTCAGCATGCAGACTGTATGAGACGTGGATCTACAACTTAATTTGAGATTTGAACCACATAAGCACTCAAAGGGAATCGAACTCGGATCTCCCGCGCGCCGAAACTTCATGACACGTTGTTAATGTTTCTAGTAAAATAGTCTTCCAGCTATAACTGAAACTTCGTAAAAGATAGTTAATAAGCATTTTGATATAACTATAAGGCTGAGAAAATATATTTTATTAAAAATCATTAAAAACCATTGTTCCATAATAAATGTTTTAACATATTCTCCACTGGTTTTCAAATGTTAAACTTTTTATTCATTTATGAACAGCAATAATCCCTTCACATCTGAATAAAATTTATCTCATGAAATACTTCGGAAGAACTATAATAATTTTCTGTACACGACACATTTATTTCTTCTTCTAAGCTAACTTAACTGATCGTTAAGAAATTCGGAACTAGGGGCCGCTGTGTGATAGAGCTTTCGTCTCTGGTGCATGGGGTCCTTGGTTCGATTTCAGATCCCGCCAAGTGAACTTTGTGGTGGACAAACACCGTTTCCGTGGATTTTTTCGGGGTTCTCCCGTTTCCTCCCACTTTCTTCATTCCTCCATTTCCTTCATTTCTCATCATCACCGTCTCCCTTAGCTTAGCCGGCTATTTTCATTTCGATTCGGGACTAGTTTAAGGAGAGAATGAAAGAGCAGAATACAAAATTTATTTCATTTCTATTTACTCACCTGAAGTCTGCCATCGAGGACGCTCCTGAGTCTTTGATACTGGTCAACCGTCCGAGGGTCGCAGGGGGAGGGAGGAGGTGCAGCGTCTTCCGTCGAGACTGGTAACATAGAAGCAGCAGAAGCTCTCTTCCGGCCATTAGTCCAGCCTCTGCTATACTGGAACGTCTGTGCTATCACCGCTCCAGTGCACCACAATAAAATCAGTATACACAAACGGTGGTATAGGTACATAGCGCTAGAGAGGGAAAGAGAAAAAAAGACATCCATGTAATACACTATATTATTTATACACGTGTGTTTCTAGCAACATTATGTACTATGGTGTATCTACAGTCAAAGATAGAAAGAGATATTTATCATGGATTAGCTGAAGCGCCCGTTCATCGCATGAAAAGGATATGTTTATGGAAAATGTACAAATCCTCTTCCACTCTTACTGTTAGTATGAGATACACTAATTTTGATATACATTTTGAACCCCCTTACGACACGTTCTTTAATCAAAATGACATGATGGAAATCCAGCTTAACGTCGTCGGTTCCAAAATTCATTTCAAACGAGTCAGATTCAGATCTTCTCCCATGATACAATCACAAACTATAGGTAAATTCACTTTGAATCGACTCAACCCATCCTGCCCCAATCAGAAAAATAATGTTTAATTTGTTATACTAACTTTTGATAAACGTTAAGCGGCGTTGTCTTGTCCTTAAAGAGTTCCTAAAGTAGGATAGAACCACTACTCAGTATTGTATTGAAGGCAAGTGCCTCATAAAGAATGGAACCCGCACCATATGAACGAAACTATGCCCAGTAGTCTGCGAAGGGGCATACCATGATAATAAAGGTTTGACAATTCCTCCTGAGGTACTGGTTACTATCTCAGATTGGTTTAGGTTATATTTTCAACTGTAGATCCATCTGCCTCTAAGGGTTAACTCACACATAGTATGCTGTTCCCAGCCGTGGTTCATGAAGTTTCTTTTCAGAATTTTATATTAAAAAATCATTAGGTTGTCCTTTTTAATTCACACATGATGTGCCGTGTCTGTGCCATTCCCATGCCGTACCAAGACAGGCAGCCTTGGAGGGAAACCACCCCGGCCGCGATGCTTTGGCTTTCCTTAGAGTACTCGAAACTAGGGATGGACAAAACTTGTTTTTATAAAAACCAGAAACCGGTTTCTAGAAAAACCGAAACCCGAGAACCGGACATTTCGGTTTTCTCCCGAAACCGGTTTTGTTTTTCACTGAAACTGGTTTCAGTTTTCTCGAAAACCGGTTCGGTTTTTTCACATAAAACTACTTCTGTTGAAACGGGATCGATTTCCGAAGAACAACGAAGCACTATTCTGGTCAGAAATAGAACCAGTTGTGGAAAGACTGAAACCGGTTTTGGAGAAAACCGGTTTCGGAAAAAAACAGTTTTTTTAAATTTTCAAAAACCGGTTTCGATTTTCCTAAAAACCGAAAAATCGGTTTTTGTGCCCACCACTACTCGGAACAGCATGCAATTGACCCTCTTGCAATCACCTTGGGAAATGGTCTGTGCATTACCTTCGTGCATACAAATTACGACAGTGGATTAAAGCTTGCAATTCACTCTCTGATACATCCATCCTAAAAAATATTGGAAGCGTTTCAACACACTCACCGGAAAATACACCAGAACTTCCTATCCACTCATTCATCAAGATCAAGCACTCCACTCAGACCAAGATAAAGCTAATGCCTTCGCTACCTATTTACAGGATATCTTTACGCCTTTACAAACTACACGCCATTTTCGTCATCATCCCACAGAGCACTTTAACTTCTGGTCTCCATATCTGCAACCTGATGCAAATCACACACTTGCTTCTCACAAAGCACCCACTGTCACCATCACTCCTACCGAGATTATGAATGTAGTTACCCGCAAACGCAACACCGCTCCAGGCATCGATAACATCTCATATCGCCATGTGAAAGAAAGTCCAAATGCTCTGATAATACTCTTGCCCTGATATATACTTTCATTCTTCGTACTGGCTATATACCCACTCCATAGAAAACATCTAAAATTCTTATGTTTCTTAAACCAGAGAAACCTCCTGACCAAGTATTCTCTTACCGTCCAATTCAGCTCACCCCGGTTTTCACTAAAATTCTGGAAAAAATCATAGTACAACGTCTTCATCTCCATCTGTCCCGGTACAATCTCTTGCCACTACACCAAGCAGGATTCCGCCCGCAATTCAGTATTAATGATCAGTTCATGCGTCTTTTAAACTACATCACTAATCAATACAATACGGCAAAACCATCCTGCATGGTCCTTTTTGATCTGGAAAAGGCATTTGATAAAGTTTGGCATCAAAGTTACTCAATTTTCGCCTTCCCCTCGCATACATACGATTCATTTATAATTTCTTGTCTGGTCGCTTCGCATACGTGTTCATCAATGAGCAATAATCTCATCCTATCTTCCTACGTTCCGCTGTACCACAGGGCTCTTCTCTCTCTCTCCTCTACTCTACCTGTTGTAAGTCGCCGATATGTCTCTACTTCCTACCAACGTTTATTTATTTCAATACGCTGACGACACAGCCTTTCTTCCCGTAGTCCTCACTGTTCACCAACTTAGCACAGCATTACAAGAGGCGATAGATACATTTTTCCTCTGGTGTGACAAATGGAGTCTCAAGATCAATGCCAGTAAACTCAAACTACAGTATTCTTACCACCCAATAAACGCTCCAAAGTAAACCGCAATCCATCTCTATTGAATCTCACCGTTAACGACACCCGTCTTCAACTTTCTAAAACTGTTAAATATCTCGGCCTCACATTAGACAGACACCTTACTTGGAAAACACACCTACAAGATGTGGCAGCAAAAGCTTACCGTCAACTTAACCTAACGACTAATTGGCACAACTTGGGGTCTTCATTCAGACCTTATTTTAAACACCTACAAAGTATTCCTTCGCCCGGTGCTGACTTATGGCCATTCTGCCTGGATTGCAGCTCCCCCTTCCTATTATCACAAACTTAAAGTCCTTGAACGACACACGCCCTTCGTATTGCTTACCGCATCAAACTTCCCAGTCCAACTCAGATTCTGTACGATAGAATGCCTTTTCCTCACATCTTATTCCATCTCGAAAAACTTCGCCTTAAATACTTTCAGACACGTCTCAATTTTCATCACCCGATCCTCCGAGATACTCTTAACGCTCATACCAACTTCGATCTTCCACATCCCATCACACATTCTCCTCTTTCACTCCTTTTCACATTGTATCATTACTCTCTACCACCCCGATCTTCCACTTACTCGTACTTTTCTCATCGACCATCCTCACACCTCATATCGTACCGTCATATTCCGCACAGTAGACAACTGTTACTAACAGGGCTTCCCTTTTGTCTCTCATCAATGCTTGGAGCAGCCCACAAGCGAGAAGATTAACCTGCATCTGTCCTCCAACTCTCACCCTCGTGTTGTGATGTCAAGTACACCTCATCTCATCATCATCCCACATATCTCTTTGCCCCCATAAAGAAAATAATGTCCAGTCTTATAATGTACTAAAACAGAATTCACTGTACAATAATGAACCTTTCCCTATTCTTATGATTGTTATCGCAAAGATAGCAATATCCCCCTCCTGTATACCACAGTATTAAGAATAAACTTTTAAATCAAATAATGAAACATCCCTTAGACCCTATCCCAGTCCTTTTCCTCTCAATCCCCAAACTTCTCTTTCCCCATGGAGGGCGTAACCCTCGAGCTGGTGGCTAGCCTCGGCTAGCAAAAAAAGCGCTTTTATTGGTATTGTAGCATTTTAATAGATGGGTAGAAGACAAAACAAAAATTAAATTTTACGAGTTAATCATAATTGTTGGCTATATCTTATGAACCATGCTGCGTACTGTTGTCTTCCTAGAGCCACAATGAAAAGCTTGATGATTAGTATTAGTTTCATCTTAATGGGTGGCATAGTTACTATTCAGCGTCAATTTTCAAGTTAAAAATCCTCGATTTTCTCGAAAATTAAGCATAAGTATTTATATACCATTTTGTTCAGCTGAATCAGACCTACCGATTGATAAATATATTATCTTTGAACTTTATTTTGTTAAACGGTTAAAATTTTGTTGAATTGTTTATTATTGATGAAAAGCAAAGCACTATCGAATGAACACTAAGTAGTGTTGTACGAACTATGAAAGGGAACTTTCCATTGGGAATTCCGAACAAACTTTTACGCACAACTCGTACTAAAAGAAAGAGCTAGCAAAATGGCTTTATAATCGAAACATGGTGTCCCAACCTACTCCTGGCACTCGTTTCTCCTCGAATCAAATTTACAGTTCTAACGGTGCTTGTCAGCGAAAGACGGAAAAGAAAACAAGATTTCTACCCTTGCAGCTGAAACGTGCACTGTTGGGAATACTCGAGACACGATGTTTTCTGATGTATTTCGTCTCCAGCTACTGCATGTATACCTACCTACCTACGTACTATACATACATATATACAGCCGTGTTTCAAAACTGGCCACACCACTTCTCTTGCTTTGAAAGGAATTAAAAAGATGTGCTTTTTAATACAAATTCTTCTAAGAAGGAGAGTACAATATTGAAAATTAGTTTTTTTTTTCAATATTGCTTAAGAGTCTTCATACCGGCGAAATTAAAAATACCGCTAATTTTACAGTAATTATGTGATATCTTCAAATAGATAAAAGATAATCGAAATGTGGAACAAGAGCGCCCTAGACAATATTATTTTACATGAGAAACCGTTATCATGACTCACTTATCTGCTTTCAATTTCGAGCCATTTTGAAAATCGGCATTTATTTTCGCGTTTCTAAACAGCTGAAAACGGAAAGCCACTAGGTTACTTGTGATAACAGTACCTCACGCAAAATAATATTGTCTAGGGCGCTCTTGTTCCATATTTCAATTATCTTTTATCTATTTGAAGTTATCACATAATTACTGTAAAATTAGCGGTATTTTAATTTCGCCAGGATGAAGGCTCTTAAGAGAGAGCAGGAGTGCATACAGTTAGTATGGATTAAGAGCTTCGACTGAACATGGGCGTATTACATTCATTATACAGGGTGGCCCAAAAGTAGGTATACAGTCCCGTATTGATCTGCTCAGTGTATTTCAAATCATTTCTTATTGTTATCCATCAGGTAGACCTAGTTTCTTTATTATTTGTTCCTAATGTTTTTACTTACATCTTAAGCCCGGAACAGCCGAATCAAATAAACACATAAGCTAGAATGTTATGCTTGATCAATGCAGAGGTAGAAAATATATACCTATTTTTGGGCCACCCTGTATATGCATGCATTATAATACATACATATAATGAAAAGTGTTTATGATGCATGTTAAGTCGAAGCTCTATATAGTGAGGCATTAGTTTCTTTTGATATTGTCTCGAAGTGGATTGAACGGCAGCTCGAATACCACCACATAAGCTTCCCATCCTTCTATCAAGCATATGCAGGACATGACAACGCATAGATCTATTAACCTTGAGCATAGACGAGAGTCTTCGTCAAAACAATTAACTTTTTTGGATATGTTCTACTAACAACTCTAAAGGTACGTGACTGAGTGATATTGTGCTGTATTTTTTAAAATTGTTTGTAGTAAGTTTTTTTCAATAAGCATTAGTTCTACATTTTTATTAAACTAAGCGATCTTTGAGATTTTCTTTTTATCTCATGTAATAACATAGTCTCTTATACTGTAGATGATTTATGCATATCCGTTTTGCAACCAGTAATCATTAGTCTGAATAATAATAGTTTTACTGTAGTTGCAAATGATTTAATACTAAACATCGTGACTGCTGAGTGAGTTAACGCACTCCACTCCAGAAATAGGGTGAATAACATGTGCATTGCGGCCCGCAACACCAGACAGCCTTGTCAGCTGCATTTTATTGTCGTGTAAACGTTCATATATGTCAAATGTAACCAAAGGTACACCTGTACACAGTAGATACGATCGACTGCGGAATTTACCTCTTTATCCTTAGATTATTTCAACCGCAAGAAATTAAGAGTAATTCATAAGCGTTAAAGGCTTACATATGTATTTTTAAAAATACCATGAACATTTTTCTTAAAATAGCGTTGACTTCTCCCACTTGTTCTTGACAGATCCTATTTTCAAACAATATTCTACACTCGGAAGCCTCAAATAACGCATACATACTCCAAGTTTTACAAAAAAAAAAAATCCGATAGATTTTGTGATAGTTATATTGTCAAACGGTCAGGTAGATTGACAGACAAACAACCAAGTACGCAGGTCATGTAGAATGTTGAACCCACTTAACCCTTCCTCTCACAAGTTACATCCATGCATTTAGTAAATAGATGTTTTATTTTTTGAACACCCTGTATGTTTTATCCGCATAGTCATTTTTAGTGAAGTTCTACTCTCAAAGCTACTAAAGTCTCTCCAGTCTACTCACTCTTCTTTACTTTCCTGATATATTATCTCTAGTTCCTCAGCTTGTTTGTGTCTAAACAGTTATACTATATGGCAGCGTTTCCCAACCTTTTTCAACTTGCGGCACACTACGGGTGTTACTTGGATTCTCGCGGCACACTTATTGATATTATTATTTGTAAATATAAAACACAGTGGTATTTTTCTGTGATTATTGATCTTCTTCTCACAGAGAAGAAAGCTCGATCACTGGTTTTTCCCCCGTGGTAACGTTATGCTTATTTTTCATTCTAATTTAAAAATAGAAAACAATAATTTCAATGAAATAGTGGACTCAGATTTTAAAAATACGCTTTCTTTTTAAAAACTGGATCCAACCTTCTACTAAGAAGGAAGATCACTAAATAATGAACAAACAAACAAATCTCTTTTACTTTTAAAACACGAATGTAGGTAATTTGTCGAAAAGATTGAATGATATTTTAAATTTTCAAGTTACGAAATAGTCTGCAACAATAAAGAAGCAATAATGGTCATAACAATAACAAATACTTTTTTCAACATTCAAAATATACAGAATAGTAACCCGGTATGAAACTTAAAATTGTAGATTCATAGTAGAGTTTTATAGTAATGTGAAACACAACTATACATTTTCCCTACGTTTTGCAATTGGATTGCTATAAAATTAATAATTTTGTTTCTATTCCTCGCGGCACACCAGCGGCCCATTCACGGCACACCGGTTGGGAAACGCTGCTATATGGCATGAGCTCGCGATGCGCTATTGCCAATACGAGAAGTAGTTTGCTTTTCAGTAGGCGAGTATTGCAATATATTGATAAGATTCTCATATCACTAATAACACACAGCATATCGACCTTTATCGGATTCCTACACCACAGCATTGGGAACGTCGCTGTAAGCTGATTGGTAGACAGAAGAATAGCGCTCAGGTGCAGATGTCAATTCGGATGCCGCACACAATAGAGCTCTCGTCTTTAGTCCGGAGATCTGGGTTCTATATCCAATGTTAATATATACTTCGGAACGACATACATTTTAGTACCATAAAAGTTTCATTTCCTTTTTCAATTTTCAATTTTGTAGGACAAATACATGTTGAGATATTCAAAACAACGAAAACGCCTACAATCGAAAAAACGCAAAACGGTAGTAGCCGGTGAGTTGCCATGGGATGTTGTAAAAAATAATTAATTGTAGTTTTGAAGTACTCTGATATAGGATAACATTAATGAAAAAATTATATTTTTTTGAAAAGGTCGAGCGGCATTTTTTCTTTTTTCTCGATCACTTAACATGGATTGACCCTGAATTGTTTATCATTAATGTATTGATGTTTAACCTATAGAATGTCACTTGTTTCACCTTCCTGTCCCTTCTCATTCCAGAGTAATGGAACAATCCATGGCATTCAGTGATGACGTCTGGTTGAAACAGTGGGCTGTCATTGAATTTCTGACTGCGGAAAGTTGTGCGCCCAGGAACATTCATCATCGGTGACTAGTCGTGGGCACACCATTATGACTCGAAAACGAAGCGTCGGTCGATGGAGTACCGCCACACATCCTCTCCTCCGCCAAAAGATTCAAAGTTGATCTCTCTGCTGACAAAGTGTTGACATTCTGCCTCATCCTGCCTATAGTCCGGACCTTGCACCCTGCCACTTTTGACTCTTCCGAAACTTAAAGACCACCTTGAGAGCCAACGCTACAGTTATGGCACGGAGATGAAAACAGCAGTTTGGCAGTGGTGTCGCCAGCAGACACCACGATTCTTCACCAACAACATGAAAAACCTTTCTTCTCGTTGGCGCAAGTGTGTTGGCCGTAATATGGACTATGTTGAAAAACGATGCCCTCATTTGTAGATGACTTTGCAAGCTTTCCACTGATACCTGTATCGGTGTTATGCGTCAAAAACAAATAAAGGTATACCCTATCGCCTTGGATACATTACTTTCTGAATCACTCTCATAGTTTAACAAAAGTTAAAGTTTAAGCGTTAATCACAATTTTGGGCTCATTATCATTAACCATACTATATACTTTCTTCTTCTCACTAGTGTCATAAAGGAAAACTTGATAAAGGTATACATATAAGACTTCCATATCTAGGGATGCATTCGAGTCGAGTCGAGTCGAGATTTAAGCCTGTCTCGACTCGACTCGAGAAAATGTTGTCTCGACTCGTGTCTCGACTCGAAAATATGTTGCTGTCTCGACTCGTGTCTCGACTCGACAGTCTCTGTCTCGACTCGACTCGAATTCGAGTCGAGACGTCTCGAAATTCGAGTCGAGAGAAAATATACACACACATCAGCCAGACCGTTATGACTACCTACCTAATTGTTAGTATATCCACCTTTTGGCATGTATATCCACCTTTTGAACGGCAGCGCGTCTTGGCATGGTCGCAATGTTCCTCGGTGGGTCGCTGGAGAGAGTTGGCACCACATATGCACACACAGGTAATCTAATTCCCGTAAATTCCGGGGAGGGGGTGATGCACCCTCACGTCACGTTCAATCACATCCCAGATGTGATCGATTGGGTTCAGATCCGGAGAGTTTGGGGGCCAGCACATCACTTGGAACTCTCTCCTGTGTTCCTCGAACCACTCCATCACACTCCTGGCCTTGCGACATGGTGCATTATCTTGTCGAAAAATGCCACTACCGATGGGAAACATGGCCGTCATGAAGGGGTGTACGTAGTCTGCAAGCAGGGTGCGATACCTCGGCCGTCATAGTGCCTTGCTCAAGCTCCACTAGACACATAGATGCTCACCTGAATATTCCCCAGATAATAATTGAGCCGCAGCCAGTTTGTCTCCGTCCCGCAGTACAGATATCAAGGAGCTGTTCCCTATTAACACTACGGATTCGCACCCTCACATCGTCATGATGAAGAAGATATCGGGATTCATCAGACAATGCAACGCTCTGCCATTGTGCCAAGGTCTAGTGGCGATGGTCACGTGTTGATTTTAGTTATAGATGCCGATGTCGTGGTGTTAACATTCGCCATCGTTAGGAGTGTGTGTTCAGACTAGTGTTGTGAAGGCCTGTGAAAAAAACGGAAATTTTGGGTTAAAAAACAGTGTTTTTACTGTTTTTCCGAGCTGGGGAAAAAACGGAAAATTTGGGTATTATCAGAATCATCATTTAATCACAGAATCATTTTAGTTAATATGTTAAATCAAAGATATATTTCATAGAGATATCTTGATTGTTCTATGTAAAATTCCGGAAATTTTGAAACCATTAGAAAAAATCGTTTGTTCGAAAATATTGGCAAAAACAGGAAAATGTAGTTTAAAAACTATTTGTTAGCCTGATGCTAGTAATCTTACTTGCTGTAACATGTCTGCAACATATACAGAGGGAAGTCGAAAATCCGAACTAATTGGGACCACAGGTATTCGGATTTTCAAATTGTTCGGATTTTCGAAAATGACCAAGAAAATGCCATTTAGGCTTACATACTGTACGGTATGTTCTTCTATCGATACAGTGGTTATTCAGTACGTACAGTAATTACAATACCGTACGTAAGGCTACTTACATTTAATGTTTCTGAAGAACTTGCTTGTACTCTAAATAACACTGTTCTTGTAAGTCACACTTAAAACTTATAGGCCTAAGAAAAAATAAAAATAAAAATACATGACAAACAATCTATTATATAAAAGAGAACGCACAAATCCTTTGTTAGCTCATCACGCTAATACGGCTGAACCAATTTCTTTCATTTTTGGGGGGTTATTAGGATTTGGACCCTAGATGGTTTTTATCATATCACTTTAATTTTTAATTACCAGTGTCTTGAGATAATTGACCATTCAAGTGTCCATAACGTACAAATCCTTTGTTAGTTCATCATAGGTATAAAAATAAACGTATTTATATGCAACCCGCATGACCGTGTCACTCGGCGGGTTAACATAAATGACAGGCGATATAATGTTAACATTTACTGGAATCTACTATGGTTTTTATCATATCACTTGAAAGCGAAAAAGTAAAAATTATCTAAGTAACAAAGTTTATTGCGTTCCGGGGTGACCGCAGCGAAGCGGGGCGGGTTAACATAAATGACAGGCGATATAATGTTAACATTTACTGCAATCTTCTATGGTTTTTATCATATCACTTGAAAGCGAAAAAGTAAAAATTATCTAAGTAACAAAGTTTATTGCGTTACGGGGTGACCGCAGCGAAGCGGGGTGAACGCTGCTAGTTACATATAAATGAACTTTTGTAAAAACACTGACTTCACATAACGTCGATGGACACGCTATTGTTTGTTTATCGCTAGCGTTAAGACAAAATGTAAAAAGCTTCTAGGGGATTTTTGACGTTAGGATTATCGACGTCCTACTGTATATACAATGTACAGTATTTCGCTAACGGAAAAATACTTAAAGCAACAGGTTTTAATTCTACTTTACACACATATACCGCACAAGTGAGTAAATTTGAGCAGCGAGAAATATATTAAATGAAACTTCCGTTAGTTATTATCACAGACTAGCAGAATATCCGTTCTTCGCACGGGGAGAATAGTTTCATTTTGGACACAAAGGGCACCAAAACTGTCACTAATGAACTTGTGGAGCCCCAAAACTATGAATTTGACATTAATATCGATAATTTTCAATTATTTTTACATGACACCATCCTCCTTAGAGTACTAATGGGGCTGAATTTGTGGATTTAAACGGCATCTTCTGCTCATCTCAGCGAGTATGGATTCGAGGCCATTTTCGATCATATATATATATATATATATATATATATATATATATATATATATATATATATATATATATATATATATATATATATATATATATATATATATATATATAGAGGCGGATCCAAGGGGGCTATAGCCCCCCTTCACACTCAAGTATACACTGCATAAAATGGGCTTCAATCCTGCTTTACACTGGATAAAACTGCAAACTATGGTTTAGCCCCTCCCTTGATCATATCCTGAATCCGCCACTATATATCTATACTGTATATAATGCTCAAAAAAATTAGGGGTTCAGCTGAAATATCACACAAGACCTTAAGATAGTGTATGAATAAGCTTGTGCTTGACTCATATATATCATACAAAAAGGAATGCTTTAAGATACACTAGAAAAATGGGGCACATACTGGTGTTGGGGCACGGAAAACATTGTTCACATGGCTCATGACACAAGACGGTTATGTGTGCATCTCTCGAACTGCCCATAAACAGGCAAAGCAACAACACTGATTGTTCCTTAATATGTCATATGATCACTTCGAATAGCCAACAGAGCCTCGCACCTGCGTGGCATGGATTCAATCAGATTATCGATGAGTTCTTGGGGGATGTTGTGCCACTCATCCAGAAGAGCGACTTCCAGCTCTGGAATGGTTGTTGGATTTACTGGCCTAGCGGCAATTCGTCTGCCAAGCATATCCCAGACATGCTCAACTGGAACGAGATCCGGAGAGCATGCTAGCCGCTTCATCCGAGCGATACCCTCAGCATCTCATCCACTAACCGAGTTCTGTGAGGACAAGTATTGTCATCCATAAAAAGGAACGAATTACCAATGGCACCAGCATAAGGAAGAACAAGAGTTTTCATGATCTCATCCCTATATCTGAGAGCCGTCAAAGAGCCATTTCGGATGATGTGGAGCTCAGTACGCTCACCAATGCTGATTCCTGCCTACACCATCAGTCCACCACTATGATACTGGGATCTTTCTCGCACAAACATGGGATTGTGTCGTGTTCCACACTCACTCCAGATGAAAACACGTCGATTATTGGCTCTACACTGAATCGAAACTCGTCAGAGAACAAAACATTGCCCCATTCATTGCATCCCCACCCACGATGTTCCTCCGCCTACGCTCTTCGATCAACACGGTGTCGTGCAGTTAATGGGACACACACCATAGACCTACGTGCGTAGAGACCACCTTCTCGAAGGCGATTGCGGACCGTTTGAGTAGATATTATGCGTCCTGTTGTTGTTCGGAAGGCTCGCGGTAGCAGAGTTGTATTCTGGTTTTGACGGGCTGTTAACAACAGATAGCGATCGTCTCTGGCTTTAGTTGCTAGTGGACGGCCCTGTCCTTGTCTTCTTCGAACACTTCCAGTTGTTTGAAATCGATTCCACAATCGGGAAATCACACTTTGTGCCACTCCTATGGCATGTGCCACCTCCCGCCATGACTGACCAGCTTCCAACCTCATTGGGGGCCGCGGTGGCTCAGTGGTAGAGCGTTCACCTCTGGTGTTTGGGGTCCCGGGTTCGATTCCAGCCCCTGCCAAGTGAACTTTGTGGTGTACAAACACCGTGTGCGTGGGTTTTCTCGGGGTTGTCCCGTTTCCTCCCACTTTCTTCATTCCACCCTTTCACTCATCTCTCATCATCACCGTCTCCTTTAGCCTAACCGGCATAACCGTGGAACGTAGAAACTTAAAGATTTTTCACGGTCCGCATACAATTATAGTTGAATTTGCATATCATCGCTAATGGAATTGTCACCATTGATTTCAGCGACTGCGAAAACTATGGATTTGACACTAATATCGGTCATTTTGGATTACTTTTACTTGTCTCGGTATCCGATCCCCCCGGTGACCCCCGGCCCGAATAGGGTGAATTTGTAAGTTAATGTGATCAGAGTTTTCAGCGACCGCGAAAACTACGAATTCGACAGTAATATCGGCCATTTTCTACCACTTTTACATGTCCCTGTAAGCGCCCCCTGAGGCCTCCTGGTCCGAATTTAAAAAAAAAAGATTCGTCTTGATCTGGGGCCTGGGCCAGGGTACCCCTGACTAAAATTTGGTAACTCTCGGTCCACTCGTCTGGTCCCCAGGCCGCATACAAACAGACAAACACAAACAAACTATTTATTTTATATATATTAGACTAGATAGATTCTTGCAAATTATGCCAGATTTTCATATTATCTTTCCGAACTCATTTTAAAGACCCGCTCCTACTTATCTTTTTATATATATACGCAGTATCTCTATATTTATATCTATCTATATATGTATATAACAAACGTAGGAATTACACCCTCAATAACGCTCCTGGAGGACCCCTTTCTCAAAAAAAAAAATGCTGGGGAAACACTTGTAGAAACTTCATTTTTCGTGCCAGACGATTACCGAGACCTGGTGAACAAAGAAAAAATAAATAAATAAGTAAATAAATAAATAAAAATAAAAAAAATTTAGCGATCGAATTAAGAAAAATAGTTCTCCATAATAGTATTCACTGAGAATATGAAATTTAAATTTTATGGGTAAATCAGTAGACTTTGAATACATCCACATCGTATCCACTAAGTTGCGAAATTGTGTACCTCCAGACATGGGCGCCCGAAGAAAATTTTCTAGGGGGGCATCTTCAATGTTTGCTATATTAGTCTGGCATTTAATGTGCATGATTTGTTATATTACGTGTACCTTTTCGTGAGCCAGGGAAGTTCATTCTTATCAAACACGGAGATTATGAAGGAGCAGATCTACTGCACAAATTTTAACAAAAACATCTCTTTCGGATTTCTATCATCCCGCAGTCCAACCCCGAGACGGAAACATAAGAGATAGGCTTTTTGTTTTTAAACAAGATAACGTGCCTGGCAAATGCTTTACATTGTGAAGATTATATTAGTAAAAATTAAACGAATATAATTTTACAACTTAATATACATATCACTAAATGTTGAGCTTCCCGTTGCTATGTGGTTAGCGTATGCGCCTTTCTCGAACGAGGTTTGATTCATGGTAGGAGCTCATGTGTTTCAAATCCGACTTTAAACTGTACGTTCACGTCTTGTAGAGCTTTGCTCCTGAAAACGACGCTAAACTATAATCTAATTTAATATTACTAAATATTAAAAAATAATGACTTACCAAGGTGACGTCAATTTGGCAGTCATCAAATCCATTTTATACTTTCACTTAATCCAGTGGATATTAATATAACAATTACAAGACACACGTCATCATCTTCTCATGTATCTGCATTATTTGATTCATCCATAGATTTGTTATTTGTACGCATCATTCATTTTTGCATTTTCGGGAGGGTTCAGGGTTCTTTCTTCATTTAAAGAGTCGGTTCTCTGTATTGGAAAGAGAATCAGGGGAAGAAATATATACAAAACATGCCGCTTCCGACGCAGCACTGAAGCATTTCTTTTAGCGGTCATACCCCCCTCCCCTCTCAAGTTGTAAAGTAAGAAGGGACAGAAACATCCCAGACACTCAGGGTTCAGTTGACAATAATAAAACTATGGGTAAGTAAACATCTTGTACAGAGTCACGTTTTGCTTATTTTTGAACATTTCTGTGAATTCAACAATACTACAGCGGAAATACTAACTGGTTTTATTACTCCAACCATCACTTCAACTAAGGGTAATTCCCAACGCTCAGTGAGCCATCTAAATTTTCGTCCTTTTTCTGTTCTCCAGAGGAAAGAATGAGATTTTGCCAAGATGCTGGATGCTAGATGGGAGTGAATTATGCTAGATCTAGCACCAAGATGCTAGATATGGCTTCACTGGCGGGCTTCGATATCTACAGAACTTTCTGCCAAAGCATACAAAAAAACAAAGCACAATAGTTTCGATAACATCTGTGTGGTCCTTCGGTAGACTACACATCCGGTAAGAAGCTCAATCCAAAGAGTAGTTTGCACTGCACCCGTAGCCGGCTAACAAAAGACTCGTAGCCGGCTTGTATAGATAATTGAGTTCAAATTTTCAAGTATCCATTTACTGAATGCCCATATCGTGTATGCAAGCATTTGCATGCATTATTTAATAAGTAAATAAAGTACACACACAATTAATTATGTCAGTGATAAACGGTGTTTATTGAAAAAAAAAAAAACCTCTCCAAACAATGAAGATTAATCTTAGACTGGAGAAATGGTTATCCTTCGTTTTCATTATCATTTGGCCATGAAACAAACGCCTGAGAGATATACAACCCCTATATACAACTATGTGATATTGGAATATATAACTCGTAGGGTATGATGCTTTACTTTTTCAAAAATTTCAGTACTTCTAGTGAAATGAAATCTTTAGTTTTACGTCATACGGTTATGCCGGTTAGGCTAAAGGAGACGGTGATGATGAGAAATGAATGAAATGGTGGAATAAAGAAAGTGGGAGGAAACGGGAGAACCCCGATAAAACCCACGAGCATGGTGTTTGTCCACCACAAAGTCCACACGGCGCGATCTGGGATCAAACCAGGGACCCCATGCACCGGAGGTGAACGTCCTACCACTGAGCCACCGCGCCCCCACAGTACTTCTTGTGTACCCTATAAATGCAATAAAGAACTAATGGCCATTTTTTTTTTACAAAAATATTCAATTAGAACTGGACAATTTGCATAAAATTTGGAATCGACAAATGAAAACGGCACGTTTCTAGCACTTGTGGGTTCGAGGTCTCATTGTTGAAAGGATTGGAGACAAACATATAAACTTTTCTGTGAGGAGAAACATATACGCGTAAATCTACTATTTTAATATATAGATAATAATTGGAATAATTTTATTTTCGAGTGCTATTTTTTAATATTCGCAATATTGAAATTTTTGAACTTAAATTTTTCCCGTGTTTGAAAAAAAAAAGATATCATTACTAGTAAAATTAACCTAATACAAACATATTTATTTTTTTCAATTTTTCCAGAAAATCGAAAAAAACGTTTTTTAAGAAAAAACAGGTTCAAAATTTCCGGAAATTTGACAAAACTAGTTCAGATACACTTGTACTTTGCCCAGCATTAAACTCTGATCTTAGTTCCGACGCAGTTCGCCGCCTGTTCTGTTTTACCAATCTGCCCAGACTAGAACGTTCGACATCTGTAATGAGGTGGGGGCACCCAACCCCTCGACATTTGGACGTCTTTTCCCCTTGGTTTCGCCACTTGCTGAAGACAATCACCACAGCACTCCTCGAACACCTGACAAGTCCTGCAGTTTCCGAAATACTCGTGCCGAGTGTTTCTGAGCGAGCACTTTCTTCAAAATAATATTAAAAATTATAGAAAAATTTTCGAGACATTCGAGTCGAGTCGAGATTTTTAGCAGCTGTCTCGACTCGACTCGAGTCTCGACTCGAAAATTCGAGTCGAGAAATACGTTTGTCTCGACTCGTCTCGAATTTTACAAAGTGTGTCTCGACTCGAATCTCGACTCGAATTCGAGTCGAGTCGAGTCGAGATTCGAGACATGTCTCGACTCGTGCGCATCCCTATCCATATCAATTTAATCTTAAATTGAGTGGTTATCCTATAGCATAAATTTTCAGGTTTATAAAAAGATAAAACCTCGATTTTTTTTTCGAAAACAATGCATGGGAATTTACATTCACTAATATAATTTTATTCTGCTCAATAAGATTGGGTCTGTCTTTCATCTTTGGACATTTCTTTTTCAGCTATACGCTAACAATATTTTAAAATGTAAACACACCTCCAATAAGACAGCAATGACTGTGGAGATCATGATGATATAACCATTGAATATTTACTTTAGCATACGTGAATTTGCACAGAATGAGGGAAGTTTAAACGACATGGAGGTCATTCATTGAATGTTTTGAAAGCAAAAGCACGACTATTTTATGAATGCATAAGAAGGAGCTCAAGATAACTACTCAACAAATATTGGTGTCCAATTAAATTATCACACTTGACAGACAAAATAGCATTCAGCAGAAAGTGCGTTTTGTCCATATGAATTATTAACGATACCAAGCATCGTGCGCAGTGAGTTCAAGTGAAGCTATTGACTGTGAAAAGAACTTGAGATCTAATCTGTTCCACTAAAGAAAACCCATTTTCTAAAGTAGCCAGGATATAAAGAAAGATGGGGAGGGGAATCTTTCAAGTATACTTACTTTAAATAAATTAATAACGACGGAGCGAATATCGAAGGCATCCTAAATGCAGTGAATATTTCGACTTTTGTGTGTTGGTAACTCAAAGAAAATGCTCAGTAAAATAGAATTATTAGTGACGTTTTTATTTTCTTACGTTTACCAGTACTCCTAAATATATCTGGAGAAAAATTAATTGGTCATTGAAAATGGGAATGCAAGAGCACAAAAAAAACAGCTATCTTGTGTGTGTGTGTATAACAGACATTTTCATCATTAAATAAGCTTATCTGAAAATGAAATTAAACCTTTCAGTTTTACGTCCCACGATTATGTCGGCTAGGCTAAAGGAGACGTTGATGATGAGAAATGAATACAATGGTGGAATTAATAACGTGGGAGGAAACGGGAAATCCACGAGAAAACCCACGGACACGGTGTTTGTCCACCACAAAGTTCACTTGGCGTGAGCTGGGAAAACAAGCTTATCGTTTTATTTCAGAGACATCATTTGGGAGCAGGCTATATATAGTGAGTTTGGAAATTGGATTTTTTCTTGAGAAGGGTTATTTTATAACTAATTTGGAACAAATTTGTCCCTATGAACCGTAGGTCGGAAATCAGTTGTTTCGGAATAATTTGCAGATTTGCGATTTTTTTTTTTTAAGATTTGCCGAACTACAACAAAAACAGCAAATTGTGAACAAACTATCCCATTTTGACTCCAAATAGGTACCAGGCTACCTCCACACACGTTCGAATCCACGAAACCGGTTACGCGCAAAGCATGGTGGTTTTCTACAGTAGCACTTCATTTGTCAGCTGCTAGAGAAGTTTCGGAGCCCATAAGAACATAGAAAACACGCTTTTCTTTCTGCTCCAAAATTTAGACTGCATCATGTATGGCATGATTTAAAGAGGGAAAATGACCATGCTGTTTAAACACGTGATTCTAGTCACAAGAAGAGACATGGAGTACCAGTATGATGGCTACCCAGTCCACTTTTACCGAGACGTATAACAGTGGGTGGATAACAGTTTATTCAATCAGATGGGTCGGTCGAAGTGGCGGATACCATGGCCAGCGCGAAGTCCGGATTTATCCTCTTGTAATTTCTTTCGGATCTCATGAAAGATGCTGCATACAGCACACCGGTAGTATCCGTGGAAAAGTTGAGAGAAGGGATCTTAACAGCAGCTCAACACGTAAAAGACACGAGTGGTAGTGACTTAAGTACGTTCTACGTTGCGTATTTAAATACCCAATCAAAGGAAACAATTTGAAGAAGTTTTGTAATTTGTAAACGCATTTTCTATTTATTTAATTAATCTTGGTTACTTTGCAACCTTCTTTCATTTATTTTTCTACATTGACAACTTTTTCACGCTCAAGTGAATTTACGAATCAAATTCAAATTAATGCTACAGCGCATTGTTTTCTTCTCTAACTCTTTCGAAACTTGACAACATTTATAACTTTGTAGAAAGCTTATGAAAGCAACTTGTTCGCCAAGTGTCTTAACATTTTTGCTTTGGTATAAAGGAGTTGTTTTTAAAAAAAATAACACGATTTGAGATTTTTGACCCATTCGCATCTGACTTTCTGGTGATTTTGGACATTTTTTTTTTTTTTTTTTTTTTTTTTTTTTTTGTACAGTAGTACTTAATTCGTCAGCTATTAGAAAAGTATCGATTTAGTGATCAGAGTGGAGTAGTTTATTCACAATTTGCTGTCTTTGGTTGTGAATTGGCGTTTTAAAAAAAGAAAAAGAAAATCACAAATCTGCAAATTGCTCCGAATCCACTGGTTTCCGACCTCCTGTTCATATGAATAAATTTGTTTCAAATTAGTTATATATGAATCAATAGCATACTTATGTATAATTCAATAGCATGAGTATTCCGCTGAGGTATCCGCTGTGTTCCGTCCATTTCGATTTACAAATGCTTCTGAATATGTGTCATAAAACAGTACAAGGCGGCAGGTAATGTTGTCCCTTTCAACAGAATTTCTCCAGTTGCAACTACTACCACGATTATGATTTGCCCCTATCTCGGTGACGTTAATAACCCCGAGGCGTAGCTTCCCTTGTTAACTGTCAATTCGGGGTTCCTAATTTTGATCACAGTATAGTAAGAAGACAGAAAGAGAGAGAGAGAATAGAATAGAATAGAATAGAATAGAATAGAATAGAATAGAAGAGAAGAGAAGAGAAGAGAAGAGAAGAGAAGAGAAGAGAAGAAAAAGAAGAGAAGAGAAGAGAATTCTGTTTCTTAGCAATACATTACGAGCTTCACACATACTCACCATGTGTGTGATGATGTTTCGTATTCTCCGGTCTGTCCGGGTCATTCCCAGTTGTGAGTCTGTCCGGATTAGACCGGATCATAGATCACCGGGTCTGGTGGGTCGTGGATGTGACTATCTCTTAGAACTTGGAGGCACGTTCCATCACTACCATTATGACATAGGTTACCCCAGTAATCATGTTTTCAGTTTTTTAAAAAAATGGTCCATAAAAAAACACAGTAGTTATTATATTCTCAACAGAAGCTGATCCACAATTATGTACTAGGTGAGCATTCTAGAGGTGGCATTTGAAACTTATATCATTAAATCTCAAATATAATGTAGATCGTTTATACACGATTCAGGAAATGCTGAATAGAATGAAATTGAGTCCACCATTTTGAATCACATTGTATTGAGAACGTTTTAAAACAGCTATTGCTCTTTCAGGCAGTGGCGGATCCAGGGGGCGATTTGGGCAATCGTCCCCCCCCCCGAAGAGGATTTTTTTAAATTATATATAAATTAAATCCATCCCAGAGTTTTTAGCTCTTAAAAGTAGCTCTAAGTAGCAGTATTACAACCCACCGCCCCCCCCCCAGAAGTACGTCCTGGACCCGCCCCTGCTTTCAGGCACTCTGCAAACAGATGTGCATATTCCTTGTTACTCCAATACTTCTTATTAGAAGCCGAAGAATATAAATAACACATTCACTGTTATGTCTTGGAAAATTTTAAAAGAGTATTACATGAGTATAACTCAACAGTTGTATTTTTCCTTTGATGCTTGTTTCTGTCTTTTTAATTCAATATAAAGCACGTGTTCACCTATGACTCAATCAATACGTACCCTGAATATACTAAACTACTATATGCATCACTTTGAAAAGCAAAGAATCTTAAATATTTCTTTTTATGAACTCATTTTAGTTTTAAGTTCACAGTTAGGCCTATAAATACGTGTTGTAATGATTATTTCTTTGAAAAAAGAAAGAAAAAAAGAGAGAAAGGTAATGAAAAGAAAAAAAATAACTTTGAATGGAAAGTGAAGGTTACAGAAAACAGAATGCATTATTTTTCTAAAGGTGGAACAAGAAGTACAAAGCGTCGTACAATTTGCTTTCAAAATATAACGAAATGCTTTTTAATGCCCTAATAAACGCTAATGTAGAAAAGTAGATTTGGGTTGATTATTAGCGTCCCTTTCAGCAGCGAGGCTATATGAGTAGAGACCGGATGCTAGGCAAAATGCTTATTCTTTAATATTAAAGATATGATCAAAAGTAATCTCGTTTTAAAGTTTATATGAGGGTTATAGTTTCAATTTAGGCCAATTTTATTTTGCCTATTTTACGGCTTCCTGCCTAAATAATTGCTTTAGTGCCTATGTTGCTATTCTATATATTTTCTTCAAAATAAAATTTTATTGGGAAAACATATAATTTAGTATTTCAAGAAAGGATTCCGAAAAATATTCCTCTTCCGAAAAATGTAAGTGCTGTTTGTAGTGATAAGATGCCGTAAAGCTTTGGACTGCTATGTGCTCTCATAAAGGGCCGTAAAACTTTGGACTGCTGTGTGTACTGATAAAGTTTATAGCATTTGGCCTGTTATGTGTAGTGATAAAGTGCTGTATAAAATGTATTTACCAAATATACATGGAATACATGTCAAGCTTCGTTTTCATATACAGTAGAAGAATATATTAATAAACAGATATGTTTCTATATTCTTTGAACGTTACCTATGACTTGAATTTATTTTTTAATTGTATTGAGTATTTAACTTCATTATTTTGCGTTACATTTTAGTGCCTTTTTACTGCCTGTTTTTTTTAATTTACGTGCCTATTTGCCTGCCTATTTTCCAGGTTTTTAATGCCTAAACATCCGGTCTCTATATATGAAACATGAACCTACTGATTTAAAGTGGAATCAGATCCAAATGTGCTCCTGCCGGGAATCAAACCCGGGTCTCCCATGCGCGTATGCTAACTGTTTACCCAGGAAGGAGCTCTATACCGGTAAAAAGGTAGAGTACAATAGGTAAGGCATCTATATGTATATGCCATAAATGGACAGGAACAGGGTTCGATGCCTGATGGGGACGGGAATTTTTCTCCTATCCTTACTCTAATTCTGCTTAATAGATCACCTAACCTCTTAGCCTCTTTAAACTGAGTGCCTGGGGGAGTAAAGAAGGTAAGAACGTGATGCTGACGTCACCCCCACCCCAGTAATCAAGCACGTCTACAATAAGTCTAAATTTGCCCTTATTTTGCCTTGATAGACTTAAGTTTAGAAATCCTCTCCGTGTATGGTTTTCCGAAGTGTAGATTTCAAGTCCTGATAGCTTTGACGTATAATTCTGTGTATGCTTAGACCAGATGAAAGAATGAAGGTTGCGAAGGAATGCTTGCGTGTTAGACTTAGCCTTAGATGTCCTATGTTCTCTCTGTGTATGACTTTGCCAAGTGTAAATTTTAAGTAGTAGACAAGTGTTTCAATGTAGAGGAATTTAAAGCTAACTCTATATTATGTATAACTGTCAAGTTTGAAACAAACTTGCAATCGAGGAACTAGCAAGTTTGCTATAGCCTTGGTTAAATGTGCAGGCCATGTAAATACAAACTTGTGCAAACCTACAGACTTAGCCTTGAAGGTTTGAGTAAGGCTATTAAAAGTCTATTCTCTTTCCAGCCTTAGAAAAAAGTAGATGTAAACAAACCCACCTGACTACCAGTGGGTTGATGACCAGTGATTGGTTGTTGGTCTCACTGTACTAGTATCCTATCGCAATATAATCCCTACTAAAATAATAATTTTAAATAAAAATACCTGAATTTATCCTACATTTTGTGATAATAAGTGCAATATATATAATATTTAACAAGAGATGTAGCTTTATTTCAACCTCTCCCGTATCTGGACATATACCGCCTTATGCAGAGTCGTTTTGACGTAAAATTAGCGTCATACTAAAGACCGGCTACTGCTGGAAACTTATGTTAGTCGAAATCTTTAATATGTCACTAATCACGCGTCAAAACGACTCTGCATAAGGCCAATAGTATTTACTGCGCATGCCTATGCGTTCGCGCGCCGATCCCGCTCATTTGAAATTGTAGAATGCAGTTTCATGGCGACGATGAGAGACAATAATCCGTCTCGTGTTATAAAAGACAAAAGAGGACAACAGGAACAGAGGCAATCTCGTTTATATGACGATTTGAGAAAATACATATTTCCAGCATAGCAGTAGTCATTGTCAGTGCGTTCATTATCTACCAGCCAACCGTAGCCTTACACTTTGGAAATTATGCGTCGACAAAAAGCTAGCAGACGATCTTGCTGTTCACGTCTTCCGCTGCTGAAGCACGTGTGAGCCGCGGAGCAATACACTTCGCTTTGTTTACGTCTACTTTGTTGTAAGACTGGAAAGACTTTAGAATGCAATTAGGCATGAATGTCCAAGACAAGAAAGTATGGAGCTTTTTCCTCTTCGTACAGCCATTGGGTCTTCATAACCTGTGCCGAAATGGAGCTGACTTTACGTTTAGTTTACTTTACTTTTCAATTCATTTACGTGACAAAATGAGTTTACATGAATGCCGTTCATTCTAGCTTTGGAACTTCTTTGCCTTAATTAAGATTAAAATCTGATCAAAGAAAATCACTTTTAATAAATAACAGTGTTATAGTTTGGGAAACATATTGTTGCCTTCATCATATACATTATGAATTAGAATCTAAGTGCTACAGCTAATATACTATATCTCAGAAGATGATGGGAGGTCATTTCTAAGAACCAATGAGATCTTTCCTTTCATTTTTAACAACTTTTAACAACATACAGATTTCGGTTTTTAATTACGAAACTTCACTTTATAAAAAAATAACTTTTAATTGGATACCTGCACCACTTCACGTAGGCTTGAACACACCTGTATAGTATTTTGTTTCTTTTTTGCTGTATCCAAATATCCATGATTAGTGGGAAAAAAATTACTTCTACTTCCAGTTTCAATACTGATTTTCATAGAACAAAAACGATAAAAGAAATGGTCCTTTGCAATCGATTCAGCGCCCGAAAAATAGGTTCCAGCTCCTTCGTTAACCTTCTATTCAAACCGGAAGTGGTTCAAATGATCATTTCCCGTTTCAACATTTACCGAAAAAAAAAAAAAAAAGAAATGGTAACAAATAGTGACAAATGTTTTCTTCAATCGATTCAGCGTGTGAAGAGAATATATTATCACAACCAATAGCACTCTAGTGAAATCAGAAATGGTTGAAATTTACAACTGCTTCCAGTTTCAATACAGTTCCATACATCAAGAACTGTAAGAGATATGGAGATTTTTTTAAAAAATCAATTAATCGTCCCAAAAATAGATTTCATTTCTTCGTTAACCCTCTGTACAAACTGGAGTGGTTCAAATTAACCATTTCAGTTTCACTATTTATCTTCATAGAACAAAAATGATAATAGTTAACGATTAACGGTTTTATAATCGATTCAAGATCTCAAGGGAATATATGTTCACAACATGCAACACTACCAAACCAGGAAGTGCTTCAAATCAAGAATAGGTTTCAACTCTTCCCTTAACCTTTTATTCATATCGAAAGTGGTTCAATTTTACCATTTCCTGTTTTATCATTTACCAGTATAGAACAGAAGCGGTAATAGATAGTGATAAACGATTTGATGCAATCGATTCAGCGTATCAAGAGAGTATACATGTTATCACAACTCACAACATTCTAACAAAACCGGAAGTGCTTGAAATTTACTAGTAGGTTCTGTTTCAACACTATAGAGGGACCGCGGTGGCTCAGTGGTAGAGTTACCTCTGATGCATGGGGTTCCTGATTCGATCCCAGTTTGCGCCAAGTGAACTTTGTGGTGGACAAACACCGTGTACGTGGGTTTTTCGGGGTTCTCCCGTTTCCTCCTTCTTTCTTCAGTATCCGTGGAGAAGGGTTGATTAATATGGAATATTTTGTTTATTAAAAAAAGGGTGACTGCTATTGCTGCCATTTCATTCATTTCTCATCATCGTCGTCTCCTTTAGCCTAGATGGCACAAACGTGGGACGTAAAACTCACAGGTTTCATTCTTTTTAGTAGAGCAAAAATGTTAAGAGATATCAAAATTCTTCTCTTTTTTTTTTTTTTTTTTTTTAATCGATTCAGCGTCCCAAGAATAGGTTGCATCCCTCCGTCAACTGTCTGTGCAAGCCGAAAGTGTTTGAAATTAACCATTTTAATTGCCATAGAGCAGAAACACTAGTAGCGACAAATGGTTCTCTACTACCGATACAGTAAGGGTTTAAATTTACTATTATTTTTGATTTCAATGCTGATAGAGTAAAAACGATACGATATATCGAGATGCGGTTTTTTGCTACCGATTTAGCGTCCCAAGCATATATTCCATCCAGGGCCGGCGCGAGGGGGGGGGTCGAGCCGTGCCACTGCCCAGGGCGGCACGTCTAGTGGGCGGCAATATTCGAAAAAGAGAAGAATACAATTAAAATATAATGCTTCGTAATGGGCCCACATGGAAAAATAAAATTGTGTTCCCTGAGAATACTGTATAATTAAACTTACTTCACTCACATTCAGGAAATTACTCACTCAGGAAATTCAGAGCATTCCCCCTCTTTTTCAATTATCAAACTACTAGCCACAGGTATCTCGTTCAAGATTTCCCTTGCAGCAGCGTAGGTAAGATTTACAGCTAGGGCGGATAAGATTGTCAAGTGTCTTTTATAATTTTTTTTTTATTCAGCAACATTCTAACGCTCCACTCCAAGTACGCAAAAGGTACACTCCCACTTGAGACAGGCCGTTCTAGCCTACAGCATCTAGAGACATTTCGGTTCTAGCAGCGAGTTTTTAATCAATTTACAAATTGTTCATCATCATGTCTTATCAAATCATGGCCGAACACATTAAAAGAACCATGGGAGGGCAAAATAAATACCATCATTACTAAGGAAAAGATGTCCAAAAATTTTTTATTGCTATTCCTAGTGAGTAAATTGAAAGTAAAATACTGTTTTTGTTGAGAGCTGCAAGATATTATACTATAGTGCTAGACTGTACACCAGATATTTCTGGTACAGAGCAAAGGATCGTTCGTTTTGTACAAATTACATACAGTAATGGAGAATGGCTTATAAAAATTTGCGAACACTTTCTTGGTTTTGTGCCAGTAAAAGACATCACTGGTCTAGCTAGAACTGACAGAATTAATAATTAAACAGCTAAAAGAAATGAACTTCTATCAAAGATATGAAGGGCCAAAGATATGACAATAGTTCCAATATGAAAAGCAAAAATAAATTCCCGAGCCTTCTATGTTCCTTTACTAAACTTTGTCGTTAACGATGCAGCCACATCATCTCAGTCCACCGTTTCATTTTTTTTTTTTTTTTTTTTGTATAGTTAAAAAAAGTTTCTGACTTCTTTTCTGCGTCAGTTCAACTTTGGGCCATACTAAAGGAACATATTAGCAGCCTCACTTTAAAACCATTCAGCACCACAAGATGGGAGAGTCGAGTTGATGCTCTGACTCCACTTAGATATCAAATAGAGGTTTATGATACCTTACTTCAAATAAGTAACGACAATATAATAGAATGATCGCCCATGATGCTCTGTGTATAGCAAACCAGCTGCGTGGCTTTACTTTCTTTACTCACTCGTTATGTAGTATGACTTTTCACTCCACATAAACATAGTAAACAAAAGTATCCAAAGCATTGATTCTCATGTGTTTGATCCAGTAGAGTTTCTTTAAAACAAATCTGAGAACTTTCAGAGGAGCAGAAATGATGCAAAGTTTCAATCTTACTTAGTTGATGCGATTGAGTTGGCATCAGCATTAGATATGGATGATCCATGAATAGGTAATACAGTGCAAGCTCGAAGTCGAAAGAAAAGACAGTTTCAATAGAAGGCAGAAGATGAACTATTGAAGATCCACAAACAAGATACAAGATCGATTTTTATTACAAACTTCTAGACGTGATTCTGTTAGATTTAAGAGAAAGGTTTGAGCAACTGAAACATCACAGCGAGTATTTCGATTTTCTTTACGATATGAGTAATCTGAACGATATGCCAATTGAACTTTTGTCTGAAAAGTGCTTGCATTTTAATACGCGAAGAATCGAAAGATATTAACCCCAGTTATTTGAAAGACGAACTGAAACTATTAACCGCTATAATTAAGCCTAAAAGTTTACCAAAAGAGACTAACATTAATTAAGGAATATTACTTTGCTTCCTATGTCAGTGTTGCATTTATGATTTTGTTTACCTTACCAGTAACCGCGCAAAGTAGAGAAAGAAATTTTTCGAAACTTACTCGAAGCTTATTAAAAACTATCTGCGTTCTTCCACATCTCAAACACGTTTAAGTGGTCTAGTGATGATATCAAAGGAACATTAATTGGCTGAAACATTGGACTACGCGAATGTGATAAAGGAATTTGCTCATATCAAAGCAAGAAAAGTTTTTTTTTCAATTAAAGTATGTTAAATTTGTGTATTTGTATTGTGTTTCAGTACATTATAAGTCTTAAACAAATTACTTACTTTTGCCGTAATATTTGATTCACTATATTATCTTTTTGCTCCACACTCTATTGGAAACACCTTTTGATATAAAATAAGCTTAAAAATTAAAATTCTTAGTCGGACTAAAACATATATTTTTTTAAAAAAATATGCCCTGCTGTATATCACGTACAGCGAAATCGATCATACTGAATATTGTGCCATGTATGGTATGGAGTCGTTTAAATATTAAAGCATTCGAGAGAGGTAGTTCAATTTTTTGTTTACGTTTCCTTTCCATACATGCTTTTAAATATGGTATCTTTCTTTTTCTTAATACCTGAATGTCTTCTGTCAAAATAAGGTTTGTGGATTAAAGGGGCGGCATTTGAAAGTACCGCCCAGGGCGGCAAAACTGCTAGCGCCGGCCCTGATTCCATCTTCTCCATTAACCCTATATACAAACCAGAAGTTGTTGTCCGGTTTCATCATTTATCCCCACAGATCAAAAGTAATAATAATTAGCGACAAGTGGTTTTCTGCAATCGATTTAGTGTCTCAAGAGAAAATATCACCACAACCCGCAGTAATTTACCAAAAACGGAAGTGGTTGAAATTTGCTTTACCCAGGGCGCACAACCACGCGAACTAGCCAGTAAGACTAAGGAGCATTGCTAGTCCGTTTGGGACTTACCCCTTTCGAAACTACTTTCATCAAGGCCAGTCCAGAAGCAATTGAAGGAACTTATCAAATGGATTTATACGAATACGAAGTGCTAGTAGAAAGGAACTTCAGTTTTGTTTTCGATGAAATATGATTTACAGTACTATTAATGTCTTAAAAGATATTTACTACCTTAATAATACATTTATCAGCTACTACATAAGTTACGACTTTTTTCAACGAAATATGTTGATATATATAAAAAGATAATGACAAGAGAATTTTAACATACAATAAAATGCGCATAGGAACTGAAAAGTTCTTATTGGCGAAACATAAATCAGAATAATTTCAATTGGATGACACAGTACACTTTTAATTTGAACACTTTCTACTTCTTATCTAGTAATACATAGGGTATATAGAATGCAAATAAAAGCACTAAAATAGTTTCGCTGACAAGATTGTTTTAGAGGACACAGTGGTTCAGTAGTTGAGCACTTAGCTCAGATGCGAGGAGTCCATGGTTCAAAATGGTCTCAACCTTGTGAACTTGTGGCGGACAACACCATGTCCGTGAGTTTCCTTGAGGATTCTCCCGTTTTCTCCCACATCCTTATTCCACTAATTTTTTCATCAATTTCTATATCCTTTAGCCTAAAGAGGATAGGCGTGAGACGTTAATTAAAAAAAAAAAAAAACATTCAAACATGGTGATTAATATAGCTACCCACATGTTTACCACAAAAGTTAACAGCCTGTAAGATCAATACAAATTTCGTTTATAAACTTTCTTATGAAATCATTCTACTGTGTGTCGAGTCCAGGCCTATTGCGCCTATTATATTTTTCCAAACCTTCGGCTCGTCTGTATATTGCCTACACGAAGCGATATCTCTTGGCGTGAGTAGGAGGCAGCAAAACTAGCGATATCTATTGCCCTGAATGTGAACTATTAAGAATTATCGTATCTGACGAAGTTGTATCTATAGTAAAGGTTAAGAAAATATAAATATTTTTGGTTAGATGTTTATGCAACCCACAGCATTGGAATGTTTTAGGGTTTGCATATTAGCTTTACTCACAGACTGAGCTATTTTAACTGCATACAATAATAATAAGAATTATTGTGAGTTTTCTTCTTTTTGGCAACAAAGACAATATGTTCAGTTAGTTGACAAAACTGTTACACATTTATTATCTTTCTTTTAAAAATAAACATTGCTTTTTTCAGTATTTGTATTTCTAGTTTGTTATTTACCTAGGTAGAAAGTTCGAGGGAAATTTCCCTAATCTAGAGAAATTTCATAGATAAATTTGACAAAAAGGGAAATTTTTCGATAAAACGTGAAAATCCAGAAAAATTCTCGAACTGACTGATTGATCAACATAAATGCTTTTTTAAATTATTTTTTTTTAAAGGAATGAACCAATATAATAGCAATACTTTTCGTGCTGCGTTTGTGTGTGTGTGTGTGTGTGATTGTTCAATGTTGCATAATTTGCACCGACTTTCCAAAATTTATGTGGGTGCGCATATAAATGGCGGGACGTGTTGTGTTTTCAGGGGTCTCGATATTTTTTTGATTTGTTTCCTTTTAGTTAAAATCTTTTACTAACAATGTTATAAAGAGATGCGCTGTGATAAAGTAAAATATGCCTGTACTATTAGGATAAGTCGTAGTGTAGTGTGTCACTTGTAAAGAAACGTCAAAGCAAGCCGAAAATGTGCAATTTTAGTCACAATATAGTTTTTTTTTTGGGGGGGGGGCTGCCTTTGACTAGGCCAGAGACATGCAAGGAATGTTGCTTGGTTGCCTTTGAACAAATACATTTGAAGCAAAAAATTATGTTTCAGAGGTTAGAAATTTTAACTTGCATCTCATTGTTTTAATTGCTTATCATTTTTTTTTTTGATAATAGCAAGTGAGAAATACTTATTTTATTTTGTTTCTATCAAACTAAAAATTTTGTGGGTGTGACGCACCCACAAGAATATTTGTGTGGGTGCTGGAGCCCCGGAGCACGCACATAGTCGGCGCGTATGGTTTGCACCCATTGCTGACGGTGTATTTGTGTGCATTTTTTGTTTAAAAAAGTGAAGGAAAAAGTTTTAAAAAATAGAAGCAAAAAGCAAATGAATGAAATAATAGTTGACACTTCCTTTAACATGGCTACATTAATCTTATCAAATAATTTCTGTCATAGGAATTGGATACTCAACATACTAGGGAAAATTTCATAAGAAAAGGGAAAATTTTGTGTCAGTCGAGGAAAATTTTCTGAAGAAAACCAACGAAAACTGATTTAGAATAGCAAAGCTAATATGAACCAGTTAATTACCCAAACTTATGAACAAACTCGGAATTTCTCACAAAGACAAGTACAGTGCAATGTACTTATTTGATAGGCCTATACTTGATATCTCGTAAAATAATATAGTTAAGGTTATTTTTAACATCCAAATAGTCTGTGTCTAAAACGATAGATGGCGCCACCCTCACCAATGTTAACATATACAACTAATAAAATTAAAACAATCAAAAATAAAAGGAATAATTCAAAAATTAAGCAAAAACGGATATAATCTGGTTAATGGACGTTACAAAATCTAGGGAATTTGTACGTGCCAATTTCACATATTGTTGTTAGTTTCATTGTTAGAGGCCATCATTGTTAAGTAAACAATCAACTTTATCTGCCGTACTTTCTACCAGAAACTGACCAAACTTTGCACACCCATTTAAGATTGAAATATCTAGGGAATGGTACGTGTCGATTCCACATATTGTTGTTAGTTTCATTGTTGAAGGCCACCATTGTTAAAGAAATAATCAACTTTATCTGCCACACTTTCTAACACAAACTGACCAAATTTGGCACGCCCATCGGATTACCACAGAGATATCTAGGGAATGGTATCAGTCGATTTCATATATTGTTGTTAGTTTCATTGTTCAGGCCACCATTGTTAAATAAACAATCGTTGGATTTCTCCATTGTTAAATAAACAAGCAACTTTATCTGCCATACTTTGTACCAGAAACTGACCAAACCTTGCCCATCCATTTAAGATTGAAATATCTAGGGCGAAAAGGCGAAGTACTCAGAGAAGGGGGAGGGAACAGTAACCTTAAGAGAAAGTGACTTTTCCTCTATGTATATTGTCTACCTAGACAAGCAAAGGAACACACAAAATTTAAGTCAATATACTGTAGAAGGACTATAGCACCCATTTGTACTACGTTGATATTCGCTTTGATTTAAAAAATGAAAATAAATTAATACGGAGATTTTCCCAAAAAAGGCTTCTTAAGTGTTTCGTATTTTTTTAAAAAAAAAAAAACACACATATTATACAAGAATTTTAGGTATGATTCAAAAAAATGGATCAAAAGTTTGCGACCTTGGTCAAGAATTTTAGAAATGATACAAAAATGCAACAAAAGATTGTGATTTTGACCAATAATTAGTTTTTGGATCAGGGGCCACAAAATTTTTGAACGGCCCCTAAATCGAGTTTTCGTATTATTTTTTTTTTTTTAACGGAATAAGCACATCATACTGAGTTAAGTGATTGTTTGAGTTTGCCTACGCTATATGTAGGCCTGCAAGAAATTTTTGCCTGAAATATATTTGATCTTTTGATCCAAAAATAAATTCCACGCTTTTCTGTGATTTATATGACTTTGAAATCGATAGTAGGCTCCATCAGGATGCAGAATGTCTGTAGAGATGAAAACAAATTGATAGATCAGCATACGGACAGACGTCTAAAAACGACTTTCATGACAGGTAAAGCAATGAAGTGTATTAATACGTTGAAATATCTTAATTTTTCACAATTATAATTAAGATTACTACTAATCTTGAACTACAATATGTGTATTTTCTTCACTCTTATTGCTGAAACAAATTTGAAAAAGAAAAAAAGAAACAAAGAAAAATTACCATCATCAATTATGTACAATTTATTTTCCTTTTACGTATATTTTTTTTTAAAACAAAAGTTACTACGACAATAAGACCATATCTACTTCATATGTTGGCAAGTTTATACACTTCAGTGATCATTAATCAGTTAATTCAAGAGAACTTACTATCAATAGTACTCGATCCTGGGCATTACAAAATGGCACATCTACATATGAAACTAATTTTTTATTACAATTACTTGAGGTTTGTTTAACAACCAATATATTCCAATTTGAAGATCATTACTTCTCTCAGAATGATGGCTTAGTCATGCGTAACACATAATCCCCAATATTGTCCAATATTGTTTCAAATCAGATTGAAACTTCCGTTTTACAGCAGGATAAATTTAAATACACTTTAGATATTACCGTTTTAAATATTATTTAAATATTAGATATTACCGTTATGCTGATGACATTTTACTACGTGTTCGTAACGAAAATACACTTGCACAAATATTTGAACAATTCAACATCAGCATCCCAGGCTGAAGTTCACCCTTGAACGTGAATCTGATAACTGTCTTTCATTTTTAGTTAAAATAACTTTGGTTAAAAAATTAAATGTTATCGCTACAAGCTAAGCGAGGGAGAAAGTTATTCTAATGTATATACAAAATCTTGTATGCATCTTTTCGGAACTGTGTGAAGCTTTATTCCCTTTGCTGTTAGTGCGAAAATAATAATAATAATAATAATAATAATAATAATAATAATAATAATAATAATAATAATAATAATAATAATAATAATAATAATAATAATAATAATAATAATAATAATAGGAAACTATCCTTGTAAAAATTCGAGAGAAGTGATTTGCGCAACATTGTAAAGTTATTTATGACTTATGAACAAAATCATGTCTTTATATATATATATATATATATATATATATATACCGGGTGCGTCATTTATAATGTCAAACCTTCATGACGGAGAAACCAAAAGAGAGAGAGAAGCGAAACTTTGCACGAAGCAACTATACAAAGGGGCACATTGATAGACGTATTATTTGACATCATCGGATGAACAGTGTTGCCAACCCAATATAAAGTTATGATTTTTTAAATGGAACGACCTAAATTGTATTTCATAATTTAATTCAACACTAAAAAGGAAGACGAAAGATATGCCACCCGCATGTCAGTGTTGCAAACTTCTCGAGAAATAACGTTAAATATGTGTCACATTTAAACACCTTTTGCACACACAGGGAGTGAGGTACACACTAGTTTTGCACAATAATTTAAATATTGGCCAGAACGGTTTAAATTGACACCAAGTTTAGATGGGTCCGTTAAACAGTGTTGACAACAGAAAAGACAAAAGTCGAGTTTGGATATGGTGCAATAACTCGAAAAAGGCCATAAGTAGTATACATTACGGTTTAAAATTTATAGGACAATTTGTTATGTCATAAGAAGCATTCTCACGTTAATTTGAAGTCGATAAGTCAAGTACTTACCGAGATATTCGGAATTTTGTAAAAGCTGAGAATTTTGCGTTGTAGAAGTTGGTAACGCTGTCTCAAATTCCCACTTTTTCCCTCAACTTTGAGAAATTCGTAAAGAAGTGGTTGAAATAAAATATAAACATTAATAAACACACATACGATGAAAAAGAAACTTTTTTCAGTACTTGAAATGACTAATTAAGCGTAATTTACTGGATATGAAAAAAAAACGTAAGGAAGTAATAGGACTTCATATGACAAGATAATACAAAGACGTAGAAGACATGTAGGTACCTAGTAGCTACTTTCGCACTATGAAAATATTTTTCCTCTTATAAGTTTGGGACACCAAAATCAAAACAATCCAATACTCGCACCACTAAACGATACGACAGGTCAAGCTGCTTTACTTTGACAAATCTGGAATTGAGCTACGATGGTATGTATCATATGTTTGAAAGATTTGCACATACTGATATGTAGGGTTACCAGACCTGTTCTTTTATGAGCACATGTACTGTTTTTCAAGGTATTCACTTTTCTACCCTCTCATTTTGAAGTGGAATATTCTTTTGTACTTTTTTTTTTTAAATAATGTGTGACTCCTGACATGCTGAATACTTTTTCCATGTATCTGTTAACAGGAATTGGTATTGTCTGTTCACTCTAGGATGGAAGATTGTTTACAAACAACTATTGTAGTGCGAGCGTCAAAACCTTGCTTCTCACCCCTACATGGTTAATTCATGGTTGCCAGGCACATGAATCTCCGAACCGAATGTACCTACTTCTGCACAGCCATGGACCAAGTGCTATTACTACATAAATTGCTGCTTTTGAGATGACTGAGATATTAATGTTATGAAAAATTGAGTTAGTTATTATGTAATACAATTTTACATATAATGCACACTCAATTTTGTACAAGTGTTCTTGTTCGAAAGTGTGCGAAAACCTTGTACACCTGGCAATATTGGAATATGGCAGTTTGTGTTGTAAACAATAAACAGAGGTAGCGAAGACCGTTAGGTTCGCTGGACAGCGTTGTTTTCATGATAAGGCGACAGAAACAAATTGTACTGATTGTAAACAAGGGCTGGGAATTTCGATGCGAGTATAGGTGGAAATATTCTTCCCACATATTGCCTGTTGGTGAAGGTTTGCAATGTTGCAAACTGCTAAGTGTAGAATTTCATACTAATTAAACGAGCTTTGAGAAGGATTAGTATGATGCAATAATTATAAATACTAACAACCATAGACTTAAAGTATTAGGAAATAAACCATGCTGCTGTAAGAAGAATATAATACACATTGAATTAAGTGTTCAAAGTACAATATAAAGCGAATTTTAACATTTAAACATTTTAAAGCTGTACACATTTGCCCTGTTTGGGTGCCCTTAACAGACACTGTGCAACACGAAAAAAGGCATTAAAATAGGTAGATCGAGCGTGGGCATGAACGCGGCTCTGGCCGGTATTCCTTATTAAGGTTTTCCTCAGTCCCACGAGGTGAATGACTAGATAGTAGCTTCTGTAAGGCAGGGGCGGATCCAGGACGGACTTCTTGAGGGCGGTGAGTTTTAATACTGCTACTTAGAGCTATTTTTAAGAGCTCCAAACTCTGGGATTGGGTTTTATTTAAGTATATAAAATGAGAAAGGTTCCTTTCCTGGGGGCAATCGCCATGATCGCCCCCCTGGATCCGCCACTGCTGCAAGGCCAGAATTGGGCCAAACACCGAGGCCCCAGAATTGGCGGGAAATATATTACTTCAGAATATTATGTTGTCAACACTTCCACAAATATTATGGTGGTGGGTTCCGACATCCCTTTTTCGTTTATGTGTGTTTAAATTCATTATGAAGTAAATGTAGAATTGTTTCTTTCATTCTCTTTCTTTCTTTCTTCTCATCTTTCTCATCCTTGCTCTCCTTTCCCCACCTTCTTAAAATATGAATACTATCCTCCTGTAATATTGTTTCTCTCCACGGCCCAACCGGTTTAAAGAGACCAACCTGATATAGTTAACTATTAGCAGAAGTGTACCAATAAATTCACATTAGAGACAGCGCCGTAACTTATACTTTTTTTTCTGGGGGGCAAGCATTAATATGTGTATTTGGGCCTCCTAGAAAAAGTTTTTCTCATTCTTGCCCCCCCCCCTCTTTCTAACTTTTTCTTACTATTTATACCCCCCGGAGCCTGTCGGCCCTCCCTCACGGCAAGGTCTGCGGGGCCGCTACTTACGCCCTTGGGCCCATTCCATACATGACAAATTAATTAAGGGGACAACATTGACAAATCTCAAAGCCATACGAATAAATGTTATTTCTAGGGCCCCTAATAATAGACGTTTCTTACTGAAGTGGGCACAAGGCTCACTTTTGTTTTATTTACCTTTTGTGCGCTGCTTTATGTAATGTAGTGAAACTGTTTAATGCTTCATTTATAATTTCATGTTCGTATTGTATATGGATTAAGAAAATTTCGTCTCCAAATGGGCCCCTTCGAACAGCGGGGAACATCCCTGGGGGGAAGTTGCCCCTCCCCTGTCCCACACAAGTTACGGTCCTGATTAGAGAAGAAGTAAACTCTTTCGAAATTTACGCAACTTGCAAATACCAAACCCTACTAGTGCTAAAATTGATGAGTTAGTTCCACTGTTACAACTGCTATAAGGGGAAAGTAGGGGAAGGACTGCTAAGATTCGCTGGCCAGGTTTTGTGTCAAAACACAGCGCCAAGCTACAGTGAACGGACAATAACATGCTGGTAATGTACACAGTGAGTATTGGATTGTTTTGATATTTGTGTCCCAAACTTATAAGAGGATAAATATTTTCATCGTGCTAAAGTAGCTACTAGGTATCTACATGTCTTCTACGTCTTTGTATTATCTTGTCATATGAAGTCCTTTTACTTCCTTACGTTTTTTTTTCATATCCAGTAAATTACTCTTAATTAGTCATTTCAAGTACTGAAAAAAGTTTCTTTTTCATCGTATGTGTGTTTATTAATGTTTATATTTTGTTTCAACCACTTCTTTACGAATTTCTCAACGTTGAGGGAAAAAGTGGGAATTTGAAACAGCGTAACCAACTTCTACAGCGCAAAATTCTCAGCTTTTACAAAATTCCGAATATCTCGGTAAGTACTTGACTTATCGACCTCAAATAAACGTAAGAATGCTTCTTATGACATAACAAATTGTCCTATAAATCTTAAACCGTAATGTACGTATGGCCTTTTTCGAGTTATTGCACCATATCCAAACTCGACTTTTGTCTTTTCTGTTATGTCAACACTGTTTAACAGACCCATCTAAACTTGGTGTCAATTTAAACCGTTCTGGCCAATATTTAAATTATTGTGCAAAACTAGTGTGTACCTCACTCCCTGTGTGTGCAAAAGGTGTTTAAATGTGACACATATTTAACGTTATTTCTCGAGAAGTTTGCAACACTGACATGCGGGTGGCATATTTTTCGTCTTCCTTTTTAGTGTTGAATTAAATTATGAAATACAATTTAGGTCGTTCCGTTTAAAAAATCATAACTTTATATTGGGTTGGGAACACTGTTCATCCGATGATGTCAAATAATACGTCTATCAATGTGCCCCTTTGTATAGTTGCTTCGTGCAAAGTTTCGCTTCTCTCTCTCTTTTGGTTTCTCCGTCATCAAGGTTTGACATTATAAATGACGCACCCGGTATATATGTAAGGAAAACACTTCCAAGAATAAACTATCCCTTGTGAATTTTTTCAGGGCAAATGGATTGTCATATTGTGAGATTATTAATAAAATATCTATAGATGAAATGTGAACAAAATCGCTGGAATCGTTTTTCAGAAAAGTGTCCGGGAAAAACACCTCTAAGAATAAACCACCCTTTGTGTATATTTTTGAAACAAATGAGTTATGCCATATTGTCAAGTTACGAGATAGGAACAAAAAAAAACTGTGTCACTGTTCGGGAAAAGTTCGGAAAACTCACCTCCAAAAGTAAACTATCCCTTCTGGACTTTTCCTAGAAAAACGACTTCCGCCACATAATAGGGTTATTAGTGAAACGTTGATCTATGAAATATTAATAAAACTGTTACTGTCTTTTTGAAAAAAAGCAAATTTTTAGTTTTTATGGAAAGAAAGAAAATCTAAACAAAACGCTCCTAGGAAATCATATAAAAAAAACTTAAATTTTTAAATCTGTTTCTGATACGTTGAATGGTATGTCCTTTAGGCGAGCGAACATCTTTACATATGGGTGAACGGCCAAACAGATAAACAGAACCCAAAAATCCGTTTTTAGGCATGTAGAGGCTATAAAAGTGTAAATTCACTAAAATCTGGATTTTTAAAAAAGGATCACCATACTTTCATCTCTCCTACCGCCGCTCGAAAGTAAAAATGAAAAAAAAAAAAAAAAATAGGGAAACGGGACCAACTGATTAACGTGGAATCCGAACTACCAGGTCTTCCATGCCAAAGGCGCGTATGCTAACCGCTTAGCAACGAAGGAGCTCGCAGAGGAAGAGAGAGAGAGAAACACTGTGTAAAATTTTACTTCCCAACTTGAAATATTAGAAAATTTTCCGGTTCCCGAAAGCTAATTGGAAAATTATAATTTGTTGCTGACTAACTTTCCTCTACAGAAATTCAATTTTGTAGCTCTATGTACAGTAAATATAGTGGAAAATTTTCCACCTAACATGACTATACATATTATCCAAAATTGTCCGGCCTATGAAAAGTTTTTTCACTTGTTTCTACATAGTGATGAAAATTTTCCGATCTATGAAAATTCCTTTCACTTGTTTCTACAGAACAATAAAACATTCCGATTCACAAAAAAGTCGTTTTACTTTTTGCTTCAAAATGATGAAAACTTTCCGACTCATAAAAAGTTCTTCAATTTTTCCATATAAGACAGAAAATATTTCGATTCATGAAAAATTGTTTAACGTGTTCTTACATAGTACTGAAGATTGTCTGAGCCATGAAAATTTTCAGATTCTTTAAACGATCTTTCACTTTTTAACATTTCTATACATGAATTCAATCAATTTCATGATTGCTGAGGAATTGTTACTTGATTACTGATATTTTTTTAAAAACGGAAAATTTTCCGGAAAAATATAGCGGAAAATTTTCCACCTTACATCACTACCTGTGTGCTCTGAATGTCCCATACCATATTTTTAAAAATGACCAAAGAAGACTGAAGTGGGAGTTCTGTTAAAGACAGCTAGTTTTTTCTTGTTAAAAAAGAAATCAGAGTTTAAAATCTGGGAGAAATAGAAACTAAAATATTTCAGAGGAATAAAGTCAAAACAAGCTAAAACTTAGAATGAATCAGTGGCGGATCTTAAGGCAAGTCGCGTCATCAAAATTAAAATTTTTGTGTCTAGATGCTAAGGGAAGCAAATTCAAATATGTTTCAAATCTTGTACACAAGAATTGATACATCAGATAAGTTTTCTTTCTCCTTAGGTTATAGCGAAAAAAATTCTTATCGCTATGACTTACCTCAAAATCCGCCACTAGAATAGTCTATCATTTCACGTAAGCAACAAACATTCGTGACTATGACAGGCAGTCAAACTTTCATATTACTAAGTTTTGAAATGAAAATGAGGACGAATGATTATATCATCATACAGAGAGAGGAGATAACATTTAAAAAAATACTTATATGAGGGACATAAACATTACCTACCTGCTTCCTAACTGCAAATGTATTCCGTCTGCCAACCTGCCACTTTCGCCCGCTGTCGTTGCGTTGTTTTCAGGACCAGATTTGAAGCTCATAAGGGTTTTATACCCTATCTGAGATCGTATTTCGCGCATAATCTTCGCAGAGATTTTTTTATTTTTTTGTTATGTTTATTTATTTACGTAGGTGGCGCGTGCGCATATATGAGCGATTGACACCCGCGTAAAGCTAACTCTGACCCTATCGGATGCGTTTGTTATTCGAGTTGATAGGCAAACGGGAGGAGAGAGGGGATAGAGATTGGGGATGAAGTAGAGGAAGTTGAATGTTTAGTGATGACATATTTCAATCCTGCAGCACAAAATGTTACCATGTAGAGTGGGGAAGGGGGGGGGAGTTACACGTAGGAATGGAAATTATTGGGACAATGATTAAATATGTTTACATACACTGATTGAGGATTTACATATTCGAAATTCATCATTGCAGCCACCTAAAGAATGTAAGGTTTATCTTTTAATATTTTAAATATACTTCTGTTTCTATCTAACTTCCATAGCGAAGTTGAAAGTGGTACGGCTGATTCTGATTAAACATCCAGTCTGTAAGACATGCCAAAATTGCAAGTTTCTAAGTGCAGTATTTTGTAAGATATTTACGAATTAAATTTTACATGTTACCTTATGGAGATTCTGAAGCCTCTGATGATGGGTAGACACCCCCTTAAGTAGAAAGTAAATGAAATCTTTCAGTTTTACATCCCACAATTATCCCCTTTAGGCTAAGGGAGACGATAATTAAGGCGAGTGAATGATGCTGGAAGACTTGGTGGAATGAGAAAGTGGGAGTAACCCGAGAAAACCCATGGACATTATATTTTTATACCACAAACTTACTTCGCCGGGGATCGAACCAGGGACCCCACGCACCAGAGGTAAGCGCTCTACCACTGAGCCACCGTGCCTCTCTGAATATTAAGTAGAATATATAGTTACTACTTTTACATAAAATAACTATATAACTTGAGAGTTCTGGGCTAGTCCTTATTATAATAGTAAGACATCTGTCCGTCACCCACACTAATAATGCAAACTTCAAACCTTTAAGAGTTACAAGTTGCATAGAAAGCTAGGCGAAAATATTTAGATATTCATAATCCTTATCATCAAAGCAAGACGTCTCAGTCTGTCGGTCACGCTAATAGCTATCACTAGTTGCGCTGAGGCCAAAACATATTGCTAGCGTGCAGCCAATTTGCAGGCAATCCTAAGGCTTGGAGGGAACAAATAGTGTTTAAGAAGATTTACTTTGTCTATAGTACAATGGAATTTTAACTAAATTTAATAAAAAAAAAATGTTTTAAGAATCTAAATCGGAGATTGTTACAAGTAATATATGCGTAAAGAGTATGTGTGTCACCGTTAGGAAAAACAACAATCTGCTAGTTAACAGTGTAATTTGCTATATGCAGTAAATAAATAAATACTATTTACTTCCAGCAAAAAACTGTTAATTATTATTGAGAACGAATAACATACTTTTCAGCGCTACAAAAGTGTTTTTCGATTTTCTCAAAAATTACCCATGAGAATTTACCCTCAAGCATGCTTTCCTGTTGAGTTCGATGTGATCTAAGGGCTGATATATATGTCTTATTTTTGGAATTAATTTTAGTTAAACAGAAATTAAAATTTAAGGGTTAATGACATTTAAGGCCATAAATGTCATTAACTATATTATGTGATAGTGCCATAATGAAGAGGTTGATGATGATTTATTTTAGCATCAGTTTCATATCTTAACAGGTCGAGTGTGTATACATTTGTATGCAAACCAAAGATATATATATATATATATATATATATATATATATATATATATATATATATATATATATATATATATATATATAGATATAGATATAGATATAGATAGATAGATAGATATAGATATATATATATATATATATATATATATAGATATAGATATAGATAGATAGATAGATATAGATATATAGATATAGATATAGATATATAGATATAAATGCATGGAGTTATTTCAACGAAACTTGATACACATACGATTTGCAATCTGAGAAAAATTGTTATGCGGTAACATATTCCTAGCTCTACTAGGAGTGGGGTAGATATTGATGACGTAAAAATAACAGTAAACGAAAGATATTTATGTCGAATAAATAGTTTTCCAGATCACTATGAATACTGTTACACCCAAAGGCGTTAAGTCAAAATTCAGCCCTTGATGTGAGTAAGACGCCCTTGGCACCACGTGGTGATATCGCAAGAGGATGATATGTAAAAATAATCGAAAACGACACATATTAGTGTCGCATCCATAGTTTTCGGAATCGCTAAGATGAATACCGATACTGCTGAGGCTGTTAAGTCTACTTTCAGCCATAGGCCGAGGTGGCTCAGTTTTAGAGCATTTACTTCTGGTGGATGGGGTCCTTGCTTCAATTCCAGCTCGCGCCAAGTGAGCTTTGTGGTGGACAAACACCACGAGCGTGGGTTTTCTCGGGGTTTTCCAGTTTCCCCTTACTTTCTTCATTCCTCCATTTCATTCATTTCTCATCACAATCTCCTTTAGTCTAGCCGGCATAAACATGAGACGTCAAACTTAAAGATTTCATTTCATATTAATTTTTCCACTTTCAGCTCCAGCACGGTAGGTGAGAAAGGTTGAAAAGTAAGATATAAAGATTCCGAATCCACAGTTTTCGGCATCGGGAAAATGGCTGACACTCCTGAAATAACTTTTGGAACATAGTGTCTACATCAAGGTGGGCGATTCAAGTTTGTACTCTGTGGAGGGAAGATGTTTCAAAGCTTACTCCAAAAGTAGAGTACCTTATGGATTATTACCATTACACTTTCACTGAAATGCATACTCAAAGGAGAAGGATATTCAAATATTTTCCATACACTATTTTCCCCGTGCGAAGAACGGGTACTTTCAGCCAGTATTTTATATAAACCATCGTAAATTGACTGCTAGACGAAGGCCTCTTTAACTTTACTCAGTTTTTGGACAATTGTTTTCCATATTACTACAAAGTCCTTCTTGATTTAGTCACACCTCCATTTGTGACAACGTTTACTGTGCATGTTACCTCTTTGCATCCAATGAAAGAATTCTTTTCTCCCCAATTATAATTTCGTTTTCGATTTATTTGGAAATAAACATATCTACGTTTTCATTACCGAGGTTATTTGAAATGTAGACATATAGATGAACATGGGGTTCGAACGCCATTAGTTCCGGTATGAGATGAGACACGACATAATTTTCATGACGACATAAGAGACGAGACATTACCTTCTTGGGATGAGACAGTCTCAATCAGGCCCACATTAGCGCATAGACTCAGCAGGAGTGTGGGATGTTAGTATTGGCTTCGTATAGTACAGAATAAATTAATTTAATATACTAGAAGTTTCCCAAATGGGCATTTCTGAATTACAGATTATGTTTTTCCTTTTACGAATAATCCCACCCTATAAATGAGTATTGAACAGCGGTTTATGTAGCCGCGACTGAGTGTTGCACAGTTGAAGATCTGAATTGAAAATCGTCTGAATTCTGTCAAAGTTTTTCTTTTTTGGGGGGAGGAGAGAGGGGTAAAAAAATATTATAATAATGAAATTTTACCCAGTCGGAAGACAATGCAATATTCCATCATTATATTTATATTTTTCGAAATAATTGCATGCTCTCTACTAAGAATAATTTTATGCGGACCGCAGGAAGATGGACTCTTCTTATTGACTTCGTAATTCTCTATGATCCTAATATTTTTTACGGAACATTACTTATCGTTTGATTTTGGTGTTTGGATTTTCAATTCACTATAGTTGTACTGTGTTTTGAGTGGGAAAATTACAATTTGATATGAACCTGAATAAGAAAATAATAGTTTCGGATTAAACTGCTTAAGTAGTCACTTACTGAACATTTCTGACCATTACTTTACTATTTATTTGAGAAATAGGAGCAATACGCTTACCGTTGTACGTCTTTTCTTATCTAAGATTTTAAAATATTTTCATTTACTATTTTAGCCAGTCTCTCTTCGTTTCTCTCCTCCCCCAATAACCCTTAATTAATCACCCATTTATAATTTAACGGTATTTACGTCCCATATACATCTCAGCTGGAGTAAATTCAGTTTTTGAAACAACACTTGAGTTTAATGTATATTGAACTTTATGTTGCAACTGGAATGATTTAGTTTGATCGTTTCTTACACAGCTTTTCAACATTATCTTAACTTGATAATTTTGTCTCTATATAAGGTTTGGACAAAGCTTATTCTATAAGGTGAAGTAAGTAGACACATGTGTAATACCTTGAATAAAAATAAAAGTTTCAAAAACCTGACTCAAAATATGAGGCATGATCCATCAGTAAGATGCCGTTCTAACCATAATTATACCCCAAAGTAGGTATACACTCCTGCATTGATCAAGTATAAAATTCTAGCTTATAGGTTTATTTGCTTCGGCTGTTCCGAGCTTAAGTAAAAATACATTAAGAACAAATAATAAAGAAACTAAGTCTACCTGATGGATAACAGTAAGGAATGATATGAAAAGAAATGAGTTGATCAGTACGGGACTGTATAGTACTTTCGGGCCACCTTGTATAACAATTTTTCTAAATCCGATTTAAACTACTCGCTGAGCGAAACAATACGTTCATTGTAAAAATTATATTAACGTGTAACAGTTTCTCCAAGTATCCACTTGACTTCATCAGACAGTGTAAATACACAAGTAATCTCATCTGTGATTTTATTTCATAAGATTACAAAGGTAGAAGAATGACTACAAAATAATATGCATACTTCCTTGTCTCGAACGCTCACAGCAACTCGGTGTTTCCAAAGTACAGTAAAACCTGTCAATTTGGCCACCTCTGTAAGTTGGCCATCTGCCAATCTTGGCCTGGTTTGTCTTGAACATGCATTTTTCTATAAGACATTCATTACTTATTACTCTGCAAGTTGGCCACCTGTCTATCTTGGAAGTTGGCCAAATTGACGAAATGTTTATCGTATGATGATAATGATAAATTTACTTACGTATCTTGGCCACGCAAAATACCGTGTTGTTATTTTTCTTAACTCATATTAGAGGCAGATATTCTGTATTTGTGACTGGAGACAAAGAAGCACGAACTCCCAAGATTTGTTTTTGGAGGTCAATGTCCAGAACACCGTCATAAAGGGGTGGTGAAGGAAGATGTGAATAAGAAAAAGCTCGTACAAGAATTCAGGAAACGATTGTACGTATTTGTTTGCCCTGTCTGTTTTGGTAACACCATTAGCTATAAGAACTTACCGGTTTCTTTAATCCGTGTGGAGTTTTAGTAATTCCGGATAATTCTCAAGGTTAAAGCTAACCATCTCAATTGACAACTATTGGCACCTGATGGCTTGTCGAAAGGTAGCGGTGGTTTTGATATATGAATTCCCGTAAGATTTTGTAAAAACATCTTTTGTTCCGAAGGAAATACTTATAACTCATTAAACATACTGTAATTTTCTCTAGTACTGTATATTGTTATGATTACTCTATATATAGTATCTAATGTACCATTGCTTTTAAAATTTTACATTCAAGTAATACTAGAAATCCTGTTCAAAAATACACGAATCATACTTATTTTCTGTAAGTTGGCCACTTTTCAATGGAACCGATGGTGGCCAACATAGACAGGTTTCACTGTAAATACTAATGATTAAATTCAGAGTCCAATTTAAGAATATTTTAATATGAATGTCCTAATTCCATTAGTATTCTGCACAATATGCAAGACGGAATAAATATCACACAGTTTTGGTATTACACACAATTTCCTGTATTTTCTTATGGGAATTAAAAAAACAGGTGTACCGGAACATTGGGTTTTCAAACACTAAAACTTCAAGGAGCAGATAAATATTTTATTTTATTCTTTCCGTGAAATAAGTGCCACATACTTCTTTGTCTCTCTTTACGATGAGGGCAAGCAAAACCCTCGTGAACTGTCTCCTCAATCCTTGTGGTTCTTCGGAAGGCAAAATTTCACACAGGTCACTATGAAAACTGTTACACCTAACGGCGTTAAGTCAAAATTCAGCCCTTAGTGTGAGTAAGACGCCCTTAGCACCACGTGGTGATATCGCAAGAGGATGACATGTAAAAATAATCGAAAACGACACATATTAGTGTCGAATTCATAGTTTTCGGAATCGCTAAGATGAATACCGACACTGCTGAGGCTGTTAAGTCTACTTTCAGCCATAGGCCGAGGTGACTCAGTTTTAGAGCATTTACTTCTGGTGGATGGGGTCCTTGCTTCAATTCCAGCTCGCGCCAAGTGAGTTTTGTGGTGGACAAACACCACGAGCGTGGGTTTTCTCGGGGTTTTCCAGTTTCCTCTTACTTTCTTCATTCCTCCATTTCATTCATTTCTCATCACAATCTCCTTTAGTCTAGCCGGCATAAACATGAGACGTCAAACTTAAAGATTTCATTTCATATTAATTTTTCCACTTTCAGCTTCAGCACGATAGGTGAGAAAGGTTGAAAAGTAAGATATAAAAATGCCGAATCCAGAGTTTTCGGCATCGGCAAAATGGCTGACACTCCTGAAATAACTTTTGGAACATAGTGTCTACATCAAGGTGGGCGATTCAAGTTTGTACTCTATGGAGGTAAGATGTTTCAAAACTTACACAAGTAGAGTACCTTATGGATTATTACCATTACACTTTCACTGAAATGCATAATCAAAGGGGAAGGATATTCAAATATTGTTCCATACACTATTCTCCCCGTGTGAAGAACGGGTACTTTCAGCCAGTATTTTATATAAACCATCGTAAATTGACTGCTAGACGAAGGCCTCTTTAACTTTACTCAGTTTTTGGACAATTCTTTTCCATATTACTACAAAGTCCTTCTTGATTTAGTCACACCTCCATTTGTGAGAACGTTTACTGTGCATGTTACCTCTTTGCATCCAATAAAAGATTTCTTTTCTCCCCAATTATAATTTCGTTTTCGATTTATTTTGAAATAAACATATCTACGTTTTCATTACCGAGGTTATTTGAAACGTAGACATATAGATGAACATGGGGTTCAAACGCCATTAGTTCCGGTATGAGATGAGACACGACATAATTTTCATGATGACTTAAGAGACGAGACATTACCTTCTTGGGATGAGACAGTCTCAATCAGGCCCACATTAGCGCATAGACTCAGCAGGAGTGTGAGATGTTAGTATTGGCTTCTTATAGTACATAATAAATTAATTTATTATACTAGAAATTTCCCAAATGGGCGTTTCTGAATGTTTTTCCTCTTTCGAATAATCCTTGTGTTGAACAGTCATTTATGTAGCCGCGATTGAGTGTTGCACAGTTGAAGATCTGAATTGAAAATCGTCTCAATTCTGTCAGTTTTTTCTGGGGGGGGGGACAAAAATATTATAATAATGAAATTTTACCCAGTCGGAAGACAATGCAATATTCCATCATTATTTTTATATTTTTCGAAATAAATGCATGTTCTCTACTAAGAATAATTTTATGCGAACCGCAGGAAGATGGACCGTACGAACCGTACCTCATCTTGCAACCTTTTCCAATTTAATTATCTGATAAGCAGAGCCGGATTTAGGTTTAATGGGCCCTTTATAAGTCTTATTGAGAGGGGCCCTTTATACGTAAAGCTTTCTTTTTCAGAGACAAAATGTCGTCGTTTTTCAGGTTTGAATAAATGCTATGTGCTACTTTATGGACCTAATGGATATCTACATGGGAAACAAGGGCCATTAAAAGCAGGGCTGGGCAAGGGCGCCGATTTCCCTTTAACTTTTTTGGGGGGGGGCATTCATAAAAAATACATGTAACAATACATATAACAATAAAAACGCATATAAATAAATAAATAAATAAATAAATAAATAAAGATATATATATATATATATATATATATATCTGGGAAACGGGGGCTCCATTATAAGCGGAACTGGATAACAGGGGCCTCATTGCAACTGGGGCTGAGAAACAGAGCCCTATTACTTGCTCCATAAAAGCCTAGTACATAACAATACAAAACACCATTATGCGTTTTATCTTATTTCCTTTTTCGTGTTATTTCGATATTATATTACAATCAGTTATTCTTTAAAGTTTGTGGTCCTCAAGCGAGTGGGGACCTAAGCTACAGCTTGTTTAGCTTATACGTAAAATCCGGCTAACAAGAAATGATCAAAATTCTGCTTTAAATTGATAAAGCAGACTTTGTTTCGCTTCTGTATAACACAAAAAGTCATTTAATTAGTGGTTGATGCTGATAATAATATAAAACCTCGAAAATAAACCATGAATTTCGAAAAGATATTTCAAACAATTTTACTTCAACATTATGAATTCCAAAGGATTAACCAATGTATATAATAAGAAGTTTTTAACTTCCTATATACAAAAGTAAGCAGAGTTGGCAAGAACCATGGTTGTTTTTGAAAATGCCAAAAATCCGTTTTTTGGGGGATGTTTAAACCAGGCTTTTTTGATTTAGATATTTTGCTTTATGTGTTTATATTACATATTCACAGAAATAAGTTTGTTTCGCCTTGGTGTTGTTGTGCAACAGCGGGGTTATGCTGGAAGAGGTCCCATAAGCTTAAAGAAGTCCGGTCAGTAAATGTCTTAAATTGAGAAGCTCCCGCCCTAGCCATCCGGAAAATCCCGTCATTACTTGAAATGTAAAACAATAACGGGAAAATCCTGTTATTGCTTTGCATGTAAAATTTGAAGGTCAACATATCATAATCAGTACGCTAAAACTGAGGTATTAAATTACAAATTTAGTACCGGTACGTAGATATCATTGAAAGTCCAATCCAAGCTAATGTTGGAAGCTACGTAGGCAATCGATAAATTTTGCCAATTTCTATCAATATATTTAAGCAATCTTCGCTTCTTTATAAAACAACAGGCATTTAGGCATGCAGAAATATACAATTTGGTTTCGTTTCGTATGTTTAGGCTTAGCATCCTTACGTAATACCGAGGTTATCAAGGAGAAGACTTTCGCTTAAAGTGACATCCGAACAGCTACTTGGTTTACACATGAAAGAAGGGTTGTGGTTCGACCGAGAATTGAACATGGGACACCTTGATTAAAAGGTGAAAGGGAAATAAAACTAATGCAGGTGGTTTGATATGTGGAAACGTCGCCATGAAGTTCACACGATTCGCATTTTTCGTTCTTTTTATTTTTTTGGTTTAAACCAGTTATTAAAAAAAAGTTGGTGTAAACCAGCCAACCCTAAAAGTAAACACTTCTTTTTAAAAAATACACAAATAACTTACAAAATTGTATGTAGTATTTTTTACTCCAAAATATTCCATACCCTCTTTTTGAAACAAAATAAAATTAAAATAAAACATAAGAGAAATATTAGGCTGCACATCTAGAGCGTTTGGTTCTGTATATTCTTGAAATTCTACAGTTAAGTTTTATATAACAATCATCACGGTTTACCCAATCCTCAAGTTTTCTTAATTTTTAACAAGAGGGATTCAACATATCATTACGGAACTCCCCCTCCCCCCCCCCCAAAAAAAGGACTACGGAATATATTTAAGTTAAGCTAAATACAACTGCACAACAAACATGACTGAGTGATTAGCTTTTGCGCTTCTATCGGGAAGTCCGGCATTCAACGCAGCATTCGATCATTCTGACAAAGCTTTTCTTCATTCCATCTGTGAATGTAGAAATAGTGCGTGTACTGTGAGTTGGCCGACTTCCTTTCTTATGTTTTTAAATCGTTATTATTACTAATTACCAGCAGTGACGGTTTTGCGAGGGTTAGGGGGGCGGTCTTTTGGACTGAAGCCTGTTCCCCAAAGTTACGGAATGTCTGCAACAAACAAAATATCTATTAGTTATGCCTTTACTCATAAACTTTAAGCTGTCGTCAAATAAAAACTACGAATGTTTAGAAAAACTAAACATTAGTAAGAAAAAAACTCTCCCAAAATACTTTTCTAAATCCGCCACTGATTCTCAGTATAAAATGATCCGGAAGATTATTGCTAAACATATAAATGAAACGAAATATTAGTTATGCTTGTACTCATAAACTTCAAGCACCTCCCAAATAAAATTAGGACTTTTTAGAAAACGAAACAATCGGAGAAACCCCTCCTAAAGTACTTTTCTAAATCCGCTACTGATTATTTGTATAAATTGGTATTCAAGGTTGTATCCGGAAAATTATTGCTAAATTGTTGTATAGCTACAGTATAACAGAAATGTGGAAGTACGGTTTGACGGATATATTGAAAACGTACGCTTTGACGAATATATAGAAAAACGTAAGTTTAACTTTTGCGCTAGAAGCTAGAGTACTAAGCTCTTAGAAATGAAACACGGATGACAAGTTGAAATGATCTAGAGAAGAAAAAAAATGTCGATAACTCAAAACTTAAAATAAAGTTAAATAGCCTCTAAAATTGCTCTCAATACTAAATTCTTCATGTTAGCTTTAATTCGTAAAACATATGCTCCATCCATCTTGATGGTGAATTTCAGAGCGAAATATCGCATTTAGGTCATGAAATTCTTATCTAACTATAGAATATACTATAAGAAAGCTATTTAGATAGAAAAATCATGAAAACGAAAAAAGCCAAAATTTCCAAAATTCTCGTTTTTTCCCAAAAAAGCCGGCTTTTTATGTGAAAATACCATCAATTCAAAAAACCCCGGCTTTTTTGCATCTCTAATTAGGAGGGAGAGCTAACAAAAGTATACGAACGTTCGGCATCGTAGACCTACAAGGTAATGTAACCACTGACCATATAGGAATCCTTAGAATTTGGGAGGAATACATAAAAGATCTGTATGATCAGAAGAACTGCCCCAAAGATATTGCGATCAAAGCTGAGGAAGAGGTGGATGATGATGAAAAAGGACCCAGTATATTGAAAAGTGAAGTAGTACAAGCAATCAAAGACATGCGAAGGAGAAAGGCTACTGGAGACGTCGACATACCAGAGGTTAGAAGAAGATCAATTTGGATTCCGGAAAGGAGGTGCTATTGGATTGATGAGAATTATATCAGAAAAAGAAAGAGTTGTGTTTGTGCTTCATCGACTGGCGAAAAGCTTTCGACTGAGTCAATTGGACGAAACTTCTGAAAATACCTAAAGAAATTGGAGTCAACTGGAGATATCGACGACTCATTCAAAACCTGTACATAGGACAACGAGTGAAGATGCGCTTGAATGAAGGAGAAACCAATAGTGTGGAGATTGGACGGTGAGTCAGACAAGAATGTAGTTTGTCGCTCCAATTATTCAACATTTACAGTGAATGTTGATTGAAGGAAGCATTAATGGGAACTGGAGACTCAAGATTGGAGGACAGATCATTAAGATCAGAAGATTAGGTATGCAGATGATACGGTTATAATAGCTAAAACGGAAGGAGGACTACAGGAGATGATTGACAAAATAGTTGACACTGGAAAACTGTATGGAATGGAAAATAACATCGAGAAGTCGAAAGTCATGCGAATATCCCGTGGAAACAGGCCCTTACGAATCAGAGTAGAACAAAGAGAACTTGAAGAGGTCGGTAATTTCAAGTAGTTGGGAAGTATTTTGACGAGAGATGCTTACTGCACTAAAGAGATCAGGTCAAGAATTGAAGGGCTTGGTGCAAGAAGGAGGCAGCTCCACTTTGTGCCACTATTGAGTTGCACATCCTATCACAAGGGAGGCAGCTCCAAAATTCAAAACGCCATTTGGCGTGTCTTCTGGTCAGTTGTATTTGATACCCCATAACCTAACACAAGCCTGAATATTGTTTGGTTTCGGTGAAAACTGAATTTTTAAAACTTTTTTTTTTTAAATTTGCTACATATTGGAAAAATGGAGCTGCCTCCTTCTTGCACCAAACCCTTCAAGTGCCATAGCTAAAGAAGCATTCTACAAGAAAAGATCACTCTTAACTAGCAGGCTGAATATTGGACTTAAGAAGTTGGTCAAGTGCTATATATGGACTATTGGACTGTATAGTTCAGAGACAAGACATTACAGAAGTTAGAGTAGAAATATTTGGTGAGCTTCGAAATGTGGTGTTGGAGGAACATGGAGAAGATAAAATGGACAGAGAGAGCAACAAACGAAGATGTTTTAAAACGGATAGGAGAGAAAAGGACACTTCTAGCCACCATTCTTCGTAGAAAGGCCAATTGGATTGGACACATCTTGAGGAGAAATTGTCTTCTTCACACCGCCATAGAAGGAAAGATGGAAGGGAAGCGAGGAATAGGAAGAAGAAGAACACAGCTGATCGATGATTTGAAAGATAGGAGAAAATATTGGGAGTTAAAAGAGGAAGCAGAAGATCGACAAAAGTGGAGGAAACATTTCTAGGCCCAAATCTAAAATTGAAAAAAAAAAATCCTCATTAGTCCCAGGACCTGCCGAAAGGCAGAATACCTAATAATAATAATCTTCTTCCTATTCTTTCATTCCCCGCAAGGGCCTTAAAATTTTGCAATTTTTATGAAAAGTTGAATTTTTTAAAAATATTGAAAATTTTTAAAAGCTGTCCAATGAAATCGGACTAGGTTACAAAAATTGTATAATAACTGGGTTGACTACATCGTTCATGATTTTAAAAATAATTTGCATCTTTATTCCCCACAGGGGCCTGAAATTTGGCAATTTTTATGACATGTTCTAAGGCATATTCTACAGCATTTAGATGGCGCAACAGTGGGTCTTCAAAAAATCTCGAGAACTATAGGAAAAAGTTTAACCAATTGTGAGGATTTACCAAATGTTAATTTTCAAGCGAATCTGGACCGAAGAAAAAGGCGTAAGAAACCGTAGCACAGACCAAAGATATATGTGGGATATTTATAAAGCAATATCTGCTGGTTAGTGTTCACAAAATCTTGCATCAAGAAGTCCTGAGAAATTATCCCATGCAAGATGGATCACTACTACTAACATACTGCTTAGAGTGTACATAAGCACTACTGACCTATCTTTGAACTTGAAGGAGCTCGTTACATTCAACATAAAAGTGTATGCTACGATGTGGTTTTACGTTAAATGTAAACCTACTATCAAGATGCTCCTGTGAACTTATATCTTATTATAGCCTTTTCACGGTATTTAAGCAATGAACTGAAGCTCATTGTGGATAGGACAATTCAACCAATGATTTTTTCGAGCATCCCGGGAATTTACTGGTATATAGATGCTCGCCGATGATCGAAAACATATTCGAGAACTAGTTATGCGTAGAATCCTTGACGCAAGGTGAAGAGCTCAAACCAAACACCTCCTGTACAAATTCAGTATTCCAGAAATACATTTTAGTGCTCACTATTACATTGACCTAATCAACTGGCAGGAACACGAAGTAACTGAGCCAGCCCTGATGAGACATTTATCGGAGGAGGATCTACAGAAATGTGTAACAGGAGGTTCATCTGTCCTTCCGCCTGTTTTTCACTTACCATGTCATACCCAAGCAGTCGAGAGGTGCGTTAAAACTGTTAACGAAGCTTCGTCTGAAGTATGTGATGTCTTAGCTTGAGATGGATTTAACAGAGCAAGACTTTTGGATATGTCAATTATGCCACATTTAAAACAAAATCTGAATGCAAACCTATGAGTTAAAGAGAGAATTTCCAAAGATAGGGTGGATGGGATGGGAGGATGGGCGGAACTCCTCGTGGTGAGTTCTGAGTGATTCTGAGAACCAGCAGAGTTGCGTATCAAAAATAATTTCAATGCAGAATTGTTAAATTTACATAATGTATCTTAATATTATTAAACATACACTAATATTATTTTTCGGTATTACTGTGAAACTTGGAGGTAACGAAGATGAAGGAAAAATATTTTTAAAAGTCATAGAAATTATACTAGTCACGTACAAGGCTTAAAATCTAGTAGGCTATTATTTGACAATTTTTGAAAATTTGTCAGTGTCTTCAAGGAATTTTGAGATTTACTGTACAAATTCCAAAATTTAAAGACCTCTGCAGGTAATAAGATAAAGCGCAAAACTTATTTCCAAACCATAGGTATTATGATAGTGATCACAACTCTTCCTTAAGCAACTGAAGTGATTTAGCGATTTTTAAAACTTTTTTAATATTTTAAGTAGAATTTCAAAATTTACCATAAACACTGCAAAATTTCAGTCCCTTACGGGGAATGAAGATGCAAATTATTTTTAATTTCATGAACGGTGTAGTCAATCTAGTTATTATGCAACTTTTGGCACCTAGTTCGATTTCATTGGTCAGCTTTAAAAAAAATTTCAATATTTTTTTTAAAAATCAAATTTTCATAAAAATTGCAAAATTTTAAGGACCTTGCGGGGAATGAATATGAAGTACAAAAATTATGAAAAAATCCACGAATGTTATACTAGTCAATACACAATTTTTGACACCTGTTGCTATTTGATTGGACAACTTTTGATTTTTTCGCTCCACCCTATTATCTTCTATAGAAATCTGAGGTGAATTTTCAATTGCTGGTACTGTTATCCTTATATCATCCCCTGATAATTTCAGGTAGTTGAAATGCCGAAATCTCGACAAAGTTGTAGAGTACAGGAACAGAACAATATCTTGCATGGCTAAACATGAGTATACGTTTATAGTATATTATATAAATATAATTGTTTATATTAAAAGTATAATATCTAAATATCGAAACGTATTGTCATGTCGTTTTTAGATAAATTGTTTCTTTTATTCTCTTTTTAAATAGCTAATAAATATCTAATATATACAACGAACCAGTGTTGGGTAAGTTACTTATAAAAATGTAACGTGTTACAAGTTACTTTACTTTCTCTTAAAATGTAACGCGTTACTTGCCCTAAAAAGTAACTGTTATTTTACTTCGAAAGTAACGCGTTAGTAATAGGCCCGAAACTTAGAATATGTGAAAAAAATCTTATCACTTCAATTTTCTGTGCTACTATTATTACCGCTATTATTATATATTTCTTCTTCTTCTTTTTCTTCTTCTTCTTCTTATTATTATTCTTATTATTATTAATTATAAAAACACTGTACAAACACGAAAGATAGGCGATTTGTATTTGAATACTAAAAAACTAGTTGATTGCCAACCTCGGTAGTCTGGAGTCTAGGAGTCAAGGACATTGTTCATAAACTTTTGAATTTGGGTTGAGGGTCTAGGTCGAGTATTCGGGCTCGAGCCAAACATTGTTAAAAGTTATAGGGCACTGGCCAAATATCTTCAAAACTGCTCGGCCCTGGTTTAGAATTGTCAACGACTCGAACAGCTCGTCTCACAGCTCATGCACTATCGACCCGAACCTAGAAGTGAGCCGAGCCAACAGTTCATCCAACCGAGTCGGCTAAAGCCCTCGGCTCAGCTGAGCCGAACCGAGCAGATGGCTCATCCCAACCAAACCAGCTCGACCCGATAGTTCACCCCAAGTGAGCCGTCTCGAGCCGAGCTGAGCTTGTTCTAAAAAATCTCTTGTGGTTTCGCTATCGAGACGAGACGAGATGCGAGTAGTATCCCCTCTCGTGAACAACAACATTTCTCATGGCTTTCGCTTTCTAGTGTAATCAGGCCATGATTTCAAAACGAGTTAAAACAAACGAGACATTTATCAAACTCACTCAACTCGAAACTCGACGCCAAAAACAGTGAATCGGTTTGGAACTCAACTCGGGAATATTACCTTTGACTCGACTCGAAACTCGACTTTAATTTGACTCGAGTTTTAGCTTGACTCGTGTCCATCCCTATGTTAGAAAAAATGGTTGCTTATTATTCTTCTGCTAAACTAATTATATAATAATAACAATGTTGTTATGTAAAATTAAAAATACAGAATATAGAGAAACATTACACTACACCTAACAAAATGGGAACACATAAACCGGGGGTGAATTAAAACTTGCCAGTAACTCTAAAATCAATACATGCTTTTTAAAGCTAGTTGTTCTAAATTCTATAATCAACGTTTCTTTAAAATACGCAAACTGATCTAAAAGAATTCTAATATTACATACCATCAACATTACATCAATAAAGTAAGCTTGCTCATCAGAACACAGTTTATTCATATTAACCCCTTACTGTATATCGATAATTTTGGCACCCTAGTTGTTGATAAATATTTCCCGCCGGGGCACCACTTTACTTTTAAATTATGTTCACCATCATCTTCAGCTTTTAAGAAAAAGTATTCTTTCAAATGTTCGAACGATAAAATATTTTCGTTCTCCATCTTTATAAAAACACCAATCAAAGTAAAATAGAGTACCGCTACCATTGCACTCGTAGTTCACTCACTGAATGTATTGATTTGGAACCGTCAAAATCAACGACAAAATCTTCCAGGTGCTTGCAATTAGTACACGTATTTTTCTGAGGCTGTCCTCATCTTCCATAAACAGCAAGTGACACTATGATCTTATCTGTTTCTTTGTGTGTCGGTCACTGATATACGTAGTTCATGCTCCATTAGTGCGGCCCATAAGTGCAATGATTTGTATGGATCGTGCATTTCCGGTTACCAGCACGAAATTTAGTCAGTGTGTTTAACGCGACATGTAAATGAGAAAAAAGCCGGGAGACAGCTTCTCAATATGTTTCGTGTGACTGGACGCCATCTTGAAAAATGGTCTGCTTTTCACAAGTTCCTCAAATTTTGTCAGATTTACACCGTCTTTGGGCTCAAATTCACAGGCAAAATAACTATATAAGACTAAGAACTGCTAGACAATAACGGCAATAGCTTTAATTTCTTGAGGGGGGCTAGTGAAAGGGCACAGGTATTCTGGGAAGCAGTTATTTTTTGTACACCAAAAATAAGGCTATTGTGTTACTTGACCTATATATCAAGTCAACATCTCTGGGAAGGAGGCTCACGACAAGCTTCGTATCCACGGGGGTCATGGAGGGCCACCCCCTAAATTTCTACTGCCCCCTCTAAAGTTTTCACGGTAGGCTTGCAAGAGCAGATATTACAGTTAATATGGTTGGATCGAGCCCCCTTAACTTCTACCGCCCCCTACATTTTTGGGTTGCCTACGAGCCTGGCTCACGAAGCCACCAGAGGGGCACTTGCCCTCTTCTTCCCATCTAGCGTTGTCACAGTGCTGCATGTACTTGTTCAACTAAAGTAACAACGCCCGGTCGAGCTGATGCGCTGCTTAGAGCATCTCACGTGAAACGTGCCAGGTACGCCCATGAAGTCACAATTGCTGCACTACACGCCCTACTGTAAGAGACCTAAGAGTCTTCCAATCATGAAGCTTCCGAAACTAGTAATATAGCAATGTGGATATCCCAGCAGAGGCAACATTCGGCTCAATTCCAATACTGGGTTACAGTTATGGAGCTAGAATCACTGTTGTTACTGTTTGTGAAAAGTGTGCGTGATGGTAGTTTCATGCTTTATGTAGAAGTACTTTAGTCCATGTGTCCTTGGTACTTAGCTTTGAACCACGTACACTACGGACGATGGTTACCAGTCTTTCTTCATACTCTGAAGCAACTTCCAGTTCGTCATCCTGACGTATTTAAGGAATTCTCTAAGGGTCATTTCACCAGTAGGAAATCTTACCTGCGCTTTTCACGTATGTCAGACAACCAGTTTCACGAACAGAACTACAAACTGATAAAAGAAAGTGGTTCTCTATGGGGAGCATCCGATAACCCATTTACTCTTTTCAAGAAAATAGTCAGTTGTCCCGAAATCGCTCGTTTACTGGCTGAGTATGAAGACAGCTACTGTGCTGAGTTGCACGTATCTAGATCACACCACGAGGACACGGATGCATTCCAAAGCAAGTACAGGACACATGTAAAGAACCTAATTGATGTACTTCGTGATATTGGTAATCCTTTCGAAGAAGAGCATCTGTCTACAGTTGGGTTCACCAGACGTATAGTACCAGAAGATTCGTGCCAGTCTGTCCGCATCGCAGCTACCACCGGAACCAAAATGTATGAAGACTTCGTTTATAACCGTCTAATGACATGCAAGCAGTCCATACACGATGCTATAAAGAAAGTTAATATGCAGCTTTTCAACTGTAGCTCGTTGAAAGTTCGTTGCAAAGATAAGATGAAATTTCCTAGTGCACACAAAGATTCTAACCTGTTCTGCAAGATGTTCATAGCATGTCAGGAAAGGGAGGGCGATATCAGAGAATTTTTTTTCTCATGAAAACACAACTTATCCTCCATTAATATCTGAATTTGGAGATCTCAGACTTCCTACCTCTAAATCAGATATTTTGAAATGTTTTGAAAAATTTGAAGGGTGTACAAGTACTATCATCCCCCATTCCTCTTGTCTTGTCGTCGATGGAGCGATGCTGGTACACCAACTGCAACCAGGAGCAGCGAAAACATTTGCAGAATATGCCGCAGTTGTGAATAACTAGGTTTCTTTCACACTTCGAGACACTAAACGCTTAGACGTGGTCTTTGACCCCTACATTGAAAAGAGCTTGAAAACACAGACGCGTCAGAAGCGTGGGCAGGGCGACCGCTTTGTTGTCAAGCCAACACCGCTTCCAAAAAAAATTCCAGAAGTTTCTTGCAAACGATGATAACAAGGAAAGGCTATTTCATTAACTCTCCGAAACAATAACTGCAGCTGATATTTCAGAAAGAGAAATATTCTGCACAAGAGGAAATCAAGTCTTATCCTCTTCCTCAGACTTAGATATTACTGGTATTTCTCCCTCATCCCACATAGAAGCTGATGGAAGAATCCTTCTCCACGTCCGTCATGCCGCCGAGAAGGGACACAAAAATATTACAGTCGTACAGTTGACCCCGATGTTGTTGTTAACGCTCTCTTTGCGTTTCTGCATCTGTCACCCACTCTGGAGGAACTATGAATTGATTTTGGTTCTGCAAAAATGCGACGTTTCATTCCTATACACACCACGTGTACGAACTTACCTTCTGGAACGATAGATTTGCTGCTGTTTTTCACAGTTTTACGGGCTGTGACACAGGTCAGCCTTCCTTGGCAAGACAAGTGCATGGAATACGTGGATGGCGCTTAAAGAAGTGGATACAGCTTTCAGGGAACTATCAGTCGTTCATTCTCACGATGTTGTAAGCTACCAATCCCGCATGCTAATCCAGCGATTTGTGACGCTCATGTACGACAGATCAAGTACTTGCGAGGAAGTCAATGAAACTAGACGTATTCTATTCAGCAAGAACAATCGCACAATAGACAGAATACCGCCTCCAACCGAAGACGCATTGAAATTCCATACAAGAAGAGCAACTCTTCAGTGCAAGATCTGGCGACAGTGCCTCGAAAAGGATGTACATGATGTTGAACCTCTGAATTGGGGTTGGAAGGAAACAGATGACGGACTCGGTTACCAACATATGTGGACTACGTTAAATGTCTGATAACAGTCAACGTAGTAGGTCTGATAACAGTCAACAACTAGTGACATGCCGTTGCAAACTGCGCTGTACTGGGAAATGTACTTGTATTAAGAACGGCCTCGTCTGTACTTTGCTTTGCGAATGTGAAGGACAATGCTCACAGTGATATCACTATGAACACAGCAGCTGAACTTTTTTTAAATGTGAAAGTGTATATGAGTTATGTAGATATGTAACATTGTAGCAAATGTATTAAAGTTGTAGGTTGATAAACTATATTAGTTTGTATTTGGTATAAAACACCTCTACAATAAAAACTCACAGTGAGGCCGGGTGACCGGGGAGGCCATTCATGCAGTTAACCCTTATGGGACCTTGCCTTTTTAGGTAAATTTTACAGTTTCAGTCAAGCAGCTATTCCAACGAGACTATTTATCGTAGGATCATGGTTCATAACTCGTTTTTTTTGTAATGAAGCTCCGTTTCCAACTGAATTAGTCAAATTTTCTTATTTTTTTTACTTAAGTCGGGAAATTCCCGCCCAAAGTGGGAAAAACGGAAATTGCAAAAAAAAAATGGCACCAATATCTCCCCTCGAACATGCAAGTGGTACACGACAAAAACATACAAGTGGTACCAAAACAAACTTTGCTTTATAGTAAATAGAATGAGGTATGAAGAATGGTCCCCCCAAAATTAGTGTAGATGCTCTAGCCGATTTACCAATTTCCCCCAATAATACATTGTCAATCAATTGTTTATTTTCAATGAGCTTCAGCATAAAGACTACTCTTTGTAGGAATATGAATCGTACCTTGTTGTCTTTGGAATGAATCAACCTCTCGAATGGTACCAGTCACATGTGGGTACCATGTGCCTGTGGATGGAAAATTATCTCCAAAGAAAATTTTGTCATGAAAAATATCTTTTTCAAGTTTGGGTCCCTTTCCCCCCTCTGTTAACGCTTGTATCTCAAAATCGCCTAAAACATACTACATGGTGTATGTAATATCTGTGGAAAATATCAATCTCATATCTTTAAAACTAAGGGCGGTAAAGAAAATCCCTCCACGTGGAAAGCATAACCCGTACTACTTTAACGGAAAAACAAAAAATCCCTGACACGTCACTATTTATCCGAGGATCATAATTCGAAAACGATTTCGTGTCAAATTAGGGTAGAGTTCAAATGGTACCACTCACATGTCCCTATCGTGTCCCTAAGGGGAGAAATCCGGAAAAGGGAAATTTTTCCTGAAAAAAATCTCATTTTTTTTTCAATTTAGACGCGATTTTCTCGCTTCTATTACACGATAGGGAAATTGTAATAGTACAATTGGAAACAGTGCTTCATTTCGAACACAATGTACGAACCGTGATCCTAGAATAAATAGGCACTGTCAAAAATTCCCCAAAAAGCTCTAAAATTTACCCATTTTTTTCTACTTCAATGTTCGTGACGTCACCACATGTAAGCATCGCACGCGTAACCCAAAAATGCCCATGAAACACGTTTTTTGATGCTTCCACGCTGGAATAAGTGCAAAAATCCCGGTGTGGAAAGCTTAACTAGAGACTTATAAGGCAAATTCCAAAGGTCGACGCTATGGTACAGATCTGTTTCATCGGCCCCCAAAGGGTTAAATAACTAAAATCGGAAAAGTTTTGTAATTAACTGTTTCTTATTCTATTTGTCAGCAGACTGGAGAAGAAGAAATGTGTTTTCTAAAGCTTTCATGTAAATATTTAGATTAAGTTGCTAGATGAGAGATACTTACAGGAAAGAAGCATTTGTTTCCGAAAATTTAAACATATGTTGTAGTTACTCATCCGAAATGTAACGCGAAAAAAGTAACGCAAACTAGGTACGTTACTTAAAAATTTGTAACGCGTTACCATTACAGTTACTTTGGAAAAATGTAACGCGTTACTAGGAAACGTTACTTAAAAAGTAACGCGTTACTTGCGTTACGTTACTTCCCAAGACTGCAACGAACCTACACTAAATTAAAAATTTTAGGTGCTGTCTCTACTCTTCTTATTGACTTTGTAATTCTCTATGATCCTAATATTTTTTACGGAACATTACTTATCGTTTGATTTTGGTGTTTGGATTTTCAATTCACTATAGCTGTACTGTGTTTTGAGTGGGAAAATTACAATTTGATATGAACCTGAATAAGAAAATAATAGTTTCGGATTAAACTGCTTAAGTAGTCACTTACTGAACATTTCTGACCATTACTTTACTATTTATTTGAGAAATAAGAGTAATACGCTTACCATTGTACGTCTTTTCTTATCTAAGATTTTAAAATATTTTCATTTACTATTTTAGCCAGTTTCTCTTCGTTTCTCTCCTCTCCCAATAATCCTTATTTAATCACTTATTTATAATTTAACGGTGAATAAAATTTACGTCCCATATAAATCTCAGCTGGAGTAAATTCAGTTTTTGAAACAACACTTGAGTTTAATGTATATTGAACTTTATGTTGCAACTGGAATGATTTAGTTTGATCGTTTCTTACATAGCTTTTCAACATTATCTTAGTTAGATAATTTTGTCTCTATGTAAGGTTTGGACAAAGATTATTCTATAAGGTGAAGTAAGTAGACACATGTGTAATACCTTGAATATAAATAAAAGTTTCAAAAACCTGACTCAAAATATGAGGCATGATCCATCAGTAAGATGCCGTTCTAACCATAATTATACCCTAAAGTAGGTATACACTCCTGTATTGATCAAGTATAACATTCTAACTTATAGGTTTATTTGCTTCGGCTGTTCCGAGCTTAAGATATAAGTAAAAAGACATTAAGAACAAATAAAGAAACTAAGTCTACCTGATGGATAACAGTAAGGAATGATATGAAAAGCAATGAATTGATCAGTACGGGACTGTATACGTACTTTCGGGCCACCCTGTATAGCAATTTTTCTAAATCCGATTTAAACAACTCGCTGAGCAAAACAATACGTTCATTGTAAAAATTATATTAACGTGTAACAGTTTCTCCAATTATCCACTTGGCTTTATCAGACAGTGTAAATACACATGTAATCTCATCTGTGGTTTTATTTCATAAGATTACAAAGGTAGAAGAATGGCTACAAAATAATATGCATACTTCCTTGTCTCGAACGCTCACAGCAACTCGGTGTTTCGAAAGTACAGTAAAACCTGTCAACTTGGCCACCTCTGTAAGTTGGCCACCTGTCAATCTTGGCCTGGTTTGTCTTGAACCTGCATTTTTCCATAAGACATTCATTACTTGTTACTCTGCAAGTTGGCCACCTGTCTATCTTGGAAGTTGGCCACATTGACGAAATGTTTATCGTATGATGATAATGATAAATTTACCTACGTATCTTGGCCTCGCAAAATACCTGTTTTGTTATTTTTCTTAACTCATATTAGAGGCAGATATTCTGTATTTGTGACTGGAAACAAAGAAGCACGAACTCCCAAGATTTGTTTTTGGAGGTCAATGTCCAGAACACCGTCATAAAGGGGTGGTGAAGGAAGATGTGAATAAGAAAAAGCTCGTGCAATAATTCAGGAAACGGTTGTACGTATTTGTTTGCCCTGTCTGTTTTGATAACACCATTAGCTATAAGAACTTACCGGTTTCTTTAATCAATGTGGAGTTTTAGTAATTCCGGATAATTCTCAAGGTTAAAGCTAACCATCTCAATTGACAACTATTGGCACCTGATGGCTTGTCGAAAGGTAGCCTTGGTTTTGATATATGAATTCCCGTAAGATTTTGTAAAAACATCTTTTGTTCCGAAGGAAATACTTATAACTCATTAAACATACTGTAATTTTCTCTAGTACTGTATATTGTTATGATTACTCTCTCTATATAGTATCTGATGTACCATTGCTTATTAAAATTTTACACTCAAGTAATACTAGAAATCCTGTTCAAAAATACACGAATCATACTTATTTTCTGTAAGTTGGCCACCTGTCTAAGTTAGCCACTTTTCAATGGAACCGATGGTGGCCAACATAGACAGGTTTCACTGTAAATACTAATGATTAAATTCAGAGTCCAATTTAAGAATATTTTAATATGAATGCCCTAATTCCATTAGTATTCTGCACAATATGCAAGACGGAATAAATATCACACAGTTTTGGTATTACACACAATTTCCTGTATTTTCTTATGGGAATTAAAAAACAGGTGTACCGGAACATTGGGTTTTCAAACACTAAAACTTCAAGGAGCAGATAAATATTTTATTTTATTCTTTCCGTGAAATAAGTGCCACATACTTCTTTGTCTCTCTTCACGATGAGGGCAAGCAAAACCCTCGTGAACTGTCTCCACAATCCTTGTGGTTCCTCTGAAGGCAAAATTTCACACAGGAAACACAAATGCTGACGAAACAGAGTTGGGCATTTCTCCTCTCTTTTGTGTGATTTACTCGAAAGAATGCTTTCTGTTTGGTCTTTGCACCAGGTCTTTAACTCAATTTTTCTTGCACATAAAACACTGAAACAATAAATAAATAAATAGGCCTAATTAAATAAATAACGAGTCCAATTTGATTATGGTATTTTGTACTTCTAAAACCAACTGGAAGGATCTCTGTAGACCAAAATTCGAGTTTCTAAATGTAGATGGATAATGATTCCTCCAAATTTGGAACCTAACAGTATAAAAAAGTAAGAAAGATTTGTTCCAAATATATATAGGGTGTTTCTAAGGAATACTGACAGTGTTTGGGAGGTGATTCCTGGCACCAATATAAGACAAAACGTATAGGTCAACCCCGGGATAGAAATGTTTTCTTTCGGTGCTGTGACGAGCTGAAAATGTGTCAAAAACTCGAAAGTAGCTATAAGTCGTGGATGAAATGTTGGATTCATTTTTTTTTTTTTAAATTGTAGATAGATTTCATTAATGCACAATAATTCGGTGCGGTGCAGGGATAGCGCAAGGATAACCTCAAAACAAATTAGAGAATTCCTTCAGAACAAAAAAGGAATCAATTTAACTAGAGCTACACACTGAGTAGTAAATATTTTTTAAGTAGACATATATGTTCATACATTCGTTCCGTTACCATGTTATTGTATATTGGTGAGAAATGAAGGCAATGTTAGTCTTAAGTTAAGGACGAATGTTTGGAAAATGACAGCAATTAACAGGATACACAAAATGTTTGTCGCAGGAAACAGCATTTTGCCTCACCACAGTTCTCATGATAACACTCCATATATTGGATAATTTACATTCGTTCATGTAAAACAATAACAAGGTTAAACACTACTGTGGTAGAATTACCATCTTACCTGTTTTCACTGGGTATCAGCCACTTTCACTTTACATACTCATTTTGGCTACCGTTTACCTTAGCACTACGGATAGTAGGCCCAACTTTAGAAAACGGTAGATTTGGCTCGTGTCAGGTCAAACAAATTAATGACTCATAAGTTAATTTCATATTTGGCCGACTTAGTAAGACTTGAAGTTATTTTTATATGTATGAAAGTAATGGATTATTTTTCTGCTTTTTAGTGTTTTAATATTTTCTTCCTTTTAGTGGGTTTTCTTTAAGTCGGTTCATATTTACATCGAAAAATATAGCATAGGAAATACCTTGTGGTCTCTTTTGAGACCTCAATTAAAAATACTTAATTATTGGTGTTCCGTACAGAAATAAACAGATATATTTCAAAACAATAATCTGTGTGTGTGTATAATCTGTTTTCAAGCCTTGTCTTTAGTACTTGTATTATTTTCGTCTCTTCTGTGCATTTTTAAAAAATTTTTTTGATCCCAACGCCGTAAAACCCAACTTATTGGGAAAATAATTTATTTTTATATTTTGAGAAAATTTTAATATTCTTTACATTTTACTTTTTCTTTAACAAATTTTCCTAAAAACCAGTTTTTGAAACCAACCCTGATCCATCTACCTTGTCTTCCCCTCCCAAAAGAAAGAATTAACTTCAATTTCTTAGTCTAGGACCAGCTTATTAATCAATACCAATAAATGGCTAGAGGCAGGAGAATGAAACAGAAGTTTATTAAACCAAGGAAAATCTCAGAGGACGAATCGAATGGAGAGGTCTGCTTGCTTCACACGGCTATGAGAGATCTCTGACAGCTTCTGTTTCTGCGGAGTTGAATCCATGGGCATCTTAAGTCATATAGTTATTTTTGAATCTTAAGAGTATTCATTAGCATAAAAAAAGGTTTAACAATTCAAATAATTCACGTACACGTGTCATGCTTAAAGCGTTCTTAGTGGAGGATTTAGCCCGGGGCCAGGAGGTCCTAGGCCCCAAGTTTTTTGAGTGACAAAAATAATAAGCTGTTATTTATATATTTTCGAAAGTTTATAGTAAACTCATGATATACCTATCATATAGTCTGGGTCCTACCCTCCCAGTTTTTACCTTCTAGATCCACCCCTGAGCGTTCTTCGTTATATTCTGAGGAATTCCATGATACTCCAATAAAAAGTGGTAAAATAGATGGAAAAAGGGGGTACAGTGTACATTATATACCCTAAAATCTGATGACAGGTACTGAGTATACATCTCACTCCAAGCTACTTTTTTTTTTAATTCTTTTTACTCCCGACTTCAAGTTAGCTGTGTTCATACGCTCATGACAAGAGATAATTGTAGTACGTACTTACCGCTACCTATTTATATGTGTACAAGTCCTCAGAAGCGGAAGGTGATGAAGGGAGTTTGTAGCTGCAAGGAAGGTTTCGCTTTAAGTAATAAATGAATGAACAGTCGTAGATATTTAATTTTGTACATATTCTTAAAATTTTCTTATATATCTTTTCGCATGAACTCCTCTTTTTTCCCTCTTTTTTTAGTTTTATCTACGTCTCTAGGCTAAGGGAGACGACAATGATAAGGTGATAATGCTGGAATAATGAAATCAGGAGGAAATTGGAAAATTCTGAGAAAATCCATATACATGATCTTTGTCCACCAGAAAACCCACTTGACGGGAGCTGTGATCGGCCCAGAATCTCCACAGCAGAATTGAGTACTCTATAACTAAGCCACTGCAGCTCCTCGAATTTTAGTAACTCAGATTTTAGATAGGTTCTCCAACATTAAGATGGATTGAGAAAATCTGAAATCAAAATTTGAATTAATAATTAGTGGAATAATTATTCTGAAACAAATATCGAATTCTAAGAATTAAAATAATAATAATAATAATAATAATAATAATAATAATAATAATAATAATAATAATAATAATAATAATAATAATAATAATATAATAATAATAACAGTAGTTATTATAGTACCAATTTCCACTCAATAACTTCCTTCGGCGGGTCAACACAGTAGTAGCATTTAAGTTTTTCAGATTAACACAATTTCTGTTTTCTTTTAAACATAAAATAACTCATAATTCTCTACATTTTGAGTCTTTTATTTGCGCAATTATTATATAGTATTTGAAAAGCTTTTCGAGTGCGTAATATTTGTATATAATATTTTTTTATTCCTGACCAACAATATGCAGCAGAATTTCAGGAATCCCTGCTTCTTTTGAAGGCTGCAACACGCATTTCGATATTCTCTTGTTCTGTCATACTGCGCCACCTGGGAAATCGAACTACTGCTTTCGTACAGAGAAATACTCAGGTTTTTGTACTGTGTCGTATGTCAGGTAGTCATTTACATTCATGGTGGAGTGAGTTGCGGTGAAACTGAAGGATGGGCTTTTCTCTAGTGACCTCGAATCGTATCGGGATTTTGTAGCATCTGAAAGTTAATCTCTGAGTGTTCGTTTCTAAGGAAAATGGAATCTATAAGAAAATGGCTGTACAAACCAAAGGTAAGATGACAACGGAATTAGCACGTAGTCTGGGTCTTAGACCTTGGTTTTTTTCCCAGCGTTGAGAAGACAAACAAGGTTACGACTCTTGATCATGACTCATATTTGGAGAGCACAACAAGATTTTGTATGTTCTGTTGAAAATAGCAGTTAATTTGTCTGTGTGCAAGTGAAACAAAATTAGATGGAACCACTAGAATTACGAGGAGGGAGAGGTCAGCACTCATCTGATCGAGTCTTCCTAGTCCTTGTTTTTCCAACTTTCACGAAAGAATACTTGTTGCAGCATTTCTAAAAAGGAACCTACAGAATATTATAATCTAACTGAAGTTGGTTTTTTTTTCTTCTCAGTTGATTTTGATGTGTGCATTTTATTTTATTTTATTATTTAAATTTAAAAACCTAGAAGAAACCAGTAATGTTCAAAATAAATGATACCACTATCAATGTTGTTAAAAATTTTAACTGTTCTATTTGCTCGTATAGTGGTTATTTCTGTGCACTTGTATTTGTTACTGGCAAAGCAATTCGTTCTGCGTAACACACTCAGGGTCCTGTTGTCATCACTTCGTAATAATCCTGTTTAGTTGTGGTAGGATTGCACGTAAACACGTAATACCTCGAGTTTTATTCCGCATATGTGAGCCAAAAGTACTAAAAATTTAAAAATTGTAGATGAGAATTAAGAGTAGTGAAATAGTTTCAAATATTGCATTCTTCTCTTGATGTTCACAGTGGTGCGTTTAAATTCAGTATTTTCCAACATCCGTGTTTATGCTCGTACTCACCCTTGCTGACGCGCCTGCTTGCTACGGTCCGCTCCTGCGCTGTCTCGGTTTGATGCAATTCGTGCTTCAGTGGCAAGCTACCACATATTGGTTGATGTTTTTTTTGGGACTGTAGTTTTTAAAGCATAACGTTAGTACGCTATATTTATAACCATAAGCCCTCCTAAAGGCCAGTCTATGCAGATGACACACAGGGCATAATATAACGTAACTGACGATGTAACGGTACTAAAAGGTGAGGAATTAAATTTTCAATTTATGTCAACCATCCTGGCACACATCTCCGGAAATATTTCCCGTACTTCTATTAGAACTGAATATTAACACAACTTAATGCAACATAACACGGTGTCTAGATTTTCAGTGCTTTCGTGCGTATTGAGGTGCGAACGTTTTATTCCTTACTCTGTGGTGTTATTTAACCCTCCGTAGTCACACTAGGGTCTGACAGACCCCAGAGATATTATTTTTAGTTCTGGATTTTTTCCTGTTTTTTTTGAAAATTTTCTCATCCATGTAACTTCAATTGGCAACATTACCTATTGTTATGGCTGGTACGCTACATCTATCACAGAATAGTAAAAACAAACAAACAAAAGAAGCGAAAAAGATATTTAAAACATTAGATAAGACAAAAAAGTTTTTGGGGTCCAGTGTGACTTCCGTGTCACAAAAAAGTAGGTGTGACCTCGGAAGGTTAATTGCCGTAGTAACTTTGTCAGAGTTTTACCTAATGGGAAATTCTAATCCGCTTACCTCACGTAGTTAGGTGGGTCTACTACGTTAGTAGAGCAGAAGTGGGGTAGCCAGTTCCTTACCCATCTGGTTTAAAAACTTGAGAATGGCAAATTGGAAGTTAACAACGAGAGTATTGGTATACACAGAATTAGGAAATACCAAATACGAGGACCGTTTGATAATGGCTTCATTAGACAGGTAGTTACTAGTGTTGTTACAATTCGAATAGGCCTATTCGGTATTCGAACAATCATTCGAATAACGAATAATTATTGGAACAATTGTTCAAATATTAAAAGTGAATATTAGGATATTTGAATACCAGTATAAAAGTTATTCGGATAACGAATAGTCGAATAATTAAAGAACATTAGTAGTTGCTCTACGCACTTATCGGTGAATGTAAGGGCTCAGTTATTGCCAATAACTAGCAATACGTCTCTTCTACCTTTCCAGTCTATTTTGTACAGTGACAGGATTCAAAAGAATTCGGTCAAATTCAAGGAGTGAAAATTCAAAGTTTGTCCAAAGACACGTTAAATGATCAGAGGATAATTCGTGCACTTTTTATTTTTTATTTATTGCAGATGGCGCTTAATTTTACTCTTCCGAAAAATGCTTCCAATAATAAAACTCATCATTGATTCATTTTTTTTTTTAATTAGACAGCGTTAATTAGGATGGCATTCAGTATCTTCCCGAAATCCATTGACAGCGCTGGAGACGTTACTATGACTTATAGTGAGCCATTTGAAACAGTCGTGTATGCGTATTCTCACCGTCGCTGACGCGCCTGCTTCCTACGGATGCACGCTTTCGTACTGCTCGTACCCCCCTACTGCGCTCCAGTCGTGACTCGGTTAAGTTGCATTAGTGCTTTTTAGTGGCTACCTAGCACAAGTCGGTTTCGTGTTTGATGCATTGTGATTTTTATGCCATACGTCCACACTGTATTTATAGCCATGACTACATCATAGTTACAAATAACTAACCCTTGTCACTACCAAGTATGCCAGAGTCACTGCCAAATGACTTTGGGGAGCCTAAGTAATACCCGTTGAGTGTTCATGTCTTGAATTTGATTAATTATTGTGAATATTGTCACTCTGCAAAATGCGTTAGAAAGGCAGTAGGGAAGAGTTTGCTGTCTATTGGGAATAATTGAGACTACACTTACCGTAATATTCGTCTGGTATAAAGCACTTTGGCTTCTATAATGGCAGAAGATCCAAATTCTTCACAAGAGGATAATAATTTATTCTGAATTTAATATTCATATAGTTCGTGTAGTCATAGGTTGTGGATAGTATGTTGATATCCAGTTATATCAGCATACGATTTAAATCTAAAATCCTGATAAGTTTTTTGTTTAGGCTTTATGGTTATTTCTTGGTATTGATCCTGCGTTGTGATTGTTACGAAGTAAGTACAGAAAGTATTTCTTATATTAAAAAAAAAAAAAAAAAAAAGATCACTTGGAGAAACCTTGTCAATTAAATTTTGTACTTCGACATCGAGCCTCAGCCGATTCATGTGTGAAAATGCACTGTGCTAACATAAGTGATTTGCCAAATTATTAAAGTACGGTAGTGTGAGCGAAGGAGTATTTATACGTATGCTACCTTTCGAAATTTTGTTGAACTTTTAAAATTATATGCAAAAAATATAAATACTAATATTTTGTTTTGCATCTCGAATCTAAAAATAGGTGAACTTGCGCATAAAATCTTCGGAATATAACCTATTTTTCATGATTATTATTATTTTAAAAGTTCGCCAAAACATTTTAAAACGTCACGCTTATTCGCAGGTTTATAATGTTCGTGTGTCACTGTTGAGTTACCGGTATGGTAATAACAAAACAGAGTAAGTTTCAAAACCGACCATCAAGTGTATTATTCAAGAGACTTTCAGTTAGAAAGGTTATTGGACGTAATTTGACGTCATTCAGTTTAAGAACAGTTTATTGCTAAGTGCCAGATAAATTAGAAGTCATCTTTTCAACGGTGCGTTAGTCTTTAAACTATGATAACGTTGCTAGAATGAATGCCCAAGAATTTGACGTATATCAAGATTATGCTGGTGATAACAAAGTAAGTACGAATATTAAAATTCGAAATCACATTTTATAAATATATTGACTCTAGTAGATATTATTAAAATAAAATAATAATGATAAAAGTATCCGTGTGGAATTCGATAATCAATACTTGGAGTATATCAGGAGTTTGTAGATGGGGCATTCTGTATCAATTAAAACGAAAAACTATTCTCCAATACAACTTGTTTCGTACTGAGTGATTTCAGTAACGCTCTGATACGTTTCTCAGGTCCAAATAGTGGGAACCTTAATGCTCTCGTCTTTGGTGCGAGCGGTCTCTGGTTCGATTCCTGGTAACGACACTCGGTCGAGAGGATATGTAAAGGCTTTTTTAGGCCAATCATTCTGAGTGAGATTTTCCTCATTCATACCAGGCAATTGCTAGAATGGTATCTATATATAGTCTCAATTCGCTTCTTTCCCTTTCCTCGAATAGTGTGATCGCCGAGAGACGTCATCCCTCATACGTGATGGGCTAATATGGGTATAGATGCGGAAAGCCCAAAAATCTAATTCCTAATCCTAATCCCAAAATAGTGGAGATATAAAAGTACTAGTTCTTCTTTACGTGTTCCTAAAATAGGGTCCAATATATACAAACCTGCACTAGAACTAAAGGTATCTGACAAATTTTTATTAGTAAATATATACGATAAAACATGCAACTTTACGACAGCTCCATATACCTTACGTGTGTAGCGTCGTATTTAAGTTTAATTTTCAAAATTCCAGCGTGAAGTTATGGTAATATGGAATGTTTTTTAAATAAATAGTTCAAAGAGTTTTTGTGTAGCTACAGATTTACTCGTCAAGATTTGTATATAAGGTAATACCGTATCTACCGAGTCAACCAGAAATATATTGTATTACAACTGCAGATGATATGGACCTTACGGGCCACGGTGGCTCATTGGAAGAGCGTTCACCTCTGGTGCTTGGGGTCCCTGGTTCGATCCCAGCTCGCGCCAAGTGAACTTTGTGCTGGACAAACACCTTGTGCGTGGGTTTCCTCGGGGTTCTCCCGTTTCCTCCCACTTTCTTCATTCCACCATTTCATTCATTTCTCTTATTATTGCCATCTCCTTTAGCCTGCCCGGTATAACCGTGGAACATAAAACTCAAAGATTTCATTCCCATCTTACGTGTTAGTGGCCCCGCGTAGTGTAGTCGCTAACACTTTCGCATTCGATGCAAACGGTCCAAGGCACTCGGTCAGAAAAGTGTAAGAAGCTTTTGCAGGCTTGCCATCCTGATTGAGGTTTTCCTCATTCACATCAGGCAAATACGGGGTGGTGCCTAACTTACAGGCCCCAAGCCGCTTCCTTTCCTTTCCCCGGATAGTGTGCTTGCCGAGGGACGTCATTCTTCAAACGTGACGGGCTAACAAGGCCATAGATGCCGAAAGTCCAGAAATCTAAATCCTAAATTATTCTTATCTTACTTTCCAAATCACATACTAATAGCTATACTATCCTTGGCTTTCCAATTACCGGTACCTTAGAATCTTACTGACGAAATGTGTAGTTTTAGACTAAGTTTGGAAGTTATTTAAAATGATGAGCTGAAACTAATTCCGTTGATTCCGTCTGTGAGATTTTGCTGTCATAAAAGGATGTTTTTACATAAACAGCTCTAACTATGAACCCTTGCACTGTAACGTGCAAAGTTTATTTACAAAGTGATTTGATCTTGATATGAGTAACTCTCCTAGTAAACAAATCTACAACTTCAGTGGCCAAAACAATTCAGCAAAAATCTTACAGACGCAATCAACTAAATTAGTTTTTCTACTAATTTTTAATAATTTGATTAATATTGCGTCAACTTCAATCTTCGGGAATATTGATTTCCATTGTTAAACAGGGCAGAGATGGAAGAATTTTTGGTCAGTTCGTAAGCCAACTGAGCGTAACCCAACTGAGTTGAAGTAAGGAGAAGAGTATGGTTCTCATTCTTATTTTTGTGCTGACTTGTCCTGGATTCGATTTCCGATTTAGGTATTTGCTTCGGATCGATCTGAAGTTCGGATTCCGCTTTAATCAGTAGGGCCCGTCTCGTGTGGCCTTGATGCTGCGAAGAGACATTGAAAATTAGTCCAATCCCGCAAAAAAAAAAAAAAAATAACTGTATTTTTTGAGTATCGTGTGTGATGTCTGCTGTGAAATTCCGAGTGTTCGTTTTTTATCCATCATATAAATTTAATGTAGTTTGGGCGTAGGCCTAATAAAATGATGGAGAATCGTTATACAATTTTCTCCGTACTATCTTCTATACTATCTATACAAAATAACGTTAAGTCTAGGGTGTCATTGAAAGTTTTGTGAAAGGATTAAGTTCCTCATAGGAAGTTTTCAAGAAATACAGTTACTTGATTATATCGTAATAAATACTAACGAAAATTGTTAAAATATCCAGAGAGATAAAAAGCTCTCACCTGGAGCATCTATAAAGATTAATTTGACAATCAGTTTTAAGGCATACTAAGAGGGTCTTCATCCTGGCTGATTAAAACTTTATCTGTGAAATTAATCTTTACATGGATGTTGCAAGTAACTTTTTCTTCTTTTTTTTAAAAAAAAAATATTAATCTAATCGTAGAAATTGGATTAAGTCCATAAGGTATGTGCCAAATGAGGTATGATACGTACTCTTAGGATCCCATTCTTCAATAACACAAAGGTCTTCAGTTTTGAATATTTAGGACAAAAGACTTCTAGTGTTGTGCATTATCGTGTGTGTATTTTAAGGAACAGCATGACGAGGTGCACAGATTAATTTGGTTTTACATTTCAGAAGATAGGTAGCGTTGAGGATTTCCTCTAATAGGAATTAGGTAATGAATATACTTCGGGTCGATATGCACTAAAAATGACTAAAATATGCACTGAAAATATGTAAATATGCACTGAAAATTGTAAGTATGCATCATTCAAAAGCTAAAGTTAAATGAGGAATTTTATTATCTGTAGAGAAAAATGGTTTTAAGATAAACAACTATGTAGTTTTCGGAGTTTTTTTTTTGGCAAAAACCTGCATTTATGAGTCAAAACAGTACTGTACATAGAAAATGTTCCTTTCGTATCACGAGTCGTTACGGGTCGTTAAGAAACAATATTTTAAACAAGCAATGTTACTTGTCGACAAATCTTAAATTCATGCGTCGTTGTTCCCAGGAACACTTTATTTACATCAGACAAGACTTTTATGCCAGGACTTGTCGCGTCTATTGACTGTGCGTTTCGAAGATGCTTGTCCGATTGGTCTTGGTGGGGTCTGTTTCGTTACTGAATCAAACTACTCTAATGCATTACAAAATCCTAATCATCGCTCTTCTAATCTCGTTATGATCTTTGAAATTGAACTGAAATGAGTATTGATATACGGAAAGTCGCTTTTAATGTTTTCAGCTCCGCAATCGTCCTTGGTTTCATGAATACATTTGGTTTCTTCGGATTCAAAGAGCTCACAGTCAATATGTGTAATATATATACAATATGAAATATATATATATATATATATATATATATATATATATATATATATATATATATATATATATATATATATATATACAAATAAAAAGAACGCGCCAAGCTTCTGTGAATATAGAATAAATATACTCAGAGAAGTAAATAAACATTTCTGGCATAAGCATATAATAAAACCTACCTAGCGAAATTGAACAGGACTCGCGAAAATTTCCGTTAAAGGTTTTAAAAGTTAACAAAGATAGATGTGCGTTTTAAAAATTTAAGTATCATACATACATATTATGGACATAGCGAGATAAAATAAATCGTTGTACATATCCCTACCGTATTCAATTACAGTATTTATTCGTGCTACGAATTAAGAGTCTTCATCCCGGCGAAATTAAAATACCGCTAATTTTACAGTAATTATGTGATATCTTCAAATAGATAAAAGATAACGAACAAGAACAAGAGCGCCCTAGACAATATTATTTTACATGAGAAACCGTTATCACGACTCAGTTATCTGCTTTCGATTTCGAGCCATTTTGAAAATCGGCATTTATTTTCGCGTTTCTAAACAGCTGAAAACGGAAAGCCATTAGGTGACTTGTGATAACGGTACCTCATGCGAAATAATATTGTCTAGGGCGCTCTTGTTCCATATTTCAATTATCTTTTATTTATTTGAAGATATCACATAATTACTGTAAAATTAGCGGTATTTTAATTTCGCCGGGATGAAGACTCTTAATACACGTAAAACTTTTCAGTGGAAAAAAAAAGGCTACCTACGGTTTCAAAGGCCAAGACAAAAAGTAGATGCTATGCCCTTTTCAGTGCTCCTCCCTCTACTGTTGGCTTCCTTTTGAACTATTGTGTATATTATGCTCCTTATTCCATGTCTCTAAACCAGCTAAAGAACGAGCTATTGGTATTTGGAAATTACTGTGTAAATTGCACTTCGTTCAAAAAGTCGCACCGTATCTAGGGCCTTATATGGCGGTGGACTAAAGGTTAAATGTGTATGGTAACAAGTAAGCGAAGACCTTTACAGACAACCCGTTCACATACCTAACCTCTTACTAAATGTCGAAAAATTTTCTAAATGCTACATTCCGGAACTTTAAAATTTTCTATTAAAAAATATTTTAACATCCGTTCTTCGCAACAGGTTCCGCCTAATCAAGAGAATTTAACCATGTTGTTTTACCTTTAAATTCATGGGACCGTGAAATATTTCCGTTTAATAAGGAACCTGTTGAAGGTAGTTTTTACTGTATTAAGAGCCTGTATTCAAAAACTTTGTGTTCCTGTTTAAAAGAAAATAAATGTGTAAATCCTAGAATATTTTCTTCTAGTGTAACATTGTCCGTTTTAAACAGTAATAATTTACAGTGTATAATATTGATACTTTAAAATAGAATAAAGTGATTTGAACGAGACATGGAGCATGAATGGGAAGAAGGTAAAGTTTTCGAAAACATAACAGAAGACTTAGTACGAAATTTACGTTTCGAGAAACCGAGGTGCGTATCAAAGCAACACAAGCTTATATTAAATAAGACTCTTTAAGGCTGTGTCCTACCCTCGAAATGCGTTGGGATTTCCCTATATAATAACATGGCATATTTCTTTCCAAAATATTATAAAAACTATTTACTTTGTACATTTCAAAATTCGTTCCGTTCGCATTTCAAAATAGGAGGTGGAACCTATTCTTAGGACGCTAAATCGATTACAGAAAACCCTTCTCGATATCTCTTGCCGCTTTGGGTGTGATACCTGTTAACAGGCAGACAGACATAGCCGTTCTATTAGACTTTCGAAACCTTTGCATAGAATAGTTTGGAAGTTTAATAAACCCAAGTAGAAGAAATAGTATTTATCAAATCTATTTTCTTGCAGATTAAAAATATGGGAATTTCAAAGATTCTTTTACATAAGTTATTATGCCCTAAAGAATAACAGGGACCGCGGTGGCTCAGTGGTATTGTGCTCACCTCTGGTGTATGTGCTCCCGGTTCGATCCCAGATCGCACCAAGTGGGCTTTGTGGTGGATAAATATCATGTTCGTTAGTTTTCTCATTTTCTTCCACCTTCTTCATTCCACCATTTCATTCATTCTCATCATCACCGTCTCCTTTAGTCTATTCGGCATAATCGTGGGACGTAAAACACAAAGATTTCACTTCATTTCTAAGTAATAACCTAATCCAATCTGCAGTGTTCTGTTCTTGGCTAATGCCCCAATAATAGCACCAGATTGATGAAACACTTGCAGATTGATATGCCACAAAATCGATTATTATTCATGTCAAAAAAAATGTTGCACTAATATCTGCCAGGTAATCACTACAAGCAAGAATCTATCTATTTCGTTCAAGTAGTGTTCCCCATGAGACGAGATGAAAAGTAAGGTTTTTTTTTCGTCTCGTCTCCTAAATTTAATAGGTCTCGTCACGTCCCGATCCTCGAAGACTTTTTTCGCTCTTGTCTCGACATTTTATTTGTTCTGTTTTGGTAATTTCTGTTTTTTAGAAATTATGCCCTAATTTTTCTTAATTTCATCTGGAAGTATCACAACCGTTCATCGTCACAATTGGTCCACGAATAATGTGGTATAATAACATTTAAACCATACTTATTATTGGTCTAAATTGTGTAACGACTTGCATATTTTAAACATAGATAAATGCTTTTCATTGCTTTCGTATCATCATTTTACCAATTTGTAGGTTTTTACATATGAATTATGTAACACTAAAACAGTGTTTGAGATCAAAACTTGGGTGAATCAGTGCTGCCCACGGGACTCGAGAAATTTCTCGTCTCGAAAACGAGACGATAATTGTTGTATTTCTTGCGCCGTCTCAAATTTAAGAAGATAACTTCTCGTGTGGTTCTCGAGATTATAATCGATGAATTTCTGGTCTCGTGGCCAACGAACTTTCAGAATGGGATGAGCTGGTGGACTTGCGCGGGGGTGCGTCTGTAGGGAGCAGGTGCGTTAGCAACGGTGGGTATACGCGTAAATTAGAAGTTTATCCAATCATTATGTGAGTAGAAATAAAAAATTCATACATTTCGAATTGCTAAAATTTAAATACATCACAAATATCGACCAATATCCAGTTTTTGTTTTCCTTATGCCATAGTGAAATATTAACCAGTATAAACTGCCAAAGCGCTTGTAGAGATGTACTTATAATATGGATTCAAATGTTATCATAACCAGTGGCGTATTTAGGATCTTGTTTCGGAGGGGGAGGCTTGAGAACGAGTAAGAAGCATTTGTGTTGTACGTATAATGTGCAAAAAATAATAATGAAATTATTTCGGGAAGCTCTTGATCCCTATAGCCTCCAAAATGCGCCACTAACCAAAACATATTTGTTATCATTATTAGAGCATAAATGTAAATTATCCTTCATAATATTACTAATGGAGCAAACTTTTCAGTGCTGTATCTCAGTTACATAAGTTACACGTTATCCAGGCGAAATTGTAGGCCGCGGGATTTTGATTGAGATGTTTCACCCGCAAATCATCATCAGATCAAGTATTAACTCTCTTCTAATGGATGGTCAACTATAAAATAGAAGTAGGCCTATGCACGAATGTGGATATATGGACTAATATAGCTTTCTGTGGATATACTTTTATTGATTCAGTGCGATTTGTGATCATTCCAATTTGCGACAAGGTTCATGTATCTGCCAAATTTGATTGATAATTTGATATTCCTAATCTGAAAATAATTCTAGTTTGCGACCAACCGGTACTTCGTTCTTTAAATGAATCAGGAGAGTAGAAATAATACATGTTGCCAGATATTTTTCCCAAAAATTATGAAGTGTTATGGACTACATAGGGGAAACAACGATAAACATATCTTTGTTCAAAGTGACGTAATTTTGTAACGTAACTTCGATCAGGAAACTGAGTCCAAATATACTACATAACACAACACACACACATATTATATATATATATATATATATATATATATATATAATTCTGTAAATCTAGTTTTCAGTCAAAATCAAGTGAAAAATATTTCACTTGCTTATCTTTGGAATACCACTATCGGATCCAAATGATCTAGACCCTCAGAAATATTGTAATATTTATTTACTTATTTATTTTCTATATGCCTATTACTGTTATGCACACGCATGAAATGCCATGATTTGTTCTTTCATCTTCCCAGATATTTCTTTTAAAGTTTTATTTTTTAAAGTTATATTCCTTACTTTGGAAAACAAAATATTGATGATAATGCTTCTAGTTTTGCGATTCCTGACATGTCTCCTTTCTTCTCCACGCAAGAGTCAAGATTTAGGATCAAAAATAGGAAAATAGGGAAAGCGCACGCTGTTTAACAAGAAGGCTTGTTACAAAATACAACTAAAAAGATACATAGGTAGATAAGATTGTCTCATTTCTGACAGCAGCCAGTCTTGCCTCTCGCAATCTTATGTTCTTTCGACCATCTGATCAGGTTGTCAACGAACATAACTTCGAAGATATGCCCTCTCCGCATTTTTAGATAAGCGATCTTATCTCATTTCGTAACTTGTTTCCTTCCCCTACCAACTTTTTGAAGATCACTGAGGAACAATGGTGTGAATTGATCAGGTATCTGCACCTTCACGAACAGGAAAAGAAATCCTGCTTATATGTTTTCCAAACGTTGTCATATTTATTTGTAAAAAGTAATATTAATGAACTATAAGAGCTAGATTAAAAATAAAAAAGTGAACATGTTGTATTGGGGTAGGCTAACATGTGGAGAAATTTTGAATTTCATAAGACAAATAGTTTTCATAATATTTTGGAAAGAAGTTCACCATGTTATTATATAGGGATTGATGATCTCAGCTGAAAACGTTAGACACGGCCTTAAAGGAAAACTTGGATACTTATCCCCTTATCTCAGAGAGTAACTGCTGTGAAGAGTTTGATTTTGTAAAGCAAGTATTTTAATTAATTTAGAGCTCATTCCCAAAAGGTTGTTCATTTCTTCCCGAAATACATTCTTCAGCGGTTTCTTTGGGATCAACTCTGTCGAGTATGCAAAAAGCCACATCTGAGTTGTTTCACAGTTGTGTAAACTTCATGTTAGGCTTGGAAGTGCTTTGAAAATATAAGAAGGCCAAACAATTGAGCGCTGCTGAGCTTTTGCTGTCGAAAAAAAAAAAAAAAAAAAGAAACGAAAAGTTAACAAACGAGGTCCGTTTCAAAATTTCAACCACTTCGATCACCTGTAGTGCGACATTTTCAAATTTTAGTTTTAACCAGCTCAGAATTTTGTTCATTCTTGTCCACCCAAGAGATAATTTGTACCATTCAAATTAACAAAGGAGGGCCATTTCAAAATTTCGACCACTTCGATGACCTGTAGAGCGTCATCTTCAAATTTGAATTTTAACTAGCTCAGAATTTTGTCCACCCAAGAACTTATTTTGTACCATTCAAGTTAACAAAGGGGGGAAATCTCAAGATTTGGTCACTTCGATCACCTGTAGTGCGACATCTTCAAATTCGAATTTTAGCTAGCTCAGAATTTTGTCCAACCAAGAAAAACTTTATGCCATTCAAATGAACGACGGAAGGCCATTTCAAAATTTCGCACATCGATCACCTGTAGTGCGACATCTTTAAATTCGAATTTTAACAGCTTAAAATTTTGTTCAATTTTTGTGCACTCATGTACCACCAGCAAAACATCAGCATGTGTATCATTAAAATAAACGGGGGAGGGTCGTTTCAAAAGTTGGCCACTTCGATTACCTGTAGTGCACATCTTCAAATTCGAATTTTAATTAGCTCAGAATTTGTCCAATTTTCGTACATTTTTGTACCATCAAAAAAAAAATGTACCATTCAAATTAACAGACGAGGGCCATTTCAAAATTTTGGCCACTTCGATCACCAGGAGTGTGATGTCTTTAAATTCGAATTCTATCTAGCTTAGAATTTTTCCTATTTTTGTAGATTTTTGTACCACCAAGATAGTTGAAATTCGAATTTGAGAATGTCTCACTACAGGCGATCCAGGTAGTCAGATTTTTAAATGACCGTCCCTGGTTTATTTGAATAGTACAGAATTTATTCTTCATGGTACAAAAATGTTCAAAAATTCGACACAATTCTGAGCTATTTAGAATTCGAATTTGAAGATGTCGCATTACAACTAAATGGACCCAGATTTTTCTTTTGGTATTCTTATACTGCCAGATGACCGCACAATTTCAAAACCACACACACACAACAGTAGCAACTTTAACTGCTGAGATGAGTGACGTTTAAATTTTGTTGTAGGTGATTTGACATCGTTATTTATATCTTCTTCTAAAAAGCAGACATTCGTGTATCATTGCCGGGAGGATGAATCACTCACCCTTTTGTTATTCTCCTTTCACATGACCTTGGGAGATATTCTAAACCGACAATAATGAACCATTTATATTAGAAACTTGAAATTCTAATTATAAGGGAAGTTGTTGGACGTTAAAAGTTATCAATTTGTTCGTTCCTTTAAATATGAATTTATATGCAATAACGACATAAACACGCACTAACCTCCGAAATATGCAAATATATGCACTATAAAACTCTGCTATTTTACCCCGAAACAGCTGAAACGAATTTCTGTTTAAAGAGCATATCAATATCATGTAAGGAAAAAAAAAAACCATGCAAATATGCAAAAATTCGAAGTCTAGTAATGAATAATCACGTGTACCGTTTTTAGTATGATGGTTCCTAGGTGTAACTTTAAAGGTGTTGATATTATGTACATCTCATATCTTGTACTTGAGATTCAACAGCAGCATCATTTACAAATATATCGCAATGAAAATATGATAGGCTTACGTACAAAGAAGAATAGAATATTGATTATTGAAATAATTGGTGCAATGACGTGGTTTTTGTATAGTGCATTCTTGCATAACATGGAGTTTTCTTTACTTGAATTTGCATATACAGGGTGTTTCAAACCTACATCAACAACGTTTGGGAGGTGATTCCCGACATCAAGATAAGACAAAAAGTATAGAGCAACATGGATACACAAATGTTTCTATTCGAAGATATAAGGCTGCCGAAAATACGAAAAAATGAACTGTGAAGGTCTATAGCTCCATACTATGTGACGTACCGTAGTCGGGTCAAGACTTCACTTAGGAACTGGTATATGCCCTATCCACATATCAAAGTTTCAGAGCCCTGTGGTACTTCCGCAACATGTTTTATAGAGGTAGTTGGTGAGTACTTCAAATTATATGTCCGTAGCCAAACTCCTTCTATAAAAATTTTCGCGTGAGTATCCTAGGATTCTGAAACATATATTTTTGGATAACATACGTATTAGTTCCTAAGTGAAGTCTTAATCCGAACATAGTATGTTTCGGAGCTATGTACCTTTAATTTTTTCATGTTTTCGGCAGGCCATAACTCCGAAACGAATCATTTGTGCACCCAGATTGGTCTATACTTTTTTTTTTTTTTTTTTTTTTTTTTTTTTTTTTTTTGTTAGGTCTTATCTTGGTGTCAGGAATCACTCCCCAAACGTTGTCGGCGTTGTTTTGAAACACTCAAATTGAATCAATGTTTCGAAAAGGCCATGTATCCATCAAAGTAAATTGTTGAGGGGAAAGAAAAGCTTTGGATTGCAAACTCCTCGTGTACAATGGCATCGATGATATTGAGGCTATAGTTTAAGATATGTAACATAATGTGACCATACAAATGGGCTTTTCACAGAGGATGCGCGTTTCTTCGCGCACGTCTCAAATTTGCACTAAAATGAAAATGTGGTAGGGATGGACATATAGGCTTTTCGCAATGACTGATTCAATTGTAGTTTGCAACAAAATTTAATACTCTTTTGTTAATAACTTAAACGCCTTTCGGTCTGTTTGAGTGTAATTGTAGTGCATGAGAAGAACACAATTGTTGTGCTTGCTTCAAGTATAAGTTGTAATATTTATCGCGAAGGACTTCTTTCCTAGCATTATTGGTAAAGCTACCTGAAAGAAAATTCTCTATTAATATATAATTTGTTGTAATCAATCCTTGACTTATGACCTGGGTCATATTAAGTTTATGGATTTCAGCAGAGACCGTAATTATTATCAGTGGCTGACGTAATTTATTTTTATGTATATGTTTTATCTATATGTATATAGTGGTAACGCTTTAACACATATATCGTCTTTGCGATTATGAAGACTGATTGGGAGAGGCAAAGGATAAAGAATAGATGGAAGCTTGGCTTGGTGTCAATAATAACAGTTGCAACGAAATGTGATGTAAATACTGATGAGATCAAATGTCTGTGTGTAATTTATTATTTTGAATTCGAGTATCCCAATAAAACTAAGATTAAAAAAGGTTGTATCTACATACGTTCATTAGTTATTTCGATTTTTTTTTTAAAATCCTAATTTGTTCAGTATTTTTCAATTTCATCGTGTGTAGTTTCCCGAAGGTCAAATAGGCAGTTTTGTGGAGTTGGTTCATTGTCCAGGCACATGTCATGAGTTGACTTTTTCAAACAATCTTGAAATGCAGTGTGAAAAATTTGTACAGCCTTTGTGGCAAATATTTCACTCATATTTGGAACAATGACGAAGGTAAATTTTATATGATTTGTACTATATATTTTTAAAATAAGTGGATCAGAACTAATAAGAACCAGATTATGAATATAATGTTCAAAATTTAAATAATAAAGATTTTGACATTGTTATTCATCATCATAAAATCGTAGTTTCGTTATATTTTCTGGATTTCTCTCAACAGTTTGACTTACTTCACTGAGAAACTGAAGTGTGCTGCGTGAACCATGCAGTAAAATTCCTGTGTACAATACAGATATTTGTACAAATGCAAGAACATGTAAGGTGTATGAGTATTTCTTACAATAAAGCTGGAAAGGCATACAGTACGAAATCAGCAGTTGGAAAAAAAAAAAAAAAAAAAAGAAAGAAAAAAAAAACTTCAGTACTTACAGAAAATGCTAGGATTTTTATTTTATATTCTACGAAAGGGGTAATTCATTGCACGGCAATATTTTTCTTTTACTTCTGTCTCGGGAACTCCTCTTTCTGCTGTTATTTTCTTGGAAAAATATAGTTAGTATGGTAATCTCGTATCCTTTATTTAAGTGTATATTATTTTCTCCGATACCTCCTATTCTGATGGCGGTTTACGTCTTAGTTTTCGGTTTACAGTAATCAGGCTGTTCACGGAAGTGCATCGAATTCCTGTTAGATTCATGGGATGGTTCTATTTTCGCTTATGTATAAATCCGAATTGTTGAATCTTGAACTTCAATCTTGGATCAAGGAAAGATAAAGAAGCCGAGCGACGCATATAACTCGTAATTTTTAAGATGAAAAGTGATATAAACTCGTGCTCATATTTAGAGCTACATGGAATTCACATTCTATAGTAAGCTCAATTCCCTGACACTACAACATGCAATGGGTTGTGACCGGCCAGATGCCCGTTATGGTAGCGCTACTATACCACCTCGTCGTTGTTTCTGGCTTTATGGAACAAAGATGACAACTAATTCAAATAGATCTCCAGTTTTTCCTTGATATGTAGGAGCAACCGGGAATAGTCATCTAACTACTCGTGATTACCGTTTTACTGTGTAACATCCACATTTCAGTTTTATATGTAAACTGTATGTATAATGGTAATCAAGAAAGTTCAGTCGCTTTTCGTGAAGGTCTGTGTTCAATTGGCCCTCACACCGGGTGAATGCGAATGGAGATAAGGCGAAGATCAGTTGGTGGTGTGGGTATATCCAACATACTACCTGGTTGTGGCAGTTCAGTTACACCATGAACTTGCTCAAGGACAGAGTGGGCATGAGACCTGCACAGAGCGTCATAAGAGCGTGTATGCTGTAAGAACTCGAACTGGGGTCAAACGCCGCTGGAACGGGGCGAAAGATATGCCAGGCCTTTGGTGAGGGTGTCGTGACTATGCGAACAGTGCAGCAGTGGTTTAACAAGTTTAAGAACGGTAACGAAACACTCGGAGACACACCACGTGTCAAAAAACCAGCACTGTGCAAAATGAATATCTTCAGATAGCAATTGAAGCGAACATTGGCCAAACATGTGAGGAACTGGGACTAGAATTCAGTGTGTGTGGAGAAACATTCGTCAGCACCTCCATGAACTTGGGGAGCACTACAAAGTACAAGTTGGGTCAATGGGTCCCACTGATTTGACTCCGGGCCAGAAGGCAACGCGAACAGACACCTGCGTTTCTTTACTGTCTCGTCTGAGGAAGACGCCATTTCTGGACAGGGTGACATGTGATGAAAAGTGGGTCCTGTACGAAGCTCCACGTTGCCGTCATCATTGGTTAGCATCCCATGAATCGATTCCGAAACCGGCACTGCACCAGAAAGTCCTCAGGTGTGTTTGTTCGACTTCTCGGGCATCATGCATCTGAAACTGCTACCAGCTGATCAGAGCATCAATACAAGTGTGTACTGTCAGCAGTTGAACCGTGTTCAAGAAAAACTCAAAACTCTGGAGCCAGCACTTCTGAATCGCAAAGGGGTCCTCATGTTATAGGACGACGCTAAGCCTCACGCGGCTAGGATGGTCCGGGACACCATTCTGCGTCTTGGATGGGATACACTACTGCATCCGCCATAATCCGCAGACATTGTTCCGTCCGATTATCACCTGTTCCATTCCTTGGACAATCACTGTAGAGGACGCCAGTTCAAATCCATAGTAGAGGTGCAAAATGCACTTGATATGTTCTTCGTTTTACGGCCCACCAAGTTCTACCGCGATGGAATCCATGGCCTTCTAGAACATTGGCAGAAATTCGTCGATGCTGATAGGGACTATTTTTTATGTTCCAGGTAGCCGTAGGTGACATATCAAGGTTCGAAGGTGATGGGTGAAAAAGAGATAGAACTTTAATCAACTTTATAGTATAACTATATGTAATGATATACACAGAATTTTGTCGAGAGTTCAACCATATAAATTCACATCGTTTCAGCAGAAGCTATAGATTGTTAATACCGGAATGAATTTTAATTTTTAATTTGTGTGTGTGAATGCATCTTCAGAGCGGTATGTTAGGACGCTTCAAAGCTAAAACTGAATCGCCATGGAATTTGTACATGCATATATATATATATATATATATATATATATATATATATATATATATATATATATATATATATATATATATATATATATTGGCGGATCCAGGGGGCTATAGGGGCTATAGCCCCCCCTTGACGCTCAGGTATACACTGGATAAAATGGACTTCAATCCTGCTTTACACTGGATAAAACGACAAAATATGGTTTAGCCCCTCCCTTGATCATATCCTGGATCCGCCCCTGTATATATATATTTATTGCGGCTCGGCGAACATACTTGTCAGCGCCACTTCCAGTGAAATGGGTTGTGATCGAACCATACGACAGTATGTAGATACTTGCAGATGGCAGGGGAAGCTCGTTTTGTATGTTATTGCATTGAAGTGCATAGAAATGTGGAACAGTCCTCTCCAGTTTACTCGAAAGTTAAAAGTAGGTGACATGTCATTGTGTTCCCCTGAGCCGCTGATTTATATGCATGTATTAATGAACTGTACCGGTAAACTTAAGAAGTAATTCCTTACATCAAGATAAGAGAAAAAGTTCATGTATGAGTCGAATTCGATATAGCGCGTATTGAAATTTTGCTTTTCCATGATTTTTAACAACCCTAGCTTTGAAACTATCCATTTATCTCCATAGATCCATATGAACTTTTTCTCTTATTTTGATGTGAGGAATCACGTCGTACAGTTTGTCGGTATAGTTCACTAACACCCTGTATATACTAGAAGAAACTTACGTTGAATCGTTATTTAATTCAGCAAAATATAAATGCTTATGCAAATATTACTTGAGGAGTATCATATTAAAGTGTTAGTAGTAATCTTGTTACATAAGAGTAGTCACGTTTTAAATTTGAACGTAAGTTTTTCGAGTTGTCGTCTTAACACTGTTAGATTTACTGCATTTTATAGTGTTACGTCCACTACAATTAGATATTTGAAAGTCCGCATACAAAACGTGCCGTGCACAAGTAACCTGGTAGTGATTACATTATCATACAGAGCAAAGATAGTGGTTTTCAACTGAGTACGAAATAACGTCATAAGGCGCACGGAAAATGATGATAATTTGTAGGTGGTTGGCGAAGGTTGACTCTGTTATCGTTCGTAACGTGGGTTTTCCTTCTTGTTTAAACTAACAGCATTGAACGGAATAACCTTGTAAAGCCTTGCGGGCGCATTTCCTATCTTGTACTCGGAACATCTTCTCAAGGCTGTATAACGTGTTCGCTTTACCTTTTTATATCGCCTAGTGGTGTAATAATAAAGAAGAGTGTGCTACAAAGTTTATTTTTTAAAACATGTTTGCATAATCTTCCTGATCGAGCTTTAAAATCTATATATTGTATTTATATATGTGTTCTGCCAGAAGGCAGGTTCTCGTCTATTTACCCTAACGAGCTAACTGGGGCCGGTTAGGCAGGAGTAGGGCGGTCAGCTACTTGTCCCTATGGTTCAAAAAGAGATGGCAAACTGATACCTACGACCTGAAGTAGAAAAATTGCTTGAGAATTAGAATTAGGAATACTAAGTATGCAGGAATTATGTGGATTCTTTACGTAAGTAGCCGCATGTACACGTCAATTAATGTCTCCATGACATAGAATTCTGACTTCGTATAGTGTCAAGGAGGCAGAATCTCCACAGAGGGTTCAATTTTCACTGGACCAATGAAAAGTTGCTTTCGAAGAAAATAGAACAGAGTTTATATACCTAAAAGTATGAAACTGAAGAAAAATAGGAAAATTTTGTTACGCTGATCGGTGGTGGGATGCGAAGCTTGGACATCTCGATTCGGAGCTCACATAATTAACACTACTCGGTATGCTTTTAGTGAAGAAATAAGTAAAGTCCACCGTATGTGCATATGAAGTATCGTAGATTCTTCATAGAGTAATGCTTTCTTGTTTCTGTTGGTAGCAGATTTCGAAAGAAAGTTGTCTGCTCAGCAACATACTAAGAAGTAACAAAGGATACGAAAAGAGGATCACTGCATGATGGTGGAAATGGTTCTCAAAACTTATTTTTAGAGCCGCGGTGGCTTAGTAATAGAGCGTTCACCTCTGGTGCATGGGCTTCTGGGTTGGATCCCGGCTCTCGCGAAGTGAACTTTGTGGTGGACAAACACCGTGTGCGTGGGCTTCCTCGGGGTTCTCCTGTTTCCTCTCACTTCATTCCACCATTTCATTCATTTGTCATCATCACCGTCTCCTGTAGCTAGCCGGCATAATCGTGGAACGTAAAACTCAAAGATTTCATTTCATTTTAAAAAGAAACTTATTTACCAGCTGATTAAAATTCAGAATAACTGAATGTATTTTTACTAAGACATTTGGTATCAAAGTTAACATCACATTTAGAGGAGGGAAGCTGTATTGAATATAATGTTTATGTTGTTAACCTTTTTCTTATGTTTAACAGTATCATGTGTAGCAAATTCAATGACACAGACATTACCTAGACGCTAGTTAGAAGGTATGTGAGGGGTGGATCTAAGTTATAAGGTGGAATCCGAACTACGATAGTGCATTCAATGGAATTGGGGACCCGAACCCGAAACCCTTTGCACCGTGCACTAGCCATTAGATTAGTAGTAAGAATGATGTCAGCAAATGGTTCACGTTTCAGTGCTCGTGGCTTATGGTTGGCTTACACATCTTTGGCGCGGGAGATCCAGGGTTTAATTTCAACTGGGAGTTCATGTGGTTTAGATCCCACATTAAGCTGTAGGGCTATAGGTCATATAACCGCAAGACGAAGAGGTCGCTAAACTACGATCTAACCAAGTTTTCTTTTAACTGTATTGTGGCTCTGACGAAAAGGCAGCTAGTAGAAATATGATTGTGGTGGAACAAGGTTCGGTACAATCGTATAAGGTTGTTGTACTCTGTGTAAATGTAACAAGGGTGCAGAAAAATCAGGAAGTAATAAACTATAATCCTCGCTCGTCGGATGTTAACATATTCCTCGACTCGTCGTGCCTCTACAGTTCGTAAATGCCATCTCTGGAAGTCGAAGACGTCAGTATACACTCTAATAATAATAATAATAATAATAATAATAATAATAATAATAATAATAATGTTTCGAATCCAAATCTTTACTGCTTAATATTAATTAAAAGTTCTTTTAGACGTTTGCAGTAATGGTATCACTTAAGACCTGAACACTATTGAGGTTGATCAACACATTTCTCTACATACAGGAAATAAAAATTACTCGGTTCGTTCCTTAGTTGTTGGTTGCCTAAATAACGTAAAGTGTGTATGATATGGAGAGTTAATTGTGCTTTTCTGTAATATGTTATTCTTCTAAGGAGACTGGTTGAGGCTTTCAGAACAAGATTAACCTAGAAATATATTATTAAAATTGTGGTCTTTTTTCTTTCTTTCTTTTTCTCTTTTCTTTTTTTAAAAAAAAAGTTAGCGAAAAGCACAAGAATAGATTGTGCAACGCCAATGTGACTAATTCATGACGTAGTTGGCCTTTCGTGTTGTAGATTTGCTTTACTTTTTCTTCTGTTTTTATGATCCATTGTTTTTTTCGATTCTTCTAATATTTATTGATATTGCTACTGTCAGGATTATTATTTGTCCATTCTCCGTAGATTTTACTACGGCGATCGATCGGAGTGTCGCACGACTTAAATAAGCATGTTAATCATCCGACATGTGCGATCAATCTGTTTTTTCAATGTTTTTTTTTTTTTCACTTTGTGTAGAATCGACACTTGATAGTAGAATGATACTGTTTCTACTATTTATTTCATCTTATGTGTTGACTGATTTGTTGTCCGATTTTCATTTATAGTTACTATTCCAGTATTTTTCTAATGGGTACTTTTGATTGCAAATCCTGTAATAGGTGTTACTGGTGGAATGGTTCATTGGTTTGAAATGCGTCCCTTTTTATACCGAAGCATATGGGACATGGGTCTAGAGCTTAATGTGAGATACAAACCACATGAGCTCCCAGAAATCGAACCTTTCGACTTATATACACTACTTTCTGGACGAGTTGGGAAGTCGTAAAATATCTAGGTAATAACATTCTTTGAAACAATCTGTATGTTCACCTATTTTCTTTATTTTGGAGACTGTTCCATAAGCAATTGTTACTGACTTTTTTTTTTTTTTTTTAAATCTTTTCTTTGACAATTGATGAGATAACCAGTTCAAAACCTCCGTAACTTTTAGTTCCTGCAAAACTGCATTCACTGACAAGAATCCAGTAGGATACACATGGATTCTTTGGAAACTACGTCCTACTCGGGAGACACATTATATTGTATACCGCCGTCTTCCTTCGCGGATTCATCTTCTAGAGACGTACGGTCCCATTGAAATTCTTTGCACCACTTAGTAAGTTGTCATACATTGAAGCTAATCTTAACCGCTCAGTGCAGTCTTCGTCGCTCAAACTGAGAAGGAAATCATAAAAAATCGTGGATTCATATGCTTCTTGCTGACTTCATTGCAACACTGAAAATACCCACATCAGTGGATAACAGATGGTTAGCTTGTCGAATAACGGGATAAGGACTGGATTTTTTTTTTCTTACGTTCAGTATTATAGGACTTTTACTTGTAGCATTACTTTGTCTTTTACATATTTCATATTGTAAAACTTGTGTGGAGTGGCTCTTATTATTATTATTATAGATCCTAAGTTGTACCCGTAGGCTAAACAAGAAGATAATTTGTAAAATTATGTAACTCCACGAGTTAGAAATATTTTGTTCATTAGCTTAGCGTTTGAGGCAGGTCGACTGTGCCATGGTATTGAATGGGGCAGAAGTGCTTTACAATCAAATGTATAGTATCAAAAGCATCGTATATATACGTGATTAAACAATTATATAACGTGACTGAATCGTTTTGTTTCGATACATTTCTATACAGCTGAATTGTGTGCGTGTTCTGCAGGTTTCGACTTCAGTTTGTTTTGAAGAGTGCGGGATGTTAATCGAATAGTGCAACGGTATGAAAGTTGAAATAGTGTCATATTCGGCATGTCTCAGGATTGAGTTTGGCCTGTACGTATGATCGTTGTGGTATCAAATGGGCTGGTTTTACAATAAGAATTCAAACCCGAATTAGTGAGTATTGTATTACAAAATAACAAGTTTATACAGTAGATCACAGGCAGGTAGAGAGCTGTCCATTGCGATATGCTGGATGAATTGTTGATATCTTAACTGTTGTAAGTAATGTTAAAAAAAAAAAAAAAAAAGAAAGAAAGAAAAACACTGTTTTGGTCTCAGGCAGGAAGTATTATAGCGGGGCGGTCTGGGCGTACCAGTAGTCAGCCGGATTTACGGTTGAAAATACGGATATTAAGAGATGAGTCTGCATTGCACGTGTCAATCTGAGTGTCAGGAATAACGGGCGTCGAAGATTTATCAGCCTGGTCACTTTCACCATCTCACAAGCGTTCGTCTGTTTTACCTGAACTCACCTGAACAAAACACAGTGAACACGTTTAAGTTGACTCGCTTGGTTCTAAAAGATGTCCAATTTATATAATTGATTTGCAGTAATTAATAATCACCAAATTTGAATGGCTTCCATAGAGATGCAGCCAAATCAATTTTAGCAGGTGCCAAATTTAATAGGTTTTATTTTATTGCGAAGCTGTTGTTTTCAACGCTGAAATACGAATAGCATATTTTAAATAGACCTATGTTCTATACATACTCGTACCATAAGACCACAGGTAAAGTTCTTTCAATTCTAAGAACAGGGCTATGTCTTATCTAGCAAAATATCCTAGTGTTAATGCACGTAGCTTGACACTACAAAACTTGTGATACTAGCTGAACCTGCGCTCTCTACACAGCGCATCATTCGCATATGAGCATAAATCTCCTCATTCCTCACAACATATGTACATGTCCCTTTACTGATACAAGATTAAAAAAAAAAAAAAAAAAATCGGCAACGGCTATCATAAAAGGGAGATTTCTCGATTATTTTTTCTCAATATCTCGCACCGTTTACAAGATTTGAGCCTACTTCCGGTTGGAGTTTCTAATTCATGTATAACCAGTGTTGGCTTTCTTCTTGCATGCAGTATGTAATAAGCATATACATTACATATACAATTAATTATAATGTCAGTTATATATAGTGTTCATTGGGTAAAACACAAAAAATAAAGATTTATCTTAGACTCGAGAAATAGTTATCCTTCCTTTTCCATTATTATGTGGCCATGAAACAAACGCCTGAGACATATACAACCCCAATATACAACAATGTGGTGTTGGAATGTATGACGCATAGGATATGATGCTTCAGTTGTTTTTTTTTTTTTTTAATTCCAACGCTTCCAGTGTACCCTTAAAAAAGTAATAAAGAAATAATGGCCATGCTTTTTAAATATTCAATTAGAACTGGACAATCTACGCAAAATTTGCAATCGATCAGTGAAAACGTCATCTTTCTAAAGCCTGTAGTTTCCGAGATCTCATTGTCGAAAGGATTGGCCACAAACATAAATTTCCAGAAACATATAGTTTAAAAGAACTCCAAAGATGGCAGCACAGTTAATTTGCATTGATTTTGGAGAAGGCTTATAAAAATACAAAGGCTTTGAACAATAATTTTATATCATAAACTTTGTGAAAAAGATATAGTTAACTAATTTAGACTATTTAAAGTACAAATACTTAAAGTGTTTGTCTCTGTTAAACGTGAAATCACACATAACCGTAAATGAAAGATTTGAAAGCTAAAGTTATAAGTTGGAGCTCAGGCTCTTTTAATTGCTATTGTAGCATTTTAATAGATAGATGTATATGAAACTTACAAAAATTATTATTCTTGTATCTTACCTAAAATCCAACAGATCAGTGCCCTGAAGAAGTTAGTTGCATTATCGCGCTTTGAGTGACACCTTGATTCAGTAGCTGATATGAGTAATATACAAACAAAACCAACAATTTTCCTTGAAAATCAAGGCCTACAGGTGACATCCTTTGTAAGAATGGTAACTTTTGATTCTTGCCACAGTTTGACTCTAAAGTAATTCTGCATTAAAAGTGTCCACGTGCGGTACTAACACTCCTTCCACACACACGCTAATAAGAAAACTTAGTTTAGTTAGTAATTCTACTGTAATTCGAATTCAACTTTAAATTGACTACGCGTTTTATGTACTGAAAGGGATCAGTAAACTAGAAACAAATATTCGCAATATTTTTAGTGTGTGAAACTTTACGGTACAGTTTCTCTTTCTTTAAATCTGAGAAGTCTCTATTATTAGTTAAAGACTAATAGTAACAATACTTCTTTAACTGTTAAATTGAGACTAGTCGAAAATCGGCGTGTTGCTTGAGTGTATCGTATTTTTTAACAAATAGAGTTTGGGTCTGAGAAATTGTCTGCTGTTTTATTTGTGGCTGAAAGAACGCTACCGTATTAATTCAGGAGAGGACGCGAAAGATTTATAGTAATCTGAAGAAACTGTAACAACACCGATAGTATTCGTTATTAATCACCTGTTGTATGTCGCATTTTGTAGACATAGCTCTTTGTTGGTTGAATGTGAGTATAGCACCCATTTCAGCACAAAAGCTGTCGGGACGTGGAGTTAGTTTAATTTGGAATCCAAACTACCACAATGCGGTCCGATTTCAATAACACGGGACTGTGTTCATCAAAGGCTCTCGCGTTAGCCACTATATCAGCAATGAAAGCTGTAGTTAAAGAATTGTAGATCAGGAATGACAGCTTTAGTGTTGGATTGGAAAAGAATGTTTGAATGAGTAATTACACTAAATTTTAGCACCAATATCTGAACACACGCATTTGTTATTAAGAGAAAAACAATTGTAGTAGTTTTCTTTTGTAGCGAATTAGTAGGAAAAACAGTCCCTTAGACGAGGAATTTTAAATTATGCATTAATTATATCAGTGTTGAAGCTATTGTAGGAGCTTTCATGTCATATATATATATTCTTTTCAATTAGGAATTAGTAATGCATCGAAATAATAAGTCAGTAGAATAGTAGGATAAAGAAGTTACAGTATCCCAGGGGCGAGGTATATACGTACCCTCCCTTTAGAAAGAAACTGCGTTTCTGCATTCGTAGTATTAATTATTTAGGTTTATTAGAAGTTTTTACTTTGCCAGCGGACTGTAAACGGAAAATGTTAGGTGAAATGCCCTAAAATAATGTTTAAATATCACTTTAAAAGCATCATAGTAACATTAACAAACAAATACACAAGGTAGTAGGTTGTAAGCAAAATATTTGCTTGAGAACTGCGTATTAAGTTAGAAAAGTAAATTGTTTCAGAGAAACGTGTGCTAATGAAAACTTCTTATCTGTTGACACTACACATTCCAGTTAAAAAAAAAAAAAAAAAAAAACAACTGGAGTCTGGAGATTAAGTTCGAAATAAGGCAGTATTCACAGTCTTGTATCTACGGTATATTGTTATACAAAAAAAAACTGACATAACGGTGCATTTAATAGAGCTTGATTCGGTTTTCGGCACTTTACCAGAGATTTGATGCTCCTGATAACCCAGTCACGCATCAGCCCTAACTACCAGTCGTTAAAAACAGCACGCGTAGTCTCTAGTCCACTGCCTGATGCAGTTCAGTTTTTTTTCTTGTAATGACTTGTCAAAATTAATTTTTTAGTTGTGAATGAAGTTTATGGGAGTGAGGTAATCAGTCACTACTTACGTAGCCAATAAAAATGGATATTTTTCTTTCTCAAGGAAACTGTCAAAGTTGCGTGTTCTTACCAATACATTTTTGTCAATGTACGTATGACATTAATTTTACTGGAATTTGCCATTATGTGTGTACCATGTAAATCGTTTGTTATGGTATCAATTTCGAACTTTTTTATATTTTAAAAAATAATTTCCTTTTTATTTTCAGTAAGTAGTAAAGTGAAAGTCGATAATGTAAATTGTGTTGTGGATACAAATATATTTTCAATAGATTTAAAGGACAACAAACCTTTACATTAGAGCTAACCTTCTGTGCATTAGAACTATCTTAGAACTGTCTCGTATGGGCCGTGGTAGCTCAGTGGTAGAGCGTTCACCTCTGGTGCTTGGGGTCCCGGGTTCAATCCCAGCCCCCACCAAGTAAACTTTGTGGTGGTCCTCCCACTTTCTTCATTCCACAATTTCATTCATTACTCATAATCACCGTCTCCTTTAGCCTAACCGGCATAACCGTTAGACGTAAAACTCAAATATTTCATTTCATTTTAACTGTCTCGTGTCGCTTCCTAAATACTTTGATTGTACCACTTGAGAAAAATAGTTACCTTCTCCATTATCAAGGTTCTATACATTAAATGACTATGGATTCTCTCTCATTGATGGTGACACTTGCTCAGTGGTAGAGCGCCTAATGATACGAGGGGTCCATGTTTGGATCCTAGGCCATCCGGGTTTGTAGTAGATAACATTCTCTGTAGATTTATTTGAGGTTCTCCCGTTTCCATCCACATATTCATTCCATTAGTTCTTTCACTGTCATTATTCACTCGTTTCCTTTAGTCGGGGCCGCGGTGCTTCAGTCGTAGAGCGTTCACCTCTGGTGTATGGGGTCCCGGGTTCAAACGCTGCTCCCGCTAAGTGAACTTTGTGGTGGACAAACACCTTGTGTGTGGGTTTCCTCGGGGTTTTCCCGTTTCCTCCCACTTTCTTCATTCCACCCTTTCATTCATTTCTCATCATCACAGTCTCCTTTAGCCTAGCCGGCATAATCGTGGGACATAAACCCCAAGATTTCATTTTTTTTCCCTTTAGCTTGCAGGGCATATGCATTGGACGTAAAGCAAAGGTTTAATTATATTTTTCTTTTATTGGTGTTCAGTACATTTTTCCATCGATAATTTCTGGACCAGCCACAGCTCTTCCAATGTAATACTAATAATTGTATACAAGATTTGTTATAGAAATGTATATTACCTAACTCATGCCACAGAATTGTTGCCCCACGTAGTATAGCCGCGAACCCTTTCGCTTTTTGGTGCGAGCTGTCCCGAGTTCGATTCCCAATGAGGACACTCGGGCAAACAATAGCTTTTCAGAGCAGCCTTCCTCGGTTAGGTTTTCTGAGTTTTCCTCATTCCACGAGACAAATGCCTTGATGGTACCTAACATAATGATCCCATGCCGTTTCCTTCCTTCCCAATTCCTGGGCAGTGTGATTGCCGATGGACATTTATTTCTTATACGTGATTGGCTATAACATGACCATAGACGACGGAAGCGCAGAAATCTATTCATAATATTAATCATTTTATAAAATTCATGATGAGAACTCCTGTTCTGCCGTGTCGCGACTAAACGATGTAACTTGAGTTACATTGTTTTGTCGCTATAAGCATTTTTGAATTTCCCGCCACCGATATTTATGTTCACCAGGCCCAGCATTGAGCTGTCAAATACTTTTGAAAATATACCAAAGAGAATTTCGATGTAAGTAGGAAATTAGCCGGTCTGTAGCGACTTTACAGCTCTTTTTTTTCTCAAAACTGCTACGCCAAAGTTACAGCGTTTTGTCGCGACAGGGCAGTGTTACTGATAGAAGGTCTAAAAGAGAGTGACCGACTTTTTTTAGTAAGAAAACTCTACGAATACGATGACTGAAGCAGTATTGTGCTGTTCTGTAGTTTCGTAAGATATAGTGTGCCACATTACTGTTGTACGTAGCGATGTACAAAGCAAAGATATTCGAAAGTTCTTGAATCAGTATGATCTATTTTGGGCAAATTTCAGAAACAAAGAATTATTCGTATTTGCTTGAATTGACAGTTCAAAGAGTTCTGTGTCATCTGTTACTGATGAACATTGTGTCCTTAGTTTAAAGGAAGGAGAAAAGATACAACAGGAAAACAGAAATGAAATGGTAGAATTTTAGAGTTCTAGATTTGCTGAAGAATTTTTTTCTGTTTATTAGATATCAAAATCAGTAATTAATATTTGATTAATTCTTCTGAGAATGCAATCTTTTGTAGAATGTTGTTGCTTTTTATCATCAATAACTTAAGTTCTTTAAAAGAATGAAGCTCTTATTTATCTACATTTATTAACACATTCTTACCGTATCCTATTTTATTTTCAAGTAGTTCCACTCATTAAAATATATCTTGTTTATTTAATTATGTGGAAGTGGACTTGGTATATAGCGAAAAGAAATGATAATCGATGGATAAAAGGAATTTTTAAAAGGATACCAAGAGACAGATACAGAACTAGGGAACGTCCACATACAATGTTGTTTGATGAAATCAAGGAACACTGCAAATTAACAGGAAAAAGAACTATCCAAAATAAACGGTTGTGGAGAAAATTTGGAGGGACCTTAAGTAGTGGATTAATCATTGTTAAATAATAATATTGATGATGATTATGATATAAATGAATAAAAACTATAATGTGGGTATATATATATATAATATCCAATGGATAGATGATAGTTTCGTTCTCAAATAGGAGAAAAATTATAGCCTACATGCAACAGGGGAACATTGACCCATCTTCGTTTCGTTGATGACGTTTTCTATTTGCGTAGTCAGCAACACAGAATTGCAAGATATGGTACAAGAGCTTGAAGAGGAAGGAAGTCGTTTTGAAAATGAATATGGAAAGGGCAAAGGTGAAGCTCAACAAACTTTTCAAAAAAAAAAAAAAAAAAAAAAAAAGTCAAAGATAGAGGTTGAAAATACGGAATTAGAAAAAAGTGAATACCTACGTCTGGCTGGAAAAGAAGTTATTTATGGATGGTGACGTGAAAAACTAGATTGGCTTGAGATCATTCGGGAGGAAAAACTTCATACTGAAAAGTAAAATACCATGCGTGTAGAGCATAACATTTTCAGTGAATGCAATTTTGCTTATTTTGACTTTGATCGGAGAAGTGGACACTGACAGAATCAGACATTCACCATCTACAGACTGCACAATGAATCAAGACAGATGTATGCTAGAAATTACAGGAGAGTGATTATATATATAACTCTATTTCCTATAGAACCCGGAGGTTCAATGCCGCGTTCACAAAAGCTCTCCACTGACTTCTATCCTTAGCTAACTGCATCCATTTTCTACTTTCTATTCCAATCTCTGCGAGATCCATCTTAATATTGTCCTCCCATCTGCGCCTAGGTCTTCCTAATGGTCGTTTTCCGATTGGTCTTCCAATCAAAACTTTGAAAGCGTTTCTACTTTCTTCCATTCTAGCTACATGACCCGCCCACCTAAGCCTCCTAGACTTGACGACCCTAACAAAGTTGGGTAAACCATATAAATTATGTAGTTCCTCGTTATGAAGTTTCCTCTATTCCCCACTCCCGTTCCTCTTGGGTCCGAATATTCGTCTCAGGATCTTGTTCTCAAATACTTTCAGTCTATGTTCTTCCCTCAGAGTAAGTGACCATGTTTCGCAGCCATACAGAACAAAAGGCATAATTATTGTTTTGTATATTTTAAGCTTCAAATTCCTCGACAGAATTCGCGACAACAAGAGATTTTGAACCGAATAGTAACACGAATTCCCTGCTTTTAGTCGACATTTAATTTCTTCGTGAATATGATTTTCCTCTGTTAATATTGATCCTAGATATTTGAAACTATCCACTTTATCCACTATATATATAATTACAAAAATAGACATTGAACTGCAGTGGAGCGAGCATATTGCAAGATGAAATGATAAATTTAATCGATTGGGAAAAACTGTACTCGACTGAATACAAAAAGACGTGCAAGGACCTAGGAAACATCCTTGTCCGTGGTGGCGTAACGAATTTAAAAATCACTGCGGAGTAACGTGTGGAAAAGAATTGCCCAAGATAAATAATTGGGGTAAGAGTTAGTAGGACATTCATCCTGGAGTCAATTGACAGTGTTAATTAAGGTGACCATTATGATTCAGGAGGATGTTATCCATGGAATTGTATATGTATTACATATATTCTAATACTCGATAATAGTCTAGCTCAAGATATCCGAAGATTAGTAGGAACTCAAATGAGGAGCCCGCACTTGCCATGTGCTGAATTTTTGTTCATTTCTAGATTGTCTTATTTACAGAGATATTTAGTCAGGGACGACGCCAAAGGAGTGGGAAAAGCCAGTAACTGTTTCCCTAGATGATATTGTAATAAGATCAAGTAGTATAAAACTATCCTTTTGTGTATACAAAAATAACTGCTACTTCAAAATTTCTCTGCCCCTCAAGAAATTCAAGCTAGTGTCGTCATAGTTTCTAGTCTCTGTTTTCATTCCACTTACTACGTCATTGATTTGCGTTCATCGTCGTCTTCTGTAACCTAAAAATGTAGAAAAATCGGGCTTATTGACTAAATAGTGTGATAATCTGGAATTTAGTTTATGAATCAGTTCTGTTTTCATGACCGACGTATAATGTTTTCTAGAACTTTTTCTCTTCACTCCCGGACTATGGATACAAGCGTTGTGTTGCACTTAGGAGTCAGTTGTACCCTATACTACTGACAATTTACCCGCATCCTTTGTCCTTTGAGGTAATATCTTACTGTTGTGTATAATATATATAATATGAAGGGGATCACGTATAGTGTCAGTAGTTACTCCCATTTATCGTTGCCTTCCCGAATCAAGTTGAACCTTAAAAGTTTTCTCGGCGGATACTGGATTTATAGTTGGCTCGTAAGCAGATTCCATGATTGAGATTGCAAAGAGGAAAGGCTGGTTGTAGTGAATGGGTATTTACGCGAACCACTGGAATTGTCGCAGTCATAGTACCCCCTAGCTTAACGATACCTTCTCGGGGTGGGAAAGAAATATAATGGGCAGTGATGAAAATTTTCCGGAAAATTTTCCGATTCATAAAAACATACTCCAATTATCCCTACATCGTTGTATAGCCGTGATGTGAGGTGGAAAATTTTCTTCTGTACTTTTCCGGAAAATTTTCCGTTCTTAACAAAAATCAGTGATCAAGTAACATTCCTCAATATTCATAAATTGGTTAAATTCATGTATATTAATGTTAAAAATTGAAAGATTGTTTAAAGAATCGGAAAATTTTCATGGCTCTCACAATTTTCAGTACTATGTAGGAACAAGTGAAACAATTTTTCATGAATCGAAGAATTGTCTGTTCTATACAGCGATGAAAATTTTCCGGAAAATTTTGAAACTGAAAATTTTCCGATTCATAAAAGCATACTCCACTTATTCCTACATCGTTGTTTAGCCGTGATGTGAGGTGGAAAATTTTCTTCTATATTTTTCCGGAAAATTTTCCGTTAACAAATATCAATGATCAAGTAACAGTTCCTCAGTATTCATAAAATTGATTGAAATCATGCATAAAAATGTTAAAATGTGAAAGATCGTTTAAAGAATCTGAAAATTTACATGGCTCACACAATATTCAGTACTATGTAGGAACAAGTAAAACAATGTTTCATAAATCGAAATATTTTGTGTCTTTTATGGAAAAATTGAAGAACATTTTATGAGTCGGAAAATTTTCATCATTTTGAAGCAAAAAGTAAAACAACTTTTTGTGAATTGGGAAGTTTTATTGCTCTGTGGAAACAAATGTCAGGAATTTTCATGAATCGGAAAATTTTCATCACGATGTAGAAGTAAGTGAAAACACTTTTCATAATCCGGACAGTTTTGGATATTAAGTATAGTTATGTTAGGTGGAAAATTTTCCACTACATCCGCTTGTTTCTACATCGTGATGAAAATTTTTCGATCTATGAAAATTCCTTTCACTTGTTTCTACAGAGCAATAAAACTTTCCGATTCACAAAAAGTTGTTTTACTTATTGCTTCAAAATGATGAAAATTTTCCGACTCATAAAATGTTCTTCAATTTTTCCATAAAAGACACAAAATATTTCGATTTATGAAACATTGTTTTACTTGTTCCTACATAGTACTGAATATTGTGTGAGCCATGTAAATTTTCAGATTCTTTAAACGATCTTTCACATTTTAACATTTTTATGTATGATTTCAATCAATTTTATGAATACTGAGGAACTGTTACTTGATCACTGATATTTGTTAAGTACGGAAAATTTTCCGGAAAAATATAGAAGAAAATTTTCCACCTCACAGCACGGCTAAACAACGATGTAGGAATAAGTGGAGTATGCTTTTATGAATCAGAAAATTTTCCGTTTCAAAATTTTCCGGAAAATTTTCATCACTGTACAGGACAGACAATTCTTCGATTCATGAAAATTTGTTTCACTTGTTCCTACATAGTACTGAAAATTGTCTGAGCGATGAAAATTTTCAGATTCTTTAAACGATCTTTCATTTTTTTTTTTTTTTTTTTTTTTTTACATTTCTGTACATGAATTCAAAAAATTTTATGATTGCTGAGGAATTGTTACTTGATTACTGATATTTTTTTAGAACGGAAAATTTTCCGGAAAAATATAGCGGAAAATTTTCCGAAATGGAAAATTTTCCACCTCACATCACTAATCATGGGTCATCATTTGATTGGATTGGTTCTTTCTTTTCTTTTTTTCTTAAGTCCTTGATGGCTAAATCGTTCGCATTTTACTTTCGGTAAGGAAATATGAGCGACACACGTGGTTTGGACTGTTAATTCGCGTCTCATGCGGCCACGGTACTGAACTTGAGTATGCGTAGTAACCGCAACTAATCTAACGTCTTTTCCGAAGAGAGTTACAGAAGCAGAGGAAGGATCCTTCTCTGTGGATGAAGAAGATCGCTTGGGAAGATAGTTTTTGGTTTTTGTTTGTGATCCCAGTTTTCCTCCGAAAGCTGAACTTAGAAACTAGTGATGATTATTGGTATAGAAGGGGTGGAAAATTTATCATCTAATAATTATAATTGACACAGTCTAAAGTTGTTCAACGATTTTATAAACAAGTAATGTAGCAGCATACTGAACTGATTTGGGCTAGTAGTTAGTGCTCTTGCTTCGCAATCAGAAGGCCCGAGTTAGAATCCGGTGACCGACCATCCTAACAGGTTTTCCCAGCTGTTTCCTCAGTTCTACTAGGGAAATGCCTGGATTGTACCTTTAAATATAAGCCCAAGCCGACTCCCCCCTTTTTTTCGGGAAAACTGGCCACGCAGGCTACAGGTGAAAGTTTCAATAGTGAAAATATGTTTCTCTCCAGCATGGTCCTAGCCGTACTCTACTTCTTGTATTTAAGGAAATTAAAATGATGTGAAGGTGGAATAAAATGGAGGTTAAAGTTTATGAAAACACTAATACTCGCTATGTCATGGTTGTAGGCGGACAAGATCCTCTGGTTTTCCTTATGTGTAAGTCATAAGAATGGTGGAATCCTCGTTTCAAGAATTGTTGGCGGTCGCTGAAGAGTTCCTTGATGCAACAACCTCCTATTATTCTCTCTCGCCATCTCTATCTTCCGTTAGGTTTGTTTCGCTGAAAGCAGAGCGTGTCAAGTGCATCAAAGTGTGACAGATGGTAGGGTGGCTGCAAATAACGGGAAACTCGAAATGGAGTCATTGCCAAAGGAAATGATCCTCTCGTTTTGGAGACGGAGAAACGGCGAGGCGCATCAGCCAATTGAGTCTCCTTGTCACGCGATATGATATCACAAGTTTCTCTTTCTCTGTTTTTAAGATTTATCAAGAAAAGTGGGAAGATACAGATGTGTATAGTATATATGTGTATTAGGTACCTTGAGAGCGTAAGAATGTGGTCGTGATGGTTCAGCATGATATCAAGGCAGACCACCTAATCCACGTACACGTTGTGTAATCGCCAATATTACTTGAACGCAATGGTCAGTTTGTCGACCTTGGTCAAGTAGCATCTAGTTTGTCACTCTAATTGTGTAACTTTTTCTCATTATGGAATAACGAGCCGTTGCCGAAAAGATGTCAAGCTACAAACCAAATATAGTGAAACAAGTTACTTTGTAAAGATTTTTATTTCTTTGCAGTAATCACTTTTCCTTAGTTTCTTTAATGTGCCTGTTTTTTGTTCAGCACCTCATTTAACAATAGCTACACCCAGCGAAGTGCGCAAATGAGGGGAGAGTATATAGGTTCATCCTACTTTTCCAAGTTGATGTGTGATCAACTGATTCGTTGAGTTTAACGTCCGTTTAGCCTCGAAACGTGGACCTATTGATTAACGTGGAATCCGAACCACATAAACTTCCTCTGGGAATCGAACCCAGGTCTCTCACGCCAAAGGCACGTATGCTAACAGCTTAGCTTAGAAAAAACGACTGATTCGTGTATGCAATATTTATATCGTATAGACTGTACTCATTATATACATCGTATTTCGCTAAGACATCCGTTATGCTTCTTCTATTTCGTTTGACAGACACCTCTGGATGTTATAAAGCGGCAGGATTCTATCGTTATCCCTTTCTTCAGAGACCCTCTACTTCAACTACCAGTACGACCCTATCTCTGTGACTTCAAGAAGCTCGTGATTTAGATTCCCTTCTCAACACAAAGTTCTACGTAGTTTTGAACTGCCACTTCGTTTCTAATTTTGCTCCATGTATGAAAGGCACATAAAAAGAAATTTATCACTGAACCTTAGTTTAACCGTATAAGAGACTAAAAGAGAAAATTTTTATCATGAATTAAAGGCAACAATGTATATGTATGTACTTGTTGGTAGTGTAATATATATATATTGCAATTTTTCGTTTATGTAATGCGATATCGCTTAAATTAAATGACACGACAGTACTGAGGTAATCATGAGCTTATATACTTGAGTTGCGTATGTGACTACGTTTAGTATAGACATATGGCGATAATATTTTGTTTAATATATACACAGAAAAGGATTTATATTGTGCCTGCTTTGAGTAAAGTGAACTTTAGTCGTACAGGATCGATTGTGGCAAAACCCGATGAAGAAAGAAATAATGGCGATGGAGGCTGTTGTACTGACAACACATCACCGAATGAAAGATCTCTCTATTGTGAACTTTTCGTGGGCTGAAGTACCAGAGAGTAATTTGAGTTCATCGATGTTGAAATGAGTGGATTTGTGAAACGGAGCAAATTGGAACGCAACAAAGACAGTGAGCGAGGAAGAAATACACTAAGCAGGTTATGTTTTCTCGAATGTGGAGATAATTTTATGAGGCATTAAAGGTATTGTTCTGTGGAAGTACGTACGGTTTAATGAACTTTATAGAGTAAGGTTTGTGAAGGAGATATCGTACTGAAGGATTTACACACAGATGCCATTTTTGAATTAATGGTCATATTTGCCTTATGCTATTGAATTTTCTACGACTGTAAAGTCGAGGAATGAAAACCGATAGTGAGTCAACAATGTGACATTTTATACAATAGACAGTAGATCTGATATTAAAAGCATAATTCAAGAATTCGGGTTCTATATAGTTTATCGTAGTGATCGGTTTTCCGTTTTTTAAGCTGACATCAGTTGTGTTTCATGGTTTCCTTTGCATTGATTTTTGTTTGTTTGTTTGTTTGTTAACGTGCCTTGCTTTGATAAAATGTCTTTCCGGGAACAGCACTGGCTTTGTGCAGTGGACGCAGGCTAGAACTCAAGAGTACGTGAATTTGATTTAGACTTAGTGTTTTTTCTTACGTTTTCTGTTTCAGCTAATCATATCGATATTCATTTGCGTTTATTGCCTTCTTCTTTCTGTTATGGAACATAATTGTGCAATTTTAATAAAATAGAAAGGAAAGAAAAAACAAATTTATATATGTGATATAAATTTTAAAACATCGAAAGGAAAACTTATTGAAAAGTTTCTTATAGATCTTCGATGCTAATAATTGATTTAAAAACTGGTCTTGAGGTCTCGAAATTATGAGAAATCCTGTGAGAATAGTGGTATTTTTCTAAGTAGTGTTTTGATGAGTAGCTGTGGTACAATTTTGTAATAATTACCTCTGTATAACATACTTCTAGAGGGAGGAGAGTGAGAGAAAAAACTGGTTTCATTGTCAGTATCCTACACAAAGTACGTTAACATTATTGCTCTGTGTGTTAAAACAGATACAAATAAGGTCTACTGAGTTCCTCTGTGTCTAGGTGATTAGTATTTTCCCTTTGGTTCAGCAAACTAGAGTTTGATCTGTTGAGCACACAAATGTGGTGCTTGGATCCCACTTAATATTGTAGATCTATTTCTTATATACCCTTAATGATAAATTTTAAATGAACAAACAGTTCAATATATATTTTTACGTGCCATGCCAAATTATAGATATATCAGTCATATTTATTTATAATAAATATGTAGATGCTTTGAAGGGATTTAAATATTTGAAGATATCTTATATTCTAATATGAAATTCAAAAACAAATTTTTACTATTGAAATTGCAAGATTGTTTCTATACTTCTGTATGTACCCTGTTAATTATGGACGTGAGTTCGTGTAAGTTACAATATGCTTTTGTTTCTTACATGTAGTTAAACTTTACAAAATACGTGTTTTCGAGCATGGTGCACATCTATTTAATTGTCTATTTGCAGAATAGCTATTTGAAAGAAAGAAAGAAAAATAAAGTTGAACACTGAACCATACATGGAAAGGACTCTCACTGTCTTGCTAATAGATTGTTCTGTGTCCTACATAAAGTCCTGGCTGTGGTTCTACCACAGTCATGTCATGCTCTTCAATTACCGATCAGGTCAAGGTGATATGAAGGTGTGGAAACCAGAGTGGAGCACAACACACTGCTGAAGTGAATGTTGAATCAGGAGGACGGGAGATACTTTCGTAGTCAGAGACAGCAGCGGTTTTGCGATGAAATAGAAGAGAGAAAAAAATTCTTAGCGTCATTTATACAGGAAAGATAGTTGTAAACAAAATTGTACTTTATTGAAATAAGGGGAAAACAAATGCTAGCATACGTAAGCTTGTATAGTGCGAGGTCTACTCACATTCGAAACAATTATGCCCTTTATGCTAAGGGAGATTGATAATTAAGGCAGTGAATGATGGAAGAATTGATGGAATGAGAATGTGGGAGAAAACAAAAGTACCTCAAGAAATACACGGACACAATGTCGTTCACCACAAACCACTCACATTGGAGCGACTTTTACGTTACGTAGGTTATGCAATATACAGTAAATATGTTAGTTATATAGGGTAATAAGAAACAAAAGTATCGGTGGGAGATGTGTTTATAATGGTGAGACTAGAAAATAGCTATACTGCATATTTGCTCATTTTCTTCCTTAGTAAAAGTAATCCCCTGTAAAAATCTTTTTATTTGCATACTGGCTGTCCTAAAAGGAAAAATAACGCAAGAAATGTCGATAGAACTCACCAGTTATTTCTGTTTATGAATTCCGTGGGGAAAAGTCTGCAGCCTACATCTTGAGGATGTAGTTTGTTCAAAATATATTGTACTGCGTACTGTATTGTATCGCAGATTTGTTCCTAATTGTAGAAATATATTTTCTGTGCTAAGGACGTGGAAACTGAAAATTCTTGTACGTTATGAAGAGGTTACTAAAGTGTTTGGGACGAAAACAAAACTGCTCGAGTCCGTATCTGAGTGGGTACGTAAGCAGAAGGCTTATACTTTGTGGTAGTTCACGCCATTTCCAAAGTTATGTCCCTGCAGGAGGGAGTACTCTTGTTGATAAAATGAAATTAGACTAAAGGAAGACCTATCGATGCCAGGATGTACGGCTCTATCAGTGTGTTCACCCAGGTCCGTATTTAGGTAAGTGCTATTCTATGCTCGAGCACAGGGCGGCAAAATTTCGAAATTACTTTTTTAAGATTTCAATATTTAAAACTAGCAACCCGCAAAATCCCGCGTAAGAGCAAGAAAATATGTTAATGTGTTTAATTCGCTCTAATTACAGTGGTTACTAATTAAATAGATTATCTGATTATTTTTAAAAAGTCCTCTCCCACCACGACCCCAACCAGTGAGGATGAACTTGAACATCATGAAAACTGATACCGTTAAACTCAGCGACCTCGAAAACTATGAATTCAACACTAATATCTGTCGTTTTCGATTATTTTTAAAATCTCGCCCTGGAGAATGACCTTGACCTTGAAGTTGAATTGAATTAAAACTTCACTATTCATCTCAGCGACCCCAAAAACTATGAATTCAACTCTAATATTGGTCGTTTTCGGGGGTGCGGCCAATTATTTAGAGCACAGGGGCGCACAATATATAAATACGGGTCTGTGTTCACCATATCTCTTTGATGCTTTATTCTTCTTCTGTGTAAGTTTCTGTAATAAAATTCAATCTGGTGATCAACGTTTTCTTTCAGACTGATATTTGAATACATCCACACGCATTTGTCGCACGCTTTCACATACCAAATCGTTTGTATTAATACTTCACCCATTGAATGTTATTTCTGAAGGCAGACAATTTTTCAGGCGTAGCTAGACGGAACTTAAATAATCGAAAGACAGATCCATGACTGAAGTAATACTTTAGAAGGTTACCTTCCTACTGAAAACTTGAAGTGGTTAATACTTTTTTATGTACTTTCATTATTAAAAATATTAAAAATGTTTAAAGAAAATTGAGTGATATTCATCAAGTGTTGAAACAAAAAGAAGAGTTGCCGAGATTATGAATAGCTAACAATAAATAAACATATTTCGTATATTTGATTTTTTGGAAGTTCTTTCGTTCGACATTGAAAAATGCTTGTTTTGCAATGTGTAGTATGCAGTACGTTGTGTAAATAGTCCTCACAATTGATTCTGTAATATTGAACAATGTTTGAAATTCGTCACCAGGTGCGTTGTGATACAGTTATATTAACTGAAATGGCATTACCTGGTAATTGTAAAGATTATCATCAGCAATTGTGAATATTTTGACAATAGAGCTGTGTAGATTCAGCAGTTATTTGAAGGTATTTTATTATTAATGTTGTCAAGTGCTCTATATCTGCTTAGTTTTCTTCAGTGCAATGATGTTTTAGCCTAATAATAAAAATTTTGTAAACGTAAAATTTTTAAACTTTTCAGTATTCCAGTCCAGACTAGTTGACTCATCCATATAAATTACGCAAGAAATATATGTGATTAACACCTATACTTTCTTTTTTATACTTATAATTAATAATAACAATAATTAAAAAGAGAAATAAATAAAAATGACGTTAGAGTTGCGCATTGGTTCAAGCTAGCGGAACAGGAATAATCAGGGCTTGACAATTTTATTCTTTCGTTCATTATTTCTGAAGGATGAGTTTGAGTTGTTAATGGTGAAAACCTGTTAAAATTATGGTCCTTTATATTATCACAGAAAGTGGTATAGACGCGTACCGGGCACATATAAGTGCTGTGTTTTAAAAGTTTTCGTTTAGCTGTCTTAGTGTGGGTTCACTGATTTTATTTATTTACGTATTTTTATTTTTTTGTCGCTGATGTAAACAAGACAACAGCAGACGAGGCAACTTATACAGGATGCCTTGTAAAGTGTGAAACCAATAAGAGAACCGTAATGAGAATTGTGCTTCACTTGTCTAACAACACTCTCAACATATTATGTTTCTTTGTCCCCTCACAGCATATGATGATCCAGGTCTTAAACTTTCAAAATTTCCCAATTAGTAATTCAAAACTCTCCGTATGCTATTACAGTATTTATGAGCTTGAGAGCAAGTTATTGTGATGACTAGTGTACATACTCCCTTCTCCAAACTCAATTTTCTGATAAACGTGTCCTTCCAGTGGAGTGCAATTTCTACATAGGGAGATGCTCATATCGTCCATAAACAATATCGTCATTGTTTCCAGCAGTACCCTGGACAGACCCATTGTGACCAGGAGACTGTGTAACATCGTCATACATATAGAGAATATTCTAAGAAACACTATTATCTCCTTTCCCACAAAATTTATACTTTTCTTACGTTCGTCAAAATTTACTCGAACGAGCCTGTAAAACGTGTAGATTGTAAGCGACGACGCTGAACTCTTGTGCAGCGAAAGTTGCTGTTCATGAAGGAAGAGAGCTTCATCTCCCCATACCCAGCACGGATCTGCTTTCGCCATTTACTGCTCAGTTGCATCAGCGCTGTCAGCCCAAATGGAAACACTGTCAACAATAAATTACTTAAATACTCAGACCTGCACTTCATGTCTGAACCAAGCTCTTCTCGACAGGAGGAATGAATTCCAAATCGATTTCGCACTGGACACTCATATTTCACACAGGAATTTCTAGTTTGTAGCGAAAACTCATCATGCTGTTAACCTGTGGAGTTAGACAAAGTATTTAACCCTATATTGCACAATTTATCTATGTTTTCGAGAAAAAATATTTAGATGTTTTTCTTACCGCATTCGCGTATTTAAAACGAACTAATAACAAATCTTTAATCACACATTTAAAATATGACGTCAGGAGGATTGTGCATTTGAATTAACATTGCGCAATTGTGAACCTTATTAGGCCTAGTTTAATTTTTTATTGATATACAATACAAAATTTCTTTCTAGATGTTCCAAACTTTCTTAAAACATAGTATTGTGGAGATGTTCATAACGCTTTAGTAAATAATACGTACTTTAAGGTATGCTGAAACACGATACACGATACTGCTCTTGCTTCAAAAATAAAGAAAGCAATGCATCCACGCACGTTGTATCCCTGCTTGCAACAGAAACTGCTGGAAAACCTCTACTTCCGCAACAGACGTAATTATGAGTGTTCATAACAGATGGTACGGCATAAAGGAAACTACCTAAAACAGGAGTGGCACCATCTATGGTAAGACATTCAAAGTATTACTCTCAACATGGTTTGTTAATTTGGATTAACACGGCGCAATATAGGGTTATCATCATCTTGTGGATTGTCCTCATTTTACTCATCTTCGAGTTGACTTTACCCTACCAGCAGACTTACCAACACTGCTTGGAGATGACCACTGAACAATCTCTAAAATTTTTGTGTCTTCGTCACCTCATGTCCTACCTGCATTGTGAATATCTAGTTTCTATTTAACTCATTTCTTCCTTCCTCCTATATGTTTGTCCTCTGACTAGTGTCAACACGGTTTTCTTTCCAGTTCAATTGACAATCTCGAGAAGTATATATTTGATTTATTTTTCATACTATGGCCATTCTTTTCCCTTGCCATGTAGCCCTGGCAAAATAAAAGTAATATCCCATAATTTTACCCTAGTGGTTTTATAACTGTGTTTGCATGTTTTCAATATTATTATTATTATTATTATTATTATACTCATGGCAGACTTATTACTGAATTTTAAACATTGACGGGTGCAAAAAGACCTTTGCAGTATAACGCATCCACTCCAGTATCTTAGTCTTTAGTAATGTTCCGTTAAAAACTTTTTGTATAGTCTGTTCCAAACCACTTTATTAATTTTCAGTATGGAAGGACGAATAAGAAAATATTTGAAAAGTCAGTATATGGTAACTTGATTGAGAAGTTTCACACCAGGAATCAAACCCATAAATATTAGAGAGATCTACTAGTGGACATCATTAATCCACTAAAATTCTGCAGTAATACTGTAGAGCTTGTATTTCTGCTGCTTATGAGTCATCTGCGTTCGCCGTATCAGATCGGGACTGAGAAGCGAGACCCAGACCAAATTGGTAACCCGGGACTCGTGCCATCATCACTGGTTTCCACCTTTTGTATCCGCTTTTTAGAGTAGACTTGAGACATTAATTTGTACTCGTGTTAAAATACATAAAACTAATATGGTAGCTACCAATTTACTCTTACAATCCTTTATAGTAAAATTTATGATTTTGATTTGAAATGAAAACCTTAAGCAACCAAAGGAGATTCACACTTGTTTCATTCTTCTACGTGAGCCGCCAGCTGTTTTGGACCAGGTTGTACCTTGAAGTACAGGGTTCAAGAGTGGACTAATAGTTATATTAAATAAGATTTTAAAATGTTACATAAATTCTTTCATTAGTCACTAGTCACTTAAGCATTTTCGTCGCCTCTAATTTAGAAAATATTGCAAAGATCAGTGGGTCCCAACCTAGGAAGGCGCGAAAAGCAAGTAAGGAGGGCCCAAGCTACTGACGGAAATAAACTACATTTGTAATTATTATAAATATTACGAATGTTGTAACGAAGAGTCGTTAAATACCAAACAAACACAAAATAACCATAAGAAAGAATCGTGGTTCCATTAAGGACAAAGCTGGTACAAAATAATACTGCACTACAATGGTATGCAGAAGTTTCGTGGAAATAAGTATAAATTGGTAATAATAATAATTTCGAGAGTTAAGTAGTGTATGTGAAATCATCAAATGAAGTCAGACCAAAGAACAGCAAGGAGGAGGAGCATAAAGTATGCAGAATTCACGAAGGAGCTTCCAGGTTGGGAACCAGTGCAATATACGTTCGACTTCTTTTAAATTTTGCCTATATGGTTGCGTAAAGTGCTGGATTATAAATGTGTGTAAATAAAAATGATACTCATGTCTACAGATTAATACAATAACTAATAGTTGTCAGTGTTGGTCAAATTGTTAGGAGACAAAGATGTCAGATTTAGAAGCGGTGTACCGTTATCTGTTAGAACCTTGGTTCATATACGGGAATAGTTTTCCAAATGCGTAACAAAGTTATGCTAGTATGAATAGCATTGCGCTTACTCGCAGTGATCTGATTCTGTACATTAGTTTAAGTATGAATTGTATGGTCGGGGATAGAATCTGTCTTTGAGATGGTGAATCCATATATAAAAGAGTTTCTCACCATCTTGTACACTTCTTGTTCTATAGAATCGATAATTAAAACTGAACTTTTAGTAGATTTCTACAACATTCTGGTTTTAGTAGACAGATAAGAGCTTAGATAGAACCTAGTTCTGTAATAGTGAATCCATATTAAGAAATTCCTTCTCGCTATATGTTACTTTTTTCCTCTATAACGATCAGTGTTGAAACCGGAATGCATGCGTAGATTTCTACCACTTCTGGTTTCAATAGGGGTTAAAGGAGAAGATGGAACCTTACTCATGGTACAATCTGCGGCAAAAAACCTGCAACATAATCATGTAAGTTTATTGTGAAATGACGAAGTCTTTTGCTCCAAAATAAGTGTTCACGGTAGGACGCCGAGGTTTATCCTGGCGTGATTCGTGCCACTTAGACGTTATGTTGATTCCCTGTGCTGTTAGGCGTAGTATCAGAATAAACTTACATTCTCATGTTGCAGGTTTTTTGCCGCGGATTGTACACTAAATCCATATTTAAAAAAGGGGTTTCTATATATGTGGTCATTTGTACTCTGATACCTACCGACGTACGGACATAACTATTCTGTAAGACTTTCCGTAGTTCTGCGTGGCATAGTTCAAAGTCTAAAAATGACTATTTTAACTCGGGAAGAAGCCAAAGAATATATTCTTTTTGTTGTTGTATTTTCATCGACTTAACTGCTAACACAACAAGCTGTTAGTTTAATATGTTATTTACCGAAGACAATTCCATTTACAACCATTGGAAATTGTTTCTAATTAATTTATGTCAGTTCATGATTCCTGGTATTAAGTTCACTTCGTATCAGTTATTTTTTCATTGATAGCTAGTTTGTGTTTTGAAATGTACAGTTTTATATCACATGATATAAGGTCGAGGCTAAAAAAAAAAAAATCATGTAGATATCATGTGCTCAAATTTTTTCTTTTGTCCCCATGGATAAGAAGTTCGTTTTCTTATCCTATTAAAACAAAGATTCTACTTGAAAAGTATTTATCATATGTTGCTAGACACGCTGTCTTACGTTTTATACCGTGATAAGTAAAATATGATTCTGTATTTTCTTTAGCGGAATGTTGATAAGCGTAAATTGAATTGTATACTAAACTTACATAGACAGGCGTTATTACTATCCTTTTTTTCTCATTATGAAAGAATTTGTCTCGTTTCATTATTTACAAATGTCTCGACCTATATATATATATATATACATACAAGGGGGCTAAGGGGCTATAGCCCCCCTTGACGCTCAGGTTTACACTGGATAAAATGGGCTTCAATCCTGCTTTACACTGGATAAAACGGCAAATTATTGTTTAGCCCCTCCCTTGATCATATCCTGGATCCGCCATTGTACATTTTGCCCTGTGACATGTAGTTTTTAAGTTGAATTGAGGTTCAATAAGATGCTTTACATATATTATGTCCGCAGTAGTATGTGAAATCTATATACTTTGGCTTTCCCAATGTTAGCGGTCAAACACCGTGTGCGTGGGTTTTCTCGGGGTTCTCCCGTTTCCTCCCACTTTCTTCATTCTACCATTTCATTCATTACTCATTATCACCGTCTCCTTTAGCCTAACCGGCATAACCGTGGGACGTAAAACTCAAAATTTCATTTCATTTTATTTCAATGTTAGCGGTGTATATTGAATGGGTTTTACGGAAATTTTAATAGAATGTACCTAATATACATGTTAGCAATCTTGACGCTTAGCATTGTATTGAATCAGTGTTGCTCATACGTTTCTAGAACTACGATAATTCCGATGTTTTCAAGGTTTGTTCATTCGTCGACGTTCGTATAGAAGTGCAATGGAGGGTCTTACTTGCATTATCACATTTATTTATAACCGGACGTCGTGCCATTTGAAAAATAATAACTTTGTTAAGTTGGCAATACTGTTAATCTGATAGTATTGTAATGTGCAAGGGGTGATCGGAAAAAAAGTTACGTACCTATTATGGCTTATGTGTGAGACATACCTGATAATAGCTGGCACTCAACAGTAGTTCTCGATGTAATCGCAGTTTTTGTTCAACCGCTTATCACGACGACAGGCGAGAGGTGCACGACTAGTTAAGGTCTGCAAAAGCCGTAATCTGACTATAACAGATACTCTCTTCGAACAACCACTAAGAAGAAAATATACATGGACAAGACCAGTAGACAAAGAAAGGTACTAAATAGGCTATATATTGGTCCGACAAGCATTTAGAAATCAAGTGAAGAACAGTAAGAGTTACCCAGGAGCAGACGTTGACTCAGATCATAGTTTAGTTTTGATGAGGAGCGAACTCCGATTAAAGAAGAAAAGAGTGATAGCACCAAACAAAAGATGGAACACAGTCAAGCTAAGAAGAAATGAAAACACGAAAAAGGAATTCGCAACAGCGACAAAGAGACGTTTCAGGTAGATTTAGTAGGCGATGACATCAACTGGAAATGGGAAGCCATGAAAGCAGGGATTTTAAAAGCACCGTAGGAAGGGAAGAGAAACGAGAACTCAATATAAACCCTGAATAACAGCTGAAATATTGGAAATGATGGAGAAAAGAAGACAGTTAAAGATAATAAACAAAGAAGTGGAATACAGAAGGTGCAGAAATCATATCAACAGAGAAGTAAAAAGGCCAGAGAAAACTGCATAAAGAACTTGTGCAAGGAAATTGAGGAAAATATCGTCAAAGGCAATAGAGAAACAGCATTAGGTACAGAAACAGACACCACTTCCCTTCATGTTCTTTTGAAATTTAGACCTCCCCATACACATACGGATGTCAGTAGGTGTAGTGTTTTGGTCCAAAGAAACCGCAACATTGACCTCACTTCTACTCGATCAATTTTCCAGACGAGTCATCAGTTTTAATGTCCGCTTCTCGGGTATACGTGATCAGAAACCGAAGTCTTCAAACGTGCACCAAGACAGATGTTATTAATCTACAAATAAATTTTCGTTATGTTACAGCAAATAACGTGAAAATTCTATACTTTGTAACTTTTTTGTTCGATCATCCCTCGTACGTAATATATATATATATATATATATATATATATATATATATATATATATATATATATATATATATATATATATATATATATATATATATATATATATATATATATATATCTTGTCGATATTTGCATCGTACAGAATTTCGTATTTTTTTTTAAAAAAATTAATAGTTTAAAAAGTCATTAGGGCGTTTTCAAGATAAATGATTCACTTCTTTATAATGTGTAATATGTAATAATGTAAAACAGTTGCCGACATAGACTCCTTAGAAGCACTTTAGCATTTCTTGTTATCCATTCAGCATAGGGATGGTATCGAGACGAGACGAGACTTTATACAGTCTCGGTCTCGTCTCGGTTGATAAGTAGCGGTCTCGATCTCGTCTCGAGTTAAAAATCGCCGTCTCGGTCTCGTCTCGGTCAACAGATGCTGGTCTCGATTTCGAAGGCCAAGTCTTGGTCTCGTCTCGAAATAAATAGTGTGAAATTAAAATTGTGAAAGTATTATTATCGTACAGTTTGTCGTTTCCGCTTCTTATTTTTTGCCTTCGTTCTTGACAATTATGGTATGATGTACCTCTTCGTAGCTAATTTGCTAGCGCTAATACTTTCCATGTGTGTGTTCCAGGTTCAATCATCAGTAGGTATAACATACCTGGGATAAAACCCTAATAGTAATCGATATTTCACTTTCAGCAATAGACTTTGCCTCAAATAGCTTCACTACTGCCTATACAATTAAATTCTATTAAATTAACTCCAGTACTATACAGTAATTTATTTCCTTCCTTTGAATCAGAATTGTTCAATACCTCCTAACGGATAATGCAACACCTAGCAGCACGAATATATTTAATCATACCGAAATTGAAATTTTACAATTTCTCAGTTATTATTCAATACATTCTGCTTTGACTGTCATTTTAAAAACAGAATATAATGTTCATTATCTTAACAAATAGAGTAAATTATTAGTACAAAATATTTTGTTTCAAATTGATCAAATGCTTTATTACCGTTTCACATCTCAGTGTTTAATTGACACTTTAAAACAGGAACTTCTTTAACCTTGTGGTGGGAGCTACGGCACTCATCTTTGCTATCTGTGGTATCGGATTGGATCATCAAACAAGTTAGATTCAAAGTCCGATGTTTCGTATAGTTCGCGTCTCACTTTAAGTAAATTCTGTTTCTTATACAAGTTCATAAGGTCGTAATGTATTACATAAGCATATATCCAGTGCCGTAACATAGATTAAGCTTATTCCTGAGCTCTCATCATTATGTTGAAATTTTATATTGATTGAAAATTACTTGCGAAACATGGACATACATATTATATAAGTATATAGGTAATTTGAGCTATATCTATTTTCTCTGTCCCGGCAAAACAAGTGAATCTTAACTTTCTAGTTTACTTTCCTATTAATTTTCGTAGTTTTGCTGCAATATGAAGAATCAAAAATATTTTCTTTTTCGCTGTACGAATTTCGTTAAATTTTGGATCCGTTTTTACCCTACTTTACCTAGTAAAAGTTATATATATACCACGTGATCAAAAGTATCCGGACACCTGGCTCGTGGCGCCCTCCATCGGTACAGCTGGAATTCAATATGGTGTTGGCCCACCCTTAGCCTTGATGACAGCTTCCACTCTCGCAGGCATACTTTCAATCAGGTGCTGGAAGGTTTCTTGGGGAATGGCAGCCCATTCTTCACGGAGTGCTGAACTGAGGAGAGGTATCGATATAGGTCGGTGAGGCCTGGCACGAAGCCGGCGTTCCAAAACATCCCAAAGGTGTTCTATAGGATTCAAGTCAGGACTCTGTGCATGCCAGTCCATCGCAGGGATGTTATGGTCGTGTAACTACTCCGCCGCAGGTCGTGCAGTATGAACAGGTGCTCGATCGTGTTGAAAGATGCAATCACCATCCCCGAATTGCTCTTGAACAGTGGGAAGCAAGAAGGTGCTTAAAACATCAATGTAGGCCAGCGCTGTGAGAGTGCCACACAAAACAACAAGGGGTGCAAGCCCCCTCCAAGAAAAGCACGACCACACCATAATACCACCACCTCCGAATTTTGCTGTTGGCACTACACATGCTGACAGATGACGTTCACCGGGCATTCGCCATACCCAAACCCTGCCATCGGATCGCCACATTGTGTACCGTGATTCGTCACTCCACACAACGTTTTTCCACTGTTCAATCGTCCAATGTTTACGCTCCTTACACCAAGCGAGGCGTCGTTTGGCATTTACCTGCGTGATGTGTGGCTTATGAGCAACCGTTCGACCATGAAATCCAAGTTTTCTCGCCTCAAGCCTAACTGCCATAGTACTTGCAGTGGATCCTGATGCAATTTGGAATTCCTGTGTGATGTTTTGGATAGATGTCTGCCTATTACACTTTACGACCCTCTTCAACTGTCGGCGGTCTCTGTCAGTCAACAGACGAGGTCGACCTGTACGCTTTTGTGCTATACCTGTCCCTTCACGTTTCCACTTCACTATCACATCAGACACAGTGGACCTAGAGATGTTTAGGAGTATGGAAATCTCGCGTAAAGACTTCTGACACAAGTGACACCCAATCACCTGACCATGTTCGAAGTCCTTGAGTTCCGCGGAGCGTCTCATTCTGCTTTCTCACGATGTCTAATGACTACTGAGGTCGCTGATAATGAGTACCTGGAAGTAGGTGGCAGCACAATACACCTAATATGAAAAGCGTGTGTTTTGGAGTGTATCCGGATACTTTTGATCACATAGTACCAACTTTAGAGGTAGACTATGCTTTTGGTCGAAATTGACTTAACAATACTTTTTAATTAGACTATGTTCTTTCTAGTGGTATAATAATGTAAATCTAAAAGCATCCTATTACTTTGTAACTACTTAGTATAGTTTGAAAAACAGTACTATAGGTCTTACTTAAAGAACCGGTTTTTCGCTTTTCCTGTAAAATTACGAAATTATCACTTGGTTTGGTTTATCTCTTGAGGTCCAGATATAATAAAATCATAACCATAATCATAATCAACCATTATCAACCCACTGCTGGATGAAGGTTTTTCCAAGTCTTCTCTACAACTATCTATCTAGAGCAATTCTTTTTCAGGTTACTCCCCAGTTCTTGATTTCGTCAAACCTTCTTGTACAAGGACGTTTTCTAGGCTTTTTTTTTTTATCTCGTGGTATCCCGTCTAGAATTGTTTTTGTTCACCGATCATAATTTCTTGCAATATACTCAGCACATTTTCCAGTCCATGTTAAAAATCATGTCAAATAATTCATTTTTACTGTATATATTTGGAATACAAATACTTCAAATCCGCCACTTTTGGAGCACAAACACGCTAGTTTTTGATCTTCGAATCTAACAACACTGACTCAATGATTTAAATCAACACAATGTGAAGACCTCCATTTGGTCTAGTGGCTAGCACGCTTGACTTTGGTTCGCGTGGTACCGAATTCGATTTCCGGTGAGGGTACATTTGAACGACCGAAGTGGTTCGAATTCCATTATAATCATTAGCTCCACGTCTCCTTTAGACACCCTAGCACAATCGTGGGACATTAAACTAAAACAAACCAAACCAAAAATCAACACAATGTGTATTACTAACTGTAAGTCTTTGAATAATTGTATATGGCTATATGGTATGGATCGAGTTTGAGATGGTCGGTAATCAAACTAAAACAAGTGAAACGTAACTAGGGTGTAATTAGAACTTTTAATTAACCATGGTTTAGTGTACATCAGGATTAAGGCTTAGGGGAACAACTAGGGTTACTGAAAAGTTATCAGTTACATTTAATTTCAGTTACAATTTGCATTTACATGTATTGCTGGAACCAAAACTTTGACATTAACATTATAAAGACTACGAAAAACATTGTCTTTTGAAAACATTCTTACACCATAAAACAAATTACGATTAATTTTAAAATATTTTGCAGTTTAGCTACGTTATTTGCACTATATTTAGAATAATATGTAGTAATTTATTTAAGTTGGCAACACTACTTAAAATAAGGAACTGCGACTTGTAATTAAAATCACCAAAAACTATTGTTGTAATGTTATAAAAGCAAACTAAAGCAACAATCATTATAAAAATTTAACACAAATACGTTATTTTAAGCAGTATAACAAACACTATCCATGTATTTGCTATCGAAACGGTTTGATATAACAATTGTTGTAAATGACATTATGATCACTTAAGTCTTTTGGAAGCATCTACATGATGAGACGTGATATATCAGCACGTTTTCGAAGTGAAGTCTTTAGAAAAATTTAAATTTTTCATTTCTTGTAACGTTGATCCTTCATTCATTCGAAATACATTACCGTATGCCATGGGGACACTAAGATACAAATGATGCGCGTTGCACCGTCTATGCCATTTGAGTTATTAGAGATCTCCAAAATGTTGGTGATACTGTATTGTCCTTTGTTACACTGAATAATGTATGTGGTATTGTGGTTTTATTTAATATCTAAATTAGAAATAGGTAATATCTTAGATAGAGCAATTTGAGAAAATATAACTTTATTTTGCATTGGCAACACTGTTTGTTTATCTAGTAGTATTGCAGAGTATCTTAGAAGAGTTTTCCCTTCAATATTTCACACAACATGGTACAAATTTTCAGCATTTTTAATATATATACATATATAGATAGATAGATAGATAGAGAGATGATTATATACAACAGCAGTGGATTTTGTTTCGGGAGAGGCTTGAGGAACGGCTAAGAAACATTTGTGTTGTATGTGCAATGCGAAAAAGTGATCAGAAATTTATTTCGGGAGGGGCTTGAGCCCGACACCTACCCCCTAAATACGCCACTGTACATCAGTCAACCGTTCCCATATTATCTCACACAGCAACGAAACAAATTTTGAGCAAAGGCAAAATATATGTCAATATTCGAGACGAGACCGAAACTTTCGAGACTGACCAAGGTCTCGTCTCGATTTATAGAGGTCTGTCTCGGTATGTAAAAGCCCGTCTCGGTCTCGTCTCGGTCTCGGTACCTTCCCTAGCTTTCAGCAAGACAAGTATGGAAGTTCTCGTTTTTTTTTTTTCCACTTTTTACTAATATATATCTCATTTATAATCCCTATTGTCATATTTAAGTAACAGTTTTATTACGTGCAATACTAGACATTAAACAGTGAAATAAAATTATCTTGGTTTATTCCTACTCATATGAAGGTCTAGGGAAAATTGGTTTTCGCAGTAATTTCAGGACTCAAGGAAACTTAATAAGTAAGAAACCAATATAAATCGGAAATGTTTAGCTAAATATATTCCATAGCATGTAAAGATATTCCGCTGGAGAACATTAATTGCATAATTACTCGTTGATTGATGTTAAATTTTCTCTATGCAATGACAAAATACTAAAAACTAAAACGTCAAATATTGGATCGAAGTAAATAAAATATGTATGAGACTATAGGCGTCGGAACCTAGAACTCGAATTCTTTTAGACCCTCCTAATAATATTGTTGAGAACTGAGCTCCCTCTCCCTAATGTTTCAGTGTAGTTTCCGCACTCTGTGCTCATTATAAAATGATTACTCAGGGCATTTTATTTATGAAAATAGTGTCCCAAACAACTTATTATTCTAAGAGACTGGGGGAGGAGGCTCACGTTAAGAATTGTGTAAGGTCGCAAAATGTCGGAATTCACTGCTAATTAAGACCACTTGGTTTTCATCCAACCAACCCTTCATCTCAACAATCCCCTTATTTCGATTTACAGTAACCAAGCCCCCTTAGACAGGCGTGCACCCAGAAATTTTTGTTGGGAGGGTTCCATGCTTTGAAGGAGGGTTCAATACTGCAAGCCACTACATTTACCGTACTTTGTATTGAATGGGTATTATTCTGCACCCGAAGAGAAGATAAGTAATTGTAAAATACCTCCCATCTATATTTTCAGGGGAAAAAATAGAACTAGATCGCTTTTATAAGAGAAAGAGTAGAGATGAAGTGTAAGATCAAAGTTTCAAGCTACATCAGTTATTTCCCTGTTAAACAAGTACAGTTTTATTGACAAAGTGTACAAGTGTGTTAAGTTACAAAGTGTTTTTTTTTGGGGGGGGGGCGGACCCTGTGGACGCCCGTAGGTGCGCCTCTACACTAAGGTTAAAAAGTTGTCTCGCCTCGAAAGGATGTGAAAGTGGCGTCTTCGTCATGAAAATTCTGTTTAGTTTCTTCTCATGGGTAGCCCTAGAGACTTTTTTGTTTGTTTGTGTTTGTTTGTTTGTTGCGTCTGCGCTTATGCATGGGAGTAGAGAATTCTATTTCAGTTAAAGTGTATTTACAAAGACATTTAAAGCAAGTGATATAGCAACTTTCAACACTATTTTTTTGGTAGATTTTATTCGTGTAAAGTAGACCCTTTAGTTTATTATCTACGTATATCTAATTGTATTGCAACGGTTCTCATCCTCGATTTGTTATTGTCAAGCAAGTCGACGATTTACTTTCCCATGAGGTGAAGGAGAGAACAATTTCATGTTGATATTCAATTAACTGACACTTAGTATTGATTTCCAGTTGAATGAACTTAATCACGCAAGGTGTTAATATCTTAATAATGATATATTTAAGACTATATACATTTGATTTAAATGATTTTATTCTTCATTAAGTAGAGCGAATGTGAATCTCCCCCACTTCCTCACATTTCTCAACGTGTTTCTTTTGGTGGTATTTATTGTTAGAATTGATGTCCACTTTAGCTAACAAGGAACCCTAGGTATCTATCAGAGCCCGATTTTCACGAAATTTTGTATATAGAGAGAGTACCTCGGGAAACTCGCACAGCCAAAATTGTAGCTGCAGAGTCCAAGACGTTGGGACACTAGGGCCCGAGAAAGATCAAAAGTGGGACCTCAGTACATTAAGAACATGGTGAGAAAATGCAGTTTTTCTTTAAAACTAACTATTGTAGCAACACGAAATGAGCATACATGGATACGAGATCGTCGATATGATCTGTTAAAAGTTATAAAAAGAATATCCGCCATCTTGAAAGAGGCCATGTTGAAACTGGTGTGATTGGTGTAAATGAGAAGAGGGTCATCCGATGCATTAATTTTAACGTAAATAACCACAAAAATCTGCTGGTGAAATCCGTTGTTGGATTACAATATTCTTGTGCTTTTGGTCTGTGGGTGAAGTCTGTTGTGGTATTACATTATTCCTGTGCTTTAGGTACAAAATGAGCAAAGTGTATCTTATGACACTCAAGCAGATGCAGATTATGGAGCGCTATGAGTGGGATCAGTGAAACTAGAAAACCGATAGAAATATAATTTTAGCACTACATCATTTATGTCACAGTCACCAAGTAATTGGTGTGGATGTGGTGACACGACTGGTTCAATCTTCATAATAATGTCATGGTTGACATTAACTTGTAACTTTTTATTTTTAGACTTGACTTAATTCGAACAGAAATCAGGACATCATATCAGTCCACCTATAGCGCTCCACACCCTGCATCTGCTTGAGTATCATGAGATACACTTTGCTTATCTTGTACCTAAAGCACAGGAATAATGTAACCCCACAACAGACTTCACCAACTGGTTTTTGTGACTATTTACGTTAACATTAATGCATTGGATGACCCTCTTCTCATTTACACCAATCACACCAGTTTCAACATGGCCTCTTTCAAGATGGCGGATATTCTTTTTATAACTTTTAACAGATCATATTGACCATCTCGTATCCACGTATGCTCATTTCGTGTAGCTACAATGATTTGTTTTAAAGAAAAACGTGCATTTTCTCACCATGTCCTTAATGTACTGACGTTCCACTTTTGATCTTTCTCGGACCCTAGTGTCCCAACATCTTGGACTCTGCAGCTACAATTTTGGCTGTGCGAGTTTCCCTAGGTACCCTCTCTATATACAAAGTTTCGTGAAAATCGGGCTCTGATAGATACCTAGGGTTCCTTGTAAGAAAACAATGTACTTATTACAGCGAAAGGGAGATTAATAGCCTTCATCTTTGATTCTTTTGCGATAAGATCATTATGTCCATTTGTCATTTCCCTTACAAGATAATTTATAGATTTGCTCTTGTTGTCGGCTTATGCACGAGTTTTGCTGTTTTTTTTCTTCTTTTCTTTGTATACACTATATCAACGTTGCAAATGTCATTGTAGAAGGGCATTGAGCCTTATACATACATTAGTAATGTACTTCGTCCTATTGTAACTGCGTCAGTGCTTTTTTGTTTACGAGAGGGAATCACTGATGCCAATTGCAACTAGTCACACAGTTCTTTTACATATCAGAAGTCTATTTAAGATTGGCTAGTTTTCTTAATGTAGTGAGCTTTATCTTCAGCTCCTTTGTGACTGTATGGTTTATATATAAAGATGATCATAAAATCTGTTCCCACCGCCCGGACAGGGAGAAAGGGAGAGGGCAAATACTCCCTTGGATCTTTGAAAAATGTTCAGTATTGGAAATAGATGTCAAAACATACTAATTCGCTCTGACACGCTATAGTACTTAATATATTAAATACTATAGTACTATACAGGATGGCCCAAAAGTAGGTATACACCCCTGCATTGATCAAGTATAACATTTTAGCTTATAGGTTTATTTGCTTCGGCTGTTTCGAGCTTAAGATATAAGTAAAAAGACATTAAGAACAGATGACAAACAAACTATGTATACCTGATGGATAACAATAAGAAATAATATAAAGAGCAATGAGTTGACCAGTACGGGTGGCCGAAAAGTAGGTATACACCCCTGCATTGATCAAATATAACATTCTAGCTTATGGGTTTATTTACCACGGCTGTTCTGAGCTTAAGATATAAGTAGAAAGGCTTTAAGAACAAATAATGAAACTAACAAGTAAGAAATTTATTTAAAACAATTACTATTTCCTCTTTAAATTTTTGCAATATTTTTGGATCAAAATATCCAAGATATTTCAATCAAATATTTTCTTGTAGGCCTTACATCTGGAGAACTACATATAGTGTAGCCAAACCCGAATTTTCACTTAACTCACATGTCAGTATGATGTGTTTATTCCGTCGAAAATACGAAAACTCGATTTGGGGCCGTTCAACATTTTGTGAACCCTGATCCAAAAAACTAAGTATTGACCAAGATCGCAGTCTTTTGATCCATTTCTTTGGATCATTCCTATAAATCTTGGCCAATATTGCAATCTTTTGATCCATTTTATTTTTATCATTTCTAAAATTCTTGGCCAAGATCGCAATCTTTTGATTTTTTTTTTTTTTTTTTTAAATCCATAAAATTCTTGTTACATGTGCAAAGTTCAACCAAAACTCTTCAAGAGACCATTGAACTTACCTCTTTGAAGCTTCGATTATAAATACAAGTATCGCTTAGCTCTATTAACAGAAAAGTGGATCGTCCTCATTCGAAGATGATCTTACAGAATGTCACACAAACATACAAGGCAGATTATTATTTCACGATCTACTTAATAAAACAACACGCGAGAGGCAAGTATTAGTAATTCAATTCTTTGTTTGAACACGACATACTAGAGCAACCTGTGAGAGCTCTGAACTTCATGCATGTTTAACTTGCAAAAAGCTATGTAAACACAGGGAGGCAAAATATTGCTTAAGATTAACGTTTTATACTGAACTACTCGAAATACAATTAGCCAAGACTTATTCGTTAGTGGGTGATGTTTCTACAATATTAAGTGACACAGGACCTTGATAGTAAGTACTCTTATACATTGCACAAATTTTCAACACAATTACACTAGGAATAGACCTACTGTAAACAATGGGCATTCGTATGAAACATAATTTAAAATTTCCAGCATGGCAAAATAAGTTGTAATAATTTACATTTTCAGTATTCATTCACATCTATGTACAATAATCGACCGAATGTACAGGTTGGTTCTGACAGAGTGTACGTCGTCATATCACACTCAAAATGGGTATTTTAAGAAAATAAATGCTTCGCAGTTTTCTGAAAAGTCATATTTTTGCAGTCGCGAGTGTTCAGAGGTAATAACAAGACAGATGCACAATTTGTATCATTCAATAACTTTCGATAATCTTGATACGCCCTCGTAACTTTTGAACTAAAGAAAGAAAAAAAAAACTGCTGAAATTGGTATCGTGTAAATAACGTCAGCGGAAACCAGATTAATACTGTTTCCAACCCAACCAAGTTATAGTTTTTCAGGTGGCACTACATAAGGTCATTACATATTTCAAATCTACGTGCTAAACGAAAACGTACAATAGCACATTTATTATTCAGCGTGTAAACTAAGGATGCTATAGTATTTTGAACATCCATATATTGGAAGCCTGTACAGCAGTAACGTAAGGGGGCGGAAGGAGCAGTGCACATCCAAAGTACTTTAGTGTCTAACATTATGATTTCGAGTAAACAGCAACAAAGTTACAAGGAACTGAAAATTCGACTTTTTACAAAGACTTAATTTTCAAAAATGCTTAGATAAGCACCTCATCCAATCAATAGATAATTTTCAACAGAGAAAAATCATAATATCCTTTACAATAATTTGATATTGCAAACCGTTCTGGACATATGGTAAACTCAGGTTAAGTTTGCAACAATGCTAAAAAAATTACGTAATTCCGATACCTTGTAATTACACTTACGCTATTACTGTAGTAGAAGTCTCCAGCGTTTGGTTGTTTATCGAAGTTTGTGATATCTAGCGTCTTTGGTTTATAATAATGAATAAGAAGTGTGGTATTGAAGTTTTCACTTGACATGTAGATTTGATCTATCTGACGTAGGTCCATTTGGAAAAATATAACTATCTTAAGTTGCAAAAGGGGGGCACGGTAGCTCAGTGGTAGAGCGTTTACCTCCGGTGCTTGGGGTCCCTGGTTCGATCCCAGCTCGCACCGTCTGAACTTTGTAGTGGACAAACACCGTGCTCGTGGGTTTTCTCGAGGTTCTCCCGTTTCCTCTCACTTCATTCCACAATTTCATTCATTACTCATCATCACCGTCTCCTTTAACCTAACCGACATAACTGTGGGACGTAAAACTTAGATTTTTAAGTTGGCAACACTCAATTTCGTTATATTGTACTGCTTATTATGAACTGACATCTTAGAGTTTTTCGTCCCACGGTTATGTCGGTTAAGCTAAAGGAGATGGTGATGATGAGAAATGAGTGAAATGGTGGAATAAAGAAAGGGAGGAAATGGGAGAATCCCAAGGGAACCCACGAATACTGTGTTTGTTGTATTGTATATTATGTCAAACAATGTCCTCCATATCGACATTATATGGGTCGAAATTTCAGAGTTTTGTGTCTATTAATTTAACAACTGCCTTTGACTGTCGAAGGGACGAGTTCATATAGCGGTAATACTTGCATAATGCCACAATAAGGCGTAATAGCAACATACATTTATTTTGGAATGACGTACTCACTTGGTATGATTAAATTAATATATTGGGAAAACAGAAAAAGTTTACTATGAGCAAATACTGAATTAATTAATTACGGAATTGTGAAACTACTGTATCTAGATGAGCTTGAAAATAAACTAAATCTTTTGCTCCGTATTTTGTTTCTTGTATCAGCTTCCATGACATCGAATAATTCTCCCCAGTTCGATGGCTGTTTGAAACTTTTAGATCATGTTAGACCACGAAAAGAAAAGAAACTCTAAGGTATACATAATTTTCAAAGGATCGATGATATGCCATTCGCAATCATGATTGACAGTCTACCCCCAAATTTAGATTGCTGACTATTAACTGATTTACAACTTACAGCTCTTTATAGTTACTCAACACTTTGTTTCTTCAATACTTTCCAAACTACGATCCCGATAAGCAGATCTCTGATTTGGTCAAAATACTAACAAAGATTTATCAAATTTCAATATTTCATTTACTGGTGGAAGTTTTAGTTTCAGATACAATGTCATTCAGGACCAAGCGTAAGTTTTCAAGTCAAAAACGTTGTTACTGTGTAGTAGAATCAAAAGTGTATCTAATGAACAATCTATCTATTAAAATGCTACAATAGCAATTAAAACGCCTCAGCTCCAGCCTCTAGCTGTTGATTTCAATTCTTTGATTTACGATTATTTGTAATTTCATGTTTAAAAAAGACAAATATTTTAAACTGTGTGTACTTTTAATAAATTATTTAAATAGATCTTTTTTCACAAGGTATATTTCTTAAAATTTTTATTGTTCAAAGCCTTTGTATTTTAATAAGCTTTCTCCAAAATCAATACAAATGAATTTTTGGAGTTCTTTGCCATCTTTGGAGTTCTTTTAAACTACGGTATAAGTTTGTAGGCGTTTATGTTTGTGGCCAATCCTTTCGACAATGAGGTCTTGGAAATTACAGGCTCTAGAAAGATGTTTTCACTGATCGATTGCAAATTTTGTGTAGATTGTCCAGTTCTAATTGAATATTTTAAAAAAAACATGCCCATTATTTGTTTATTACACTTTTAAGGGTACACTGGAAGGGTTGAAATTAAAAAAAAAAAACTAACTAAAATATAACATCCTATGCATTATACATTCCAACACCATATTGTTGTATATAGGGGTTGTATATATATCTCAGGTGTTTGTTTCATGGCCAAATAATAATGAAAAAGGAAGGATAACCATTTCTCCAGTCTAAGATTATCTTTATTTTTAGTGTTGCCCAATGAACACCATATATAACTGACATTATAATTAATTGTGTATGTATTGTATTTCCTTATTACATACTGCATGTAAGAAGAAAGAAAACACTGATCATACATGAATTAGAAACTCCAACCGGGAGTAGGCTCAAATCTTGCAAACGTTGCGAAATATTGAGGAAAAAAATCGAAAAAATCTCCTTATGATACCCCTTGCCATTTTTTTTTTTTTTTTTAAATCAAGATTCTTTCACTTGTGTCTGTAAACTAACGTATACAGATGTGAGGAATGAGTAGGAGATTTATGCTCATATGCGAACGATGCTCTGTGTAGAGAGCGTAGATTCGGCTAGTATATATTAAAATGCTATGGGGATGATTGAGGTCAAGGAAAATTTATGTTTGTTGTGGCAGGTCTTTTCGACAGAGAGTTCTCGGGAACCATAGGCTCTAGAAAGATGCAGTTTTCACTAATCGATTGCAAATTTTGCGTAGATTGTCCAGTTCTAATTGAATATTTTTAAAACTTTGACGTTTTTTGTTTATTACATTTTTTAGAAGTACACTGGAAGTGTTGAAATTTTTTAGAAAGTAAAGCATCATATCCTACGAGTTATACCCCAACACTACATATGTGTATGTAGGGGTTATATATCTCTCAGGTGTTTGTTTCATAGCCAGATAATGATGGAAAACGAAGGATAACCATTTCTCCAGTGTAAGATGAATCTTTATTGTTTGGAGTGTTTTACCCAATGAACATCATATATCACTGATATTATAATTAAATTATGTACGGTATGTAATGCATTTGCTTATTACATACTGCATGCGAGAAGAAAGAAAACATTGATCACACATGGATTAGAAACTCTAACCGGAAGTAGGCTCAAATCTTGCAAACGGTGCGAGATATTGAAACAAATCTTCCCTTTATGATACCCCTTGCGTATTTTTACCAAGACGTCCTTCACTTTTGTCTGTAAAGGGACATATATAGATGTTCTGAGCAGTGGCGGCGATTGGACGTTAAAAGTGGGGGGGCAAGACATGATCTGAATATTTGTATATCAATGTTAATATACAAATTTCCCTGGTTGAAACTATATACATTAATAGGCCATTTCAGAAAAGTGGGGGGCAACTGTGCCCCCCTTTGCCCCCCTAATCGCCGCCCATGGTTCTGAGGAATTACAAGGAGATTCATACTTATATGTGAATGATGCGCTGTTTCAGGTTCAGCTAGTCTGTGTATTAAAATGCTAGGTTTATATGTTTGTTTCCAAAGAAAAGCTTATATGTTTGTCTCCAATCCTTTCGACAATATCTCGAAAACCACACGTGCTGGAAACGTGTCGTTTTCGCTGGTCGATTCCAAATTTTGTGTAGATTATCCAGTTCTAATTGAACATTTTTTTAAAAAAAAAAATGTCCGTTATTTCTTTATTACGTTTTTAGGAATACGCTGGAGGTATTGAAATTTAAAAAAAAAAATGAATATTTCGTGAGTTATACATTCCAACACAGCATAGGTGTATAAAGAGGTTGCATAATTCTCAGGCGTTTAGTTGATGCGCAAATGATAATGAAAAACGGACAATCATTTCTCTAGTCTCAGACGAATCTTTATTGTTTAGAGTGTTTTGCCCAATTGACATCATGTAACACTGACATTATAATTAATTGTGTATGTAATGTATTTGCTTATTACATACTACATGCAAGAAGAAAGAAAACGCTGATCAAACATGTGCAGGGTGGCCCAAAAGTAGGTATACATCCCCGCATTGATCAAGTTTAACATTCTAGCTTGTGGCTCATTTACTTCGACTGTTCCGAGATTATGGTATAAGTGAAAGGCTTTAAGAACAAATAATAAAGAAACTAAGCAAAAACATTTAAAAAATATATAAAATGCAATGAGCTGATCAGTAGTACTGCAATGCAATGAGCTACTTTTGGGCCACCCTATATTAGGAACTCCAACCGGAAGTAGACTCAATCTTGCAAACGTTGCGAATTATTAAAAAAAAATCCCCCCTTTATAGTATGTATCCCTTGCCGATTTTTATCAAGTCTTTCACTTGTGTCTGTAAAGGAACAGGTACCAGTGTTGTGCGGAATAGCAAGGAGATTCATGTTCATATGTGAATGATGCGCTGTTTAGAGGGCGCAGGTTCAGCTAGTTCAATATCACTGAGATGGGCAAGAATCGCCCAAAATCAACTTCTTTAAAAGATATGAAATAATCTAATATGCGGGAAATTTTAACAATTAATTACAAAGTGTTCTACAAAAACGCAAAGGCGTGGGCTAGGAGTAATGATCCATTAAAGAAATACCGCAGTACAACAGTTTCATCGTGAAAGAAGATATTCTTATTTATGTTTGAGTTTTTTTTCTGAGATTCTCTCATTCACACCAGCAAATGTCAGAAATGATACCTAACATGCAAGTCCCAGACCGATTCCTTTCGTTGTTCCGCTCTTCCCAGAATAGTGTGCTCGCCGACGGACGTCATCCCTCTCCAAAAATGTATATTTATATATTTACATATATTTATATGTATATTTATATAAACCTGCCATTAGCGTAGGATCACCTCAAGTTCGTTTTCTAATTTTTAAAACATATACTTTATTAGGCTGACATTGTACTAGATCTCTGGAATAGAATCTTGCTTAAGTCAGTCACTGCTTGAGTTTCGTCAAACATTATAATTGAGTCTTCAATATAAACATGATGCTTTATCATATTATACTTTCTTTATTTGAATGTAACATCCATACGTTGTGATGTGACTTTAGAAACACTGAATTAGAATGTTTTTTGTATATGCTCACTCTTACCTTTTGAAAATGTGTTTTACAGTTCTCGTTATTGTCTTCAAATTAGCATGTCTGAGAATATAAACATAGTTTTTTGTCTTTGTACTTAGGATATTTTTAACCATTTATCCTTCATACTTCAAATACAACATTTTACTTCATTTATGACGCATGCGTTCGGTAATTACCAGTTGCGGGCAGTATTCACAAGTTTTTTTTTTCACTGCATGTAAACTGTTAATTAAAAGTATTATTCTGCAGTTTGTTTGCGGAGACTGAGGAATATTGGAGAAATCTGAGAAAGGCGGGTAATTCAGCATCAGTATGTCATTCAACTCTGCTAAACGTTTGACAGTAAAAGTTTTGTTTAAGATGTTAACGGGAAGAACAATACCCATTCACGGGAAGCTGAACAGTTAAGTTCCTTTTTATTAACTTTCATTTATACTTTTTTTCGCAGTCAGCTTTTATTACAGCCTTAAAATCTTTAGTCAGTCAATTTCATTATATTAACTGCGATGGACAAAACTCATTAAAACGAATGATCTTCGTTACGTATTACCTCGTACAAATCATTTTGATATTAGGCCCAGTGTTTACTGAAATATATCAGTTTAATTGAAAGATGACCTAAATTCACAATGTTACTTCACAAGAAATTCGATCAGAAGAAAAACAAAATTTGTCCGTAACTATTTACTACCACTGTTAATGTATACAATGGTTGACAGTGATATCTCGACTTCTCTCCCTGGTAAAGATCTTTAAAATATTCGAATAATGTTGCAAACGATTAGGCGTATTTCATAATCTGTATTGTGTTCTTTTTCAATGTTAAAAATTCTGCAAAATTTTCAGAAACCGGATGCCAACATCGTTCGAACTATTTAGTTACGAGTGGATAGAAATTTCCGGTAAATCTAAAGTTAGTACGGAAACGAAATCTTGAATCTTATGCTTTTCAGTCTTTATTCCATCTTCCCTTTCTTTAGATGGAGATCAAGAAGGACCGCTACCAGTTCTTAGTAACTTCCAATTCAGCCGGGGAAAAAAATGACTTTATCCTCTCCATGTTCTATTAAAGCTGCCGATATCTTAATAGAGAGGTGCTATATCGTATATAATTTGTAATGCATTTTCTATTTACCATTCTGATTCGTGCAATATTTCTATACCTTAATCTTGTGTAGGTTTTCTACTAAATGTTTAAAAGCCCACATATGAAGGTTTCGGTGTTCAAAGTATCATTTATACGTGAATATAAAATAACATAGCTAAACAACACAAAGAGATCCTACGAAAACCGTGAACTTCCATGTCTGGCCATTGAACATTTACCCTACAGTAATCTTGCACGAATCTAAATCACAAATTGAAAATATTTTTTTGTGAATCACAATACATAAGCAAAGAACGTCTTTTTTAAATACAGATTAAAAGCAATGTGGAACTTGCCTTACCCAAACTAAAAGTACACCCATTCGAAATTCAACTAGTCTCTCAGCTAATAACTTTTTGCCTAGAAATAATGTTTTTTAATTTGAAGATACTATCTTTCGTCAGGACAGTGGGTTGACCATGGGCAATACTCTTACTCCAGGACTTTCGAACCTGATATTGAACATGTTCGAAACTAACATTTTCCTAAAATTTCCTCATATTAGATATTTTCGATATGCTGACGATACCTTAATCCTGTACAAGAAATATCAGAGTTCAAAGAAATTATTTGATGAATTTAATCAGATATCCTAGAATCAAATTCACGATGAACTTGAAGAAAATGGAGCTCTTAAGTTCCTCGATATTACCATCAAAAGACAAGCCAATAAGTTTGTTACTTCACTATCGTAAATCTTCTACTGGTACCAAATACGAGGGTGGTTCAATAATTATTGTCCCTGACCTATAAGCAGTATTATTTTTCCAAAAAGTCTCCTTTCATAGTAATGCACTTCTTCCGCCTATGCTGTAAAGCCACTATGCCAGCTTCAAAGAAAGTCTCTGGCAGAGCCGTGAACCATTCCTCCACAACTTCAATAACAGCTGCATTTGAGTGAAACTTCCTTCCCTTGAGTCGCTCCTTCAACTTTGGGAATAAATGAAAGTCACTAGGGGCGAGGTCGAGTGAGTAGGGAGGATGTTCCAACACATCAAAACCAGTAGCATGGATTGCGGCACCAGTAAGGTGGCTTTTGTGGGCCGGAGCATTATCTTGGTAGAATAGCACTGTTCGCTGCAACATCCCCCGCCGCTTTTCATTGATTGCTTCGCGTAACGTAGGGATTAGGGCTGCATAATAACCCCCCGTGATAGTGTGTCCAACCTCCAGGTAGTCAATAAGGAGCACACCCTTCGCATCCCAAAAAATTGTGGCCATAACCTTGCGTGCTGATGCTTGCATCTTGAACTTGCATGGGGAAGGCGAACTGCTGTGCCACCACTCCATGCTCTGTCGTTTGGACTCGGGATCATGATGGTGGAGCCACGTCTCATCCACTGTCACAAATCTATCATAGAACTGTTTCTGGTCTGCCCCCATAACCTCCAAACCAGCCCTTGAACATCGAATTCTTGTCTTTCTGATTTTCACGAGGTAACATTTTGGGTACCCATCGCGCTGACACCTTTCTGAATCCCAAGTGTTCATGCACAATGGTTTCCACTGAGCCTATAGAGATGTGCATTATGTCTGCTAACTGTTCCACCGTGATTCGTCTGTCTACTATAATCGTATCATGCACAGCATCAATGTTTTCTGAGGTGCATGCTGTTGTTGGAGGACTAGCACCAGGGGCCTGTTGACAGCTTTCCCTGCCGCAACGGAAGTCGCGGCACCAGTTCTTTACCATCTGGTAGGATGGAGCCCCATCACCCAACACACTGATCATGTCCTCATGACTCTCCTTTGGGCTTAACCCCCTTTTCTGAAGGTACTTGATGACAGCTCGTTCGGTTTTCTCCACTGTTTTAAGCTAGGTGCCCTCTCACACCTGAAACGACAAGAAAGAATATTAATATAGCAACTATGGTTCTGAAATTTAGCATATAGACATCTGAGACATTAGGCACAATATCCCCCATCAGCCATCCCAGCTCAAGTATTTTAAATATGCCGGGGACAATAATTATTGAACATCCCTCGTATATTCATTTTACGTCATCCCATTCATGGCTTCACAAACTGAATATTTGGAGAAACTTCTTTAGGAGACCTCTTCTACTTTCTGATCTTGCTGGTGACATCCAAGAAATTCAATATTTAATTAAAATTGAACAACAAAATGGTTTTCAGAAGTCTTTATTACTGAATTGCTACGAACAGGTACAACGGGAGATCGACGGCACCCACCATCGGCCAACAACAAATGCCGAGAATAACAAATGGATTGGGCCTCACGTATTTTGGCAAAAATTAAGAAGGCATTGCATAAATATTACATCAAGGTCTCCGAAGTTCCTACTAAATCTATAGAAAAATATATTACAAATTTTAAATCATTTTATTTGGTCTAGGAATTAATTCGTGCGGTTGGTACGCACACAATGAAGCTGTAGTACAAACACAAAATACATAAATACCTTAAGAAAAATATTGTCCATCGCTAGCCACCACTTTCGCCCATCTGTCAGGCAATGTACGGATTCCGTGGCGAAAGAAGTCCTCATCCTTGGAAGCGATCCAGTCAGAGACCCATGTTTCGATATCTTCTGAAGAAGTAAACCGCTGTCCAATCAAATCGTTGTTCATGCAATCGAACAAGTAGTAGTCCGAAGGAGCAACGTCTGGTGAATACGGCGGGTGGGGTAAAACTTCCCATCCGACATTTTCTAAATAGATTTTGACCGGTTTTGCGACATGTGGGCGAGCGTTATCATGTTGAACAATAAGTTTATCATGTCTGTTCTCCCATTCTGGTCGTGTTCTGGCCAGAGCTTGCTTCAAACGTATTAATTGTCGTTCATAACGTTCTCCATTCATAGTTTCACCCGGTTGCAGCAGCTCATAGTACACCACACCTTTCATATCCCACCATATGCACAGCATAACCTTTGCACAGTGAATATCTCGTTTTGGTTGTGATGGACCTGGTTCACCTGGTTTCACCCAGGCCTTTTTTCGTTTAGGGTTCTCGTAATGGATCCACTTCTCATCACCCGTAATAATTCGATGAAGAAACCCCTTTCTGCTCTGTCGTTGAAGCAGCAATTCGCAAATGGTTTTTCGTCTTTCAACGTCTCTGTCTTTCAATTCATGTGGAACCCAATGTGACATCTTTTGAATCATTCCCATGGCTTTCAAGCGTTTGGAGACTGTTGTTTGATCAACGCCTAATGCTGCTGCAAGTTGTTCCTGCGTTTGACTCGAATCCTGCTCGAGCAATGCTGTCAATTCTTCGTCTTGAAATTTTTTTGGCTGTCCAGCTCGCTCTTGGTCTGCCAAGCCGAAATCACCACTTCTAAACCGTGCAAACCACTTCTGACACGTTCGCTCAGCTAGAGCATGGTCACCATACACTTCCACCAAAATACGATGACTTTCAGTCGCACTTGTCTGCATGTTAAAGTAATGCAGCAGGACACCCCGCAAAAACACTTTATCAGGCACAAATTGCGCCATGTTCACTTAACTACAAACTGGTGTTGTTGACGCTTTAATCCACTGCCCTATACTACGAACGATACGCGATGACAGGGGTTTGCAACACATGTGTGGATACACGGAACTGTGGGACGCTCCGTTCGTTGCGCCATCTCTTGTCCACCCGCACGAATTAATTCCTAGACCAAAATATACTGATCCTCAACAAAATAGCGTCGTCTATCGGGTTAAATGTCAATGTTACCAAATATATCGTCCCTCTCAAGACAAAAGTGCGTATCTCATTTTCTTAAATTTTGCAAGAAACAAGTTTAAATCTTTTCCCATAGTTTATTCTAGCGTCTTGTTTCAAAATTTAGTTTGATTTCCTTCGTTCAGGTATATACCTTACGAGATAGAACTAAATTTTAAAAGAAGACGATAGAATAAACCATGGGGAAGTTTTTAAACTTGTCTCCTGGAAAAGTTAAGAAAATTAGATACGCCCCTTTTCTCAAGAGGGACGATAAAAAAAAAGGGAATATTCGTACCAGAAACGCCGAGCATATTCGCACATCCAAATCTCGTAGCTTACAACAATTATCTGGATTGGCATCACATCTCAAAGACAATCACCACAACATTGCTAATTCATGTTTGATCGAAAAAGCAAAAACAGCAACTGAACGGAAAATTAAAGAAGCTTATTACATTCATAAAGAGAAACCGACACTCGATTCAAATAAAGGTGACATAAATCCCATTTGGAGCAGTGTTTTTACTACTCATTTCCGCCGTCTGGAAGGTAATGAAAAAAGAAAACCAGTAAACAACAGTGAACAGTGACAAGTCAATTACTATTAACCGATGTCTGTTTCTAGTGACAAGAAGATTTTTGCTTCGAATATTTTTAAAATTCTTTTTAACCATTTTTACCTATCCATAATTTCTTTCCTATGATTTAAATCCTTTTCGAAGTGTGCTTAGGCTGAAGATGAAGACGATGTTCTTCAGAAGTACTTCCTAGTGATGATTGTTTCTTGCGGTGACTATTAGCCTTTTACTTACATTATTTCTAATGTATTTTGTGTGTTTACGCACATCTTGAACCTGTGCAGTAGGATAAATATCTGGCAACAGTGCATTTTGATGTCACACTCAATATAAAGATGTTATAATGACTAAAAAGCTAAGACCATAAATTAACAGATATTAAACTCAAATGATTAAAATGTCTTTACATTTCGAGTTTTACCATTTTATCACTAGCCTAAGCGTACTAGAAACTAATTAATTTTTTAGCTAAATAGCCCAGACGAAGTGGCAGCCTTCAGACCATCGAGAATTCAACAAACTGCAAAATTAAAACATAAAAGACTGGTAATCGTACGTAGTTTGTAGTAAGAACCAAGTCCTCTACGCTGTATCACAAAACGTTTAAACAAGTATTCGATTGTTCGAATATCGGAAAATATATGGTTCCAATATTTAAAAATATATTTACTCACTTCTGGTACGAGGGGTCCCAGATCTCAGGCCATGTGAATTTGTGTAGACAAAATCAGGCCCGCGAGTTCTCTAGTTTCCTTCTACATTTATATTCCATCATTTTCATAAATACTCAGTTTCATTTATCATTCATCTCCTTAGGCTAAAGCACATAACTGTGGGACGTTTTCATTTCATTTCGAAAAATATAGTGTTCGATTATTGAAATATGGGATAATTCCGAATTTTGAACAGCACCATTCTGGTTTTTTTTTTTTTTTTTTTTTTTTTTTTTTTTTTTTTTTTAGGAGTGGATGGGATATATCCCTTGCAGTGTGGGTGAGAGATTTCTGTTCACATCCTCCTTGTCTCTGTGAAAGGAAGCTGCAGAGCAATTGAATATATGTCCTACAAATTTGTTTATTCATATTCATGTGTAAATAAATATTTTAAAATTATAAATTTCCTGTGTTGTCCAAATTATTATTATTCAGTATCAGAGTACGAAAAAAAAAAATCAGTAATTCAATAGTTTCATGCATTTGTGATACACCTACCTGCCACTAGCATGAAAAAACTTTTCGAAATAAACATGGGAAAATAATTTTATTAGCAAGAAATAGTTGTTTTTAGGGCATTTCGAATTCCGAACAATTCACTAACATACACAGCAGTGTCACCAAACTTATGAAGCTTCTGTCAAGTGAGCTACCGCACCGTTTTCAAATCATCCTCTGAGCTACCAACCAGAAGAACTACCAACTTAAAAAAAAAAATCTTAATTTTTTTTATTGCCAGCTCATTGGAGAAATCAAGATTAGCGGACCGGAGCGTTAACGCAATCGACCGAAAAGGTCCTGGGAGCTACTAGTAGCTCGCGATCGTCGGTTTAGCGATCACTGATATACAGTAAACATCCCACGGGTAAGTTGCCTGTATTGATTTACTACCGATCTGTTGGAATTTCAAGTAAAGCTTTGCAAATTCGAATGATATTAACAAGCTGCTACATGTAATCTAAAAAATTTATAATTCGCTTTTCGTCACAAACAAGTGCGTATTTTTTCATTTAAATAAAAAGCAGCATGATATTAATTTACCTTTTATTTGAACAACATAACAAGATGTGGAAAACCACCAAGGCCAACAAAATTATAACCACTATTTTCTATTATTACGTAATATAACTTGAGATAAATTTACTCGAGCTAAACTGCATTTGTATGAGAAACCCGAATGTGAGGCTTGCGTGCAATTAGCCAGATGGTAACTATGGGACGACTCTTTTGTTTTCCAGAAAAGTCCGCTTTATAACCAACATAATATGCATGTTAAAGTATAATAACAATAAAATAATCTTATTACTTCTGCAATTGTAATGAGTTCACTTTCTAGAATAAGAAAATTATGCATAAGGATCTAGTCAAACATACAACAAAAACAAAATTGGAGTTCAGTTAAATGTCCACAACTCTATGTAAATAATTTCTCGTTTGATTAGACAGTATACGTGGAGCATACACGTATATTTGTGATTGCACTAGTTCTCTGTCAGCAAAATGACTGTAAAAATGTGGACCCAGCTCAACAACACTGGGATCCAAACTAGGAAAATCCAGTGGGAATCAATCCGGGTATTCCATACTACGAGTGAAAATCTCAATAGTTTCTCGAATGCAACATGGTACTTTGACGACAATGCTACAGATAAAATATACATTTATTTCCTCAACGAATCTCTCCTTTGAAGCGTATAATTGCTTCCGACGAGTTTTTCACAAGGGAATCTTATCATAGAGCAATTACTTTCTCTGAAAACTGCGAGAAATTTTCCACATATAATCCCACATAGATACGCTCAAATGGCGAAGGTTTTGAAGAAAAAGTATGAAATAGATGCTTAAAAGAGTACGGAAGCTATCGACTTAAGCAAACTGTGAACTTACCTAATATTCGGATTTAAAATGAAATTCGAAGCCCAACTACAAAACATCTTGTTTACTAAATATACCTGAATAGTAATGCTACAATTACGTTTATTTACGGAAAGGGAAATATTATCCTCAAAAAACACTTTCCACTGAAGCTGAAATGAAATTGTATCTTTGATTATGCTGTACCATGCAAACTAAACGGGAGATAATATGCAAATGAATGATGTTTAAAGACTTAAGGAATGAAATATTGTGCGCATTTCCTGAGTTCGAATGTACTAGAGGTTACCCATGCCTACAATAAAATTGATAATCGGGAAAGCTGAGAATCCATATACCTCTTCCTTTCCTACAGATATTTTTAAGTTGGATTTGAATATTCTAGAAAGCATTCCTACGTTACAGGCCATTACTAGCAAACCACAAGCTTTCATCCACTATTGCCATCATTAGGTGAAGAATTATTATTATTGAATAAGTCCAACTGAAACACCTTCCATTTAGTTTTTCCTTAAACAGCACTTTCTGTAAGCTTAACAGTCCAATTACTTAACAAGAAACGTTCCAACATAATTTTGGTTTTCTCTTTTAACTAGCGCGTGTTATTTATATATATATGCCTCAATATGGAGTATGATATTTCGAAACTTGGCGCTGAACTGTTTGTCAAATAATAATAATAATAATAATAAAGTTTGAAATAATGTTTTCTAATATTGTAGATGTAGAGAATTCTAGCTCTTATTCCATCCTCAAAAACATGAGTGTAAAGGCTAATATTTCTTCCGCAAATGCTGATCTATACATAATCCTTCTTTAACCGTCATTGGAAAGAACAGCCTTCGTTGTTTTGTAAATTTTTTAAAAAATGCCAAGAACTCATAAATATTACAGAGTACAGAATGATTATTTCGAGTATCACGAAATGACACGACATGACGGCTCTAATGAGTGTAATAGTTCTAATAATACAAATAATGTACAAACAATATTCCGAAAAAACCCTCCAGAATTAAACAACTGTCTCGCCTTATCCACTGGATTTTACTTTAAAGTGTTAAAAAAAAATCCAACCAACAGAATTATTTCAAGAGTGAAAGACTAGATATAGTAGGTACAAATTCAAGAAGGTAAAGAATTATTAACTGCTCATTCGAATTCTACATCAGAAAGTGATTCTCTTTTTATCACTGTACATATTTAACACACACAGAGGCACGTACATGTAAATCACTTAGCAAAACTAATGAGTTTTAACCTTGTGACACCTCCATCGATATAATCTATCGCAGCATGAGTGTTCACTTTACGAACCTTAATACATTGTATTCCATTGAAACCAAACAAAATATTCCGTTAGACCCCATACGCCTTCCATTAGCTGGCGCGAACTTTTCGATAAATATCGACACTGCAATAATCATAGCAATATATTTAGTCACGCAAGTACAAGTAAGTAAATTGTAAGTCATGCAATTTTCGTTAACTATATGGCTATATTGGGAACAATAAAAACCACTAACAAATCAATCAATCTTTTATATATTAACGGAAGTGGAAATAATTCCACTATGTACCTACTCCAATACAGAAACTAAAAATAGTAATATATTTAAACCTTTCCTTTAACAATTAAACATAAGTAGAAAGCAAACACTATTTAGTGGCAACTGTCCTTACCAAACTTTACTATTCTGAGTTTCTAAATAACGTATAACGTGTTCTGCATTAAGTGATTTAAGCACATATCCTTTTAACCTACAGTACGTAAACTACAAGGTGGCCCAAAAGTAGGTATACAGCCCGGTACTGATCAATTCATTGCTTTTTATATAATTTCTCATTGTTATCCATCAGATAGACTTACAAGTAACACTTCCCAAGTGTAATACTCCCATTTTGATAAAATTTGGCAGGTCGATACTACACATGCAATAAACGAGTGCATGTTTTTTCTTTTCTGCGGAAAAACTGTTTTAGGGGGCAAAAGCCCCCACCAAAAATTTAGAAAGTTCGCGCCGAAAAGACAAAAACAAGTGGACCAAAGTGAACGAAATTTTGCACAGATATTGTAGACGTAAAATGAGGGAATACATGTTTCATATTTTCCTTAAAAAAAAAAAAAAAAAAAAAAAAAAGTTAGGTGGGGCACAGACCGCTCCAAATCTTTGGTCACGAAACATCAAAAGTGCTAGTAACAGTATGTTAGATGTGTGTAAAGGACTTGAAGAATTGCAACGAAACTTTGTGTAGGGACAATACGAAAAAAATAAACCAGTATGGGTTTTCTTTTTTCTGCGGAAAAACTGCAAAAACCCCCATCGAAAATTCTGAAGGTTCACGCCCGAAAGGCCAGCAGCGAATCGAAGTGAATGAAATTGTGCACAGATATTGGAGACATAAAATGAGGTAATACGGGTTTCGTATTTTCCTTAAAAAAAAAAAAAAAAAAAGCCACAGACCCCTCCAAAACTGATCATGTAATATCAAAAGTGCTAATAACAGTATGTCAGATGTGTGTAAAGGTCATGAAGAATTGCAACGAAACTTTGTGTAGGGACAATAAACAAAAACAAACGAATACGGGTTTTTTATTTTCTGCGGAAAACCTGTTTTAGGGGGACAAAACCCCCATCTAAAATTTCGGAATTTGACGCTCGAAAGAAAAAAACAAGTGGACCAAAGTGAACGAAATTGTCCATAGATATTGTAGACTAAAATGGAGGAATATGGGTTTCGTATTTTTCTAAAAAAAAAAAAAAAAAATGTTTGGGTGGGGCACGGGCCCCTTCAAACCTTTGATCACGAAATATCAAAAGTGCAAATAACAGCATGTCAAAAGTGCTTAAAGGACATGAAGAATTAGAACGAAACTTTGTGGAGTGACAATACGCAAAAAACAAACGAATAAGGATAATTTATTTTCTGCGGGAAATTGGGTTTTAGGGGGCAAAAGCCCCCACCCAAAATTTTGAAATTTGGCGCCCGAAAGGCAGGAAAAAGTGGACCGAAGTGAATGAAATTGTGCACAGATATTGTAGGCGTAGAATGAGGTAATACGTGTTCCGTATTTTCCTGGAAAACAGCAATTAGGTAGGGCACGGACCTTCCAAACCGTTAATTAGGAAATATCAAAAGTGAAAATAAGTATACGTCAGAAGTTTCTAAAGAATATGAAGAATTGTAACGGAACTTCGTATAGGGTCAATTTGCAAAACAATAAATGAAACGTGTTTTAATTTGTGCGGAAAAACTCTTGGGAACTAGGCCCCCTCCGAAAAAAGTAATTATTACCGTAATAGCGCAGGAAGAAGGACCAAAACACATGAAATCGTGTGTAGATATTGGATATGTAAAATAAGGCCTTTCGTGTTTCTCAAGTGTTCTTACCCGATTTCCTTCAAATTTGGCATATCAACAGTAAACAGGAAATAAATCGACACGTGTTTTTATTTATGTGGAAAAACATTCTAAGGGCTAAAGGCGCTTCCTGAAATACTATAAAATACGCTATACTGTTTGTCCTTGCTGTTAATCTACCAAATTTGAAGGAATCGGATGGAGACACTTGTGAAACACGAAAAGCATTATTTCATATATCCAGTATCCACACACAATTTCATTCACTTCGGACCACTTCTTGCATTTAGGGCGTGAAATTTCAAATTTTGGGTGGGGGCTTTTGCCCCCTAAATCCGCTTTTCCCCCAAAAAATAAAAAAAAAACTTATTCGATTTTTTTTTAATGTGTAGTATCTAACTGCCAAATTTTATCAAAATTGGAGTGTTACACTTCGAAGTGTTACTTGTTAGTTGAGCAATATTACACGTTTATAACGTCACATTTGTTTTATTGGTATTATAATAAATGCTGAGAAAACCTGTTGATAGTCCTGCTCATTAGAAAAAGAAGAAAAGAAACAAAAACAGTCGAAGACCTGAAATGCTAAATGATCTAAGTACCAAAAACTGGTGTTCGATGGAACTAAGAAAAACATTGCTACTTTCACAATATGAAAAAGTTGAATGCAAACAGTGCATTCTGTTAGCAGTTACTACAAATACCTAGAGCCGTATTGGTATTTAGATCTCATAGCAGGGCATTGGCATTGAATTCGTAGACCACATATCAGTGACAAAACAATATTTTCTAGTTATGGCACTTAAATCATTTAGCATTTCAGGTCTTTAAGTTCCATCCTTATTATAAAAGCAAGAAGTCTCAGCCCGTCATCACACTCCTAATAGTTCAGACAGGCTAATAATTATCGATAGTTGTGTTGTCTCCTGCTTGATGCCAAGGTATGTCGTTGGCATCACTTGAATGCGAGCTGAAAGCTTGGGAGGAACAACTAGTAATACACACACACACAGACAAAATGTAAAATTTTATATATATATATATATATATATATATATATATATATATATATATATATATATATATATATATATATATATATATTTGTATTTGCAATATTTAACGAGAAATACTAAATTAAACCAACACCCTTTTAAAAATTTACATTCTGTGGTGAACTAAAAATAAGTTACATGTAATTTTGTGTTCATTAAAAAAGAAATGATTGTTCAATGCATTTTCGATTGATAATTCAAAATTACGTAGTGTTCTTCCATATTTCCAGAAAAATCGTGCGACGTATTATCTACTATATGAAGTAAATTTTGAGCATCTCTACCATTTTGCAATGGAATCGAATTTCGCCATACTTGGATTGAGAATTTCCACATTTTTCTTTAGTATGATTAGATAATTGCATGATCCTGTATTCCTGCTTCGTTAAAGGCAAGATAGTGTGGTGGGGAAGGAAGAGCCAGACATTTGTGGGGATATCATACATTAAGGGTAGGGACATGTCGAAGATACCTCGCTATCGAGGTCGAGGTTTAAGTCGCGGTCGCTATCTCGATGTCTAGATCGCGATGGATGAAGGGCGCACATAGCGAGGAGGTCGCAGCCTCACTGTTAAGTTCTCAGTTTGAGAAGAAACATTGCTGTGACGCGTGTGAAATTATTTCGTGCGTGTTTTGTTGTTCAGTTGATTTTGTAAATTCAAGTGTTGCCAAACCATGTACTCCAGTGACAGTGAAGATTTTGATTCTATGTCTACAATTACAAAATGGTGGTTACTTTCAAATATTCAGAACAGACGTTATAGTGCACATCCTATTAATAAGAGGAGACAAGACTTGGGCGAATATCATCATTTATTTCCGGAACTGAAACAGCATGCAGATCAGTTTCATGAATATATGAGTACGTCTATTGAAACTTTCCACTACATTTTAAATAAAATTAAGCAAATCATAGAGAAACTGTTCTTCATGCATTAAAATACCTCCACTACAAAATAAGTGTCATATTCGTATTTCCATCTGCAGAAAATCAACAAAACTGTTGTTGTTTTAAAAAAAAAGTTTTCAAATGAAAGGGTAAATTGTTTTGCATGTAATCTGATGAGAGGAAGCTTGAGTTATTATTTTCTTTCATTTCCTTTGAGGACCTAGACAACACACACACACAATACACGACCACATACCCTCCTTTCACTCTCACAAACACATATAAATATAAATCAGAAAGACCAAATGCGTGTTCAGTGTTTCCTATTTTTACACGCAGAAACCACATGACTTAGTTTTTTCCTATAGATATGTGCTTGTACAGCTATTATCTTATACCAGTAATGAATTTGGAAGATGTTTTTTTATTATTATTATTTCGGAATGTTAGGGGGGAGGGTCTTGAAGTTTCTAAGCATAGGTATGATTAACACTACTTTCTTTTTTCTTTACGAATTCCGGAATTTTGGGTATTCAGCCCGAAAGCACTCCCCCCCTTATATAATAATAAGCTACAGTATAATTATCACATAAATATGAATAGCGTACCTGACTTCCCATTTGAGTTGCTATTTTCTTTCATTCTCTGTTTAAAACGTGACTAATATGATGATGATTATTTTATTTATTTTTTTTATCCCATATTGCTGGGACATTCCTCACTAGTTCTATTAAAATATTTTTCATAAATGAAATGTAATAATGCATCAAACCTCTCAGGCATAGACACACACAATCCTTTGCAGACGAAATTCTAAACAAATGAAGACTTGTACAGCGCTTCAGGGAGAGCCAATGAGAAGACGAGCCACAGCGATGTTTCCGATGAACATCGATGTAAAAACAAACTCAGTTGTTCATCATTGTGACCACTAATTCACCCTCGCGGTCGACCTCGAGGTCGCGATATAGCGTGCATCTTCGGCATGCACTTACTCATTTGAATCCATGGGTTTGTGCCAGTATCGAGGGTGCGACCGCGACTTAAACCTCGACCTCGATCGCGATGTATCTTCGGCATGTCCCTACCCTAAGAGTTTCCAGTGTGGCGTTCTTCAAGCTAGATTTAGCTTATTTTTCTGAATTGTGCGGTAATGCTGTATCATGATTTTTCCTCTGCATACAATTCTAGGCTGTATAAAACAGTGTGTTGTGATCCATCCTTCTGTTTCTGCATCACAGTCCACAGATTACTATATGCCTTAGTTATGGTGCATTCATTTCTCTGAATACAATAAATAGGATAAAAGAAAAGAAAGCCAAGAAGAGGGTACTGAGAACAGAGTTAACCCTTTTGTCACCTTTTCCAAAATTTCCATTAAATTACGATTAAAAAAAATAATAAGCACAGCTTTTCATCACTAATCTGTGAGATGTAGATACCTGAGCAAGAGACCTGAACCACATGGGATTTCACCGTGTAATTTTTTTTTAATAACCTTGCTGTGGAGACATTTCTTCTTGTGGGCTTCCGTATTTTGTTTGCTCATTATGGAAAAGTAAAGAAGGCCTTTAAAAATAAAACAAGCTTCTTTGTCCTGTAGTTAATTGAAAAAAGAAAGTTCAAGTTAACTAACAGAAACCTGGAGAAGAAATAATGAGTTTGTCATACTTTTTTTATCGTACCTTTTTTTTAAAAAATCCTAATGTTTATGTATTAATTTTTTAAACAAATATTGGTTAATGGGAAGTGCATCAACAATTCGTACAGGAGAGCAGGCAGGCATTAATACTGAATAACAAGCTTATTTTGGCTGCGGATCTAGCAAAATCTCTGTTGGCAACTCGGTAGTTTGTGCACTCAACATCTGCACAGGAATCAAGTTCCGGCGTGGTCGTCCCATCCTTCATGTCCTCGATATTGTAATAAGACGTAACGCAAAATACATTAGTAAATGAGCAAAGCAAAATTATTTTTTAAAGTATTTTCAATAAATGGAAAATAGTTTTATTTCATGTTGAAATATTACATATGACATACGAGGATTTGTTAAATATTTTGGAGGGAGTTTTGTCTTCATGCTGAAAGAAAAACTATTCACTCGACTCAAAAGTCCTATAGAAGTTCGTATTCATTAAAATAATGTACAGAACGCAATGTGTCTACTGGGCGACTTTTCCATGAATATATAATTTGGTCACAGTCATTGTAAGTTTTATTATTTTTTTTAAACAAGGCTCATCAATGAAACTGGGTTACTTCTTTTCAACTATAAAAACACATTTCAATTTATTTATATACGAAGAAGGAAGTACTGCACTTGAAAATAAGTGATAAAGTATCTATTAAGTGACAGAGGACCAAAACACGTGCAGAGATAAATGATAAACAAAGGTCAAAGATTGACCTAAAAGGACAGAAAACAAAACTAGAGAGATAACTGGAGAAATTGGTTAAATAGTAACAAATATTTACATATTTTATTTGACAATACTTCATTAATTCATTTCATTGCTATATGGTAAGTATATGCAATATTAGTAACTTTATGGTGTCAGCTTACGATGCAGAGTTGATCATAATTTTAAAAACATATCTCAATCGCAAAACATCTACGAATCTCTGTTCGTAGGATTATTTGAATATATTGATATTGACATTATGCCGATGCATGGCAAGGATACTTTTCGTTCCGTATCAAAAGAAAGAAAGGTAAAATACAATAGTGAAAGAAATACAGTTTGACGTAAGTGGAAGAAATATATATTGAGTCTTTCTATGATGTGGAGCTTGCTGAATGGTCTTGAGCATGAAGAAATGTTAAACAATTAAAATAAGGAAGTGAATATGACAAACTGTGTGGGATATTGAGAGGTAAATTCAAATATACAGGGGAATAGGAAAGCAGCCGAGGTAGATAATACTAAATTAAAAATTCGGCAGAAGAAGGAAAGAAAAGGAGTGTTCTGTGTATGTTGTATGAAACAGGAGACTTCATTTTTTTCAAGTTTAATAATTTTGATAGAAAAGATAAGTGAAAATATGTTAAAAATACATGTTAGAAGGTGAAATAGACAGAATAATCAGAAAGAGTTGTGACTGATGTATGAATAGATCAGGGCAAAATATATTTTTTATAGTTAGTGTATAGGAAGTATGATTATGAAAAGTAACAGCACAGTGTTTTTTTAAAAAAAAAAAAAAAAACTTGTTCACCCACCTCATTTTGTAAAGACCATAATTATTCTCATAACCGTATGTAGGAAGTTCCAGTGCTTCGACTTCAAGATTTGAATTAGCTAAAGAAAGCTTGTGCCGGTATTTGTTTATTTCCCTCCGTAGGTAAAAATACAGATCCCAGAGAATTTGGTGGACATTGTTTAAAGAAGATTGTATGTAATAACATTCAGTGAGTGTTGTACTAGATATAATGAAGTAAATACTCGAAAAAATGAAATGAAATTTTTCAGTTTTACATCCCATGATTATACTGGTTAGGCTAAAGGAGACTGTGATGATGAGAAATGAATGCAATGGTGGAATGAATAAAGTGGAAGGAAACGAGAAAACCCACACACAGGGTGTTTGTTCACCACGAAGTTCACTTGGCGCGATCTGAGATCAAACTAGAAACTCCACACACCAGAGGTGAACGCTGTAAATACTGAAGTCGTATAAAACTGAACGAAAGTTATAGATAAAACTCAAACATATTACAAGTGAAATGAGAATTTAGCATTCTTAAAAGAATAAGGAATCTGTTAAAAAAAAAATTAGTAGTGCTTTATGTATTAGGTTAGACTATGCTGGTAAAAATCTACATTGAAGAGTACAGCACATGAATAAGAAAACACAAGCTCTTTAATTTGACTTCCCACGGTTATGCTTTTTAGGCTGAAGGAGAGGGACAATTAATAAAAGTAAACAACTATGAAAGAATTAAGTGTAATGAGAATGTGGGAGGAAATGGGTGAACTACGGACTTGATGTTGCCCACAACAACATGAACACGAGATTATATACAAATAAGAAAAATGAAGAGGGATAATTCGGGTTTAGGAAGGATAAAGGCACGGTGTCTAGAAAATAGGGTTTGAATAGATGAAGTAAATGTACTGTAGAAATGGCTTTTGATCTGAGTAGATTGATTTAAATTCGAGTGATTTAAATCAGATTTATTTTGCTTAGATTTAAATCAGATTTGTTTTGCTTAAAACAGAAATAAAATGCGATATTTCTAACCTTTCTGGGACACTAATCGAATGTAAGTTTGAAACTCGCATCTTAATCCGTGTGACGGTAGGATCTTAATGCAAGTTGAAACAATATAATATTATTTTATATTATTTATTTTATTTTATTTTAGATTACAGTTAATGGCCGAAAATTTTGACAATGTACTGATTTAATCATTTCGTATTATACAGAAAAGTTAAGGAGAAATCTTTGTGCCCATTTACTATTCAATACTCAGAATTCTTAGTTCAAAATTATGCATATCGTGGTAATACATATCATAATCTTTTTACGTAACTGAAATGTTTCCGTATATGTAACAGACTGAACGTTCGAAATGATTTTTTAAAACATAATTAGTACCTACATCAAACTAGGCTTTTAACATATTTTGATTAAATGCATATGCTAAAGGGGAGAGGAGAGAGAAGTATTTATGGCAAACAAAGAGAGGAGAGAGAAGTAAATGGGCACAAAGATTTCTCCTTAACTTTTCTGTATAATGGTGGTGTTATGCAACAACCGGGCTATGCTGGAAGGGGTCACATAAGCTTAAAACTGAGTCCAAACCCGTTTCTCGACTTACATCCGAAACAAATTTTCCTCTATTTGTACTCAAAACCGGGACTAATTGGCCACAAATGCGATACGTATGCTGACTTACTCACGAAGGACTCCTGATACGCTGTACTGATTTTTACATACTTTTTAATATAATTGTCTTAATTGTCAAGAGTCATTTGAGAAGGACAAAAAGATGAACAGTTGCACAAGTGAAACCATTATACAGAATTACATATGGACAATTTCAAAATACTGCAGAGTACAGAATAATTAAGTCCAAATTAGTTCACTACGGCTTTTATTAGTCCAAGTTAAAGAAATACAACAACTTAATTTGCATATCAGTAAGGAAAGTGAATAAAAATAAGAATTATTTGAGTCCACTTTGGCTCTGACCCATTTATACATAAATAGATACCATATTCTGATTTCAGTAAATGCCTTTCGTGGGGTTTGTATGACCCCCTCCCAAAAAATGCACGATATTTCGATGTATTTTATCAATAGTAAACATTATTAAAACGAAACAATATTTAGAATTTTTCTTTGATTGCAATTGCATAACAATAATAATAAACTATAAAAAAATCGCAAAAGAAACATTCATAAACTTAAAAAAAAAAAAAAGAAAAGTTGCTTTTTGTAGTATAATCTCTTTGAGTAATGAATGGGGAATTTAGGTCTGAATATAATATGAATAATATGTGGGAGTAACACGTGATAACCCACAAATGCGTATTCATAAAGATTTTACGAACATTTTTCGTTTTTTGGTTTAAACCAGTTGGTTTTTTGAAGAAAAAAAAACAGCTGGTTTAAACCAGCCAACCCTGGTTTCTATCTTTTCATCTCGATTCGAATACACATCCTGAGCGGGTGGAAGGCTGTTCTTGATTAAAGAGATGGATTCATTTTTATGGAGCCGAAGTCAGTGTGCAACTTTACCACACATGCACAACCCATCGCCGTGAGATTGCCACGAGGCAAGCAACAATATGTCGTTGGTCATTAACTAGATCGCCGTGGTCAAGCGTCTGATGCCACCGAAACTGAACAGATGCTGGGAAGGGTTCATTGCGACCCGTTCGGACGCCAAGTTCACGGCGTCATAACTCATAGAAACGTGTAAAGTGCGTAATTTTCGTGTAGGTCGTGCCATTGTGAATCGTATTATACGGAAATATGCGGCACAGTCCTGGGCCCACCACATTAACGCAAGCAGCTAGAAACCAGCTTGCCGTGAAGAGGACCCCGCTGCAATTGCATATGATTCAGCGTATGGCGACCTCCAAATGTCCTCCCACCCAGCGTGCGATGGCACCTTTACTTTCCTAGGTTGTATGACTCATTTCAAAGAAACTAGGTCAACCTTAAAGCCACATTGGAACAAGGGCATAACGAGAAAAGTTTTCTGCACCCACTGGGATCGAACCGGATTACCCACCTAGCAGATAGTGATACCTGTTAACAAGTATGATAGAAAATAAGAGATAGAGGAACTTCAAAGCTGAGAACAGTAGGACAAAGTTTTCAGTTTGCAGCAAGTGACCTGCTAAAGATATACCACATTGACTTGATCCCTAGTCTTCCGTTGCAAGCGCTGCTATCGGCTGAAGGAATTCCAGTCGCTTTCTCTCGCTTAGCAACAGCTGAAACCTTATTGGCTCCACTCGTGGGTGTTTGAGGGCGTGAGCTTTATTTCGCATTTTTGCCACGGCTCAAGACATTTTGGTAGCACAATAGCGATGATAATGGTAATCCAAATTTAATCACTAAATAATCAATGAGATGTATTGTTTAAAAGATTAAAATCGATGGTAGTAAACTCAGTCCACAGTAAGTAACTCTATGGATCCTGTTGGCAACAATGGTCATTGCCATTGTGTTTGCTTTGTGTAGGCCTATTACTAAACTTTTGAAGGTACGTCACAAGTTTCGAGAGACAGTAAAATATGAGGAAATAGTTATTTACAATAATTAAGAGAAGTTTAAATTGTTCTCTTGACCGTAACTTCTGTCATTGACTACCTACACCTGTAATTACCATGCATATTGCTGATAAAAGGCGGAAACGGAAGTATTTGTTTTTTTCTTTTTTTAAAAAAAAAGTTTATTATCGTTATTGAGTATTGAAAAAAGTGACAAGTAAATATTTCGTAACAATATACTTCGCATAATACGTTTTTATTCCATATACAGTGAACCCACACTCTACGAACTTAATCCATTCTATAACGCTATTCGAAAACTGAAATTATTTTTTCTGATGAAATTAATGTAAATTCAGTTAATCCGTTCTGGCCACAGAAACATGGTACTGTATGTATGTTTAAAAAAAAAAATCTGTGTTGAAGAATATAGGATGAAAATGACATTTTTTTCAGAGACAGACCAGGTGAGAATGCTCCAAGAGCATTGCCAAAACGAACTTAAAAAGAATGAAGAGATGGAGCGGAAAATATAACTGTGAGTGTTGCTACATGTAAAAGTAAATCTTTTTATCCGCACCTTCTGTTTCTCGCAAACATCCGCAAAATATCATCTCTCTATGATTTACGGTTCCCGAGATATGTCTCCTTAAATCTCCCGAAATTCGAATTTTTTGGCCAATATCTGGGGAACAGTAGCCACCGGTTACTATTTGGTACAAAAATATTTACTATCATCTTAGATATTGATCAACACCAATATCGTCTCGCTATAACTTACGGTTCCCGAGATATGACTCCTTAAATCTCCGGAAATCGGCCATATTTTTTTTAACCAATATCTCGGGAACGATAAGGATGACGCGAAAAATTCCATCACTTTCTCAAATAGTTTTTGATGCTCTATCGAATTGAGGACTCAAAATTGCACACACACAGAGAATTCAGTAACGAAATTTGTAAGTTCGTTGACATGTAACACTAAATTAAACAAAACAATCTATCTATTAAAATGCTATAATAGCAACAAAAGGGTCGGAGCTCCAACATATAACCTTGGATTTCAAACCTTTGATTTACGGTAATTTATGATTTCCCGTTTAATAAAGACAAATATTTTAAAGCATGTGTACTTTAAGTTATTTAAATAGACTCGTTTTTCATAAAGTTTATCCTTTTTAAATTATTGTTCAAAGCCTTGTATTTTAATAAGCCTTTTCGAAAATCAATGAAAATGAATTGTGCTACCATCTTTGGAGGTTTTTTAAAACTATACGTTTGTGGATGTTTATATGTTTGTGGCCAATCCTTTCGACAGTAAGATTTCAAAAACTACAGGCTCAAGAGTGATGACGTTTTCACTGATCGATTGCAAATTTTATGTAGATTGGCCAGTTCTAATTGAATATTTAAAAACATAGCCATTATATCTTTATTACATTTTTGCGGGTACACTGGAAGTGTTGAATTTAAAAAAGAAAAAACTAAAGCAGCATATTCTACGCATTATACATTCCAACACCACATAATTGTATGTGGGAGTTGCATACCTCACAGGCGTTTGTTGCATGGGCAAATGATAATGAAAAACGAAGGATAACTATTCCTCTACTCTAAGTTGAATCTTGATTGTTTGGGGTGTTTTGCCCAATGAACACTATATATCACTGACATTATAATTAATTGTGTAATGTATTTGCTTATTCCATACTGCATGCAAGAAGAAAGAAAACACTGATCATACATAAATTAAAAACTCCAACCGGAAGTAGGCTCAGATCTTGCAAACGGTGCGAGATATTGAAAAAGTAATCGAAAAAATCTCCCCTTTATGGTATCTCTTGCCAATTTTTTCCAAGACGTCTTTCACTTGTGTTTGTAAAGAGACATGTACAGATGTGAGGAATAACAAGGAGATTCATGCTCATATGTGAATAATGCGCTGTGTAGAGAGCGCAGGCTCAACTAGTTTAAACTAAAAACATAGAAAAATGCAAAAAAAAAAAAAAAAAAAAAAAAAAGAACTATAAATAATTTTGAACACAGATCTAGGATATTATATTTACGTCAGACACACAAAAGCGCTACTAGGCGCGAGAAGTTCGTCAGTGCAGGCGTGATGTTCGTACGTATTCCGCAAAATTGTTCGTAAGCCCAGGGAAAAAATGTCCACAAAAATTATTCGTAAACTTCGGGTCTACTGCATTTATTTATTTACTAGTAAAGCCCCCATCCCATCCATCAACGAATGCAAAAGTTTAAATCCTGGAGTTGCATTCAGGTAAATCTCAACTTGAACGGAATCACTCTCCATGCAAAATAAACTACGAAACTTTTTGATAATTTGCGTGGTGGCTCATTGATAGAGCGCTCACCTCTGCAACTAGGAATCAGTGGTTCAGTCCCAGGCCAAGTGAATTTGTAGTGGAGAACATCGTGTCATTGAGTTTTATCGAGTTTCTCCCTTTCCACCCTCATTATCATTCCACCAATTCTTTCATAAACTGTTCCTTTCATTAAACAAGTATGCAGGGTTGCAAACCAATACATGAAATAACTAGAAAAAGTACAGAAAATTACACTTTTGAAGGGCTTGTAATTTGGAATGGCATGAAGTGGGGGGGGGGTATAAGTTTTGTGCTGAATACTATTGTATGTAAAGAGTCTGTAGAAATATCCAGACCTATGACACTACTGGTACCATAGATTTATGGGAGTCCGAAAGTTGAAGTTTGTGATTTTGATACCATGTTTGGGGCGTAATAAGAGGAAATTGCTGCTTAGACCACAAAGTAATTCTGTATGTGAAAGACTATTGCAAAATAATAATAATAATAATAAATCATGACTGATATTACACGGAGAAAAAAGTAAGAACATGGTAAAAAAAAAAAAAGCGAAAGCGCATGCGTGACGATGATCGTAGCCCGGAAAAAAATAAATATTTTGATGTTTCAAGCTAGATCTCAAACTACGCATGGTTCGGAAATTAGGTCCGTTTTTGTTTGTGTTCAATTGTTCAAAAGCTTGCGAGTGGCCTTTGTTCCGTCCTTTTAGCTCCATGATCATTGCGACGTTTATATGGTAAAGGGGTTAGCTCCCCCTTGCACCTACGACATGCATCGTGAAACTGGACCGCGATATTAAGGCATTTAATGTATCAGCAAAGTATCATTGAAATCCAATCGCAGTTACGGAAGTTAATGTGTTCACAAGGTTGCATTGCATTGCACCTATCTATCCTATCCTGCTGAAAATTGCGTTTGTAGAAAATATTTAAAATAATTGTTGTTTTCCTTTTCTTCTATAGCATTATATCAATAGCTTTTAGTAGCTGTAATTACAAGAAGTTTTCGTAATTACAGGATTTAAGCAGTGTTGCAAACTTCATTGTTTATCATATCTCCGGAATGGTTTGAGATATCGAAGTGCTGTAAACGGCAAAATAATTTACACACCCATTACAAGTCATAAAAGTAACTAGATCTGAGCATTTTTTTTTCGAAATGAAGTTTTTTTTTTTTTTAAATATTTTCAAGCCCTGGTAACTTCGTACCTATTCATTCGAAACAAATCATACCACGACCATGCTATCCAACACTAAAATACTTTCAATGTGCATTATCCTGTGCATCTCCGTTATGCTGTATTTGCGTTAGAGGCTTCCAAACTTTGGATATTTGTGATACTATAACATCCTTAGTTTGCAACACTGAATAATAAAAGTGATATTTTAAGTTTACGTTTGACACGTTGATTTCAAATATGTAATAATCTGACGTACTGCCATTGGAAAAATATAACTATTGGGTTGGCAACACTGTTGGGTCTTTCTGTTTAACACATATACGGATGTCCCCCTCCTTATACTTCCTTCGCGCAGAGTTTCGATTTTCTCTCTTTTAGTTGGTCCGTTATAGCGGATGGTCAAGATAAATTGTCCATCCTGTAGACGTGGGAATAATCATGGAGCTAGAAAGATGGAACAAACGCCACCCGCAAACTTTTGAACAACTGAACACAAACAAAAGCGGACCTAATTGCTGAACCATGATCTAGCATGAAACATCATCAAAACATTTTTTTTCCGGGCTACGACCATCGTCATGGGCGTGCTTTCTTCGCGTTTTTACCATGTTCTTACTTTTTTCTCCATATAATATGTCGATTATTATTATTATTATTATTATTATTATTATTATTAGTAGTAGTAGTAGTAGTAGTATTTGCAATAGTCTATTCACGTACAGAATTACTTTGTGGCCTAAGCAGCAATTTTTAGCACTTTGTCCTTCTGACATAGAGGAAACCATATAGTCGTTGGCACTCTGACAATTATTGGCACTTTCCTTAGTTTTTTCACTTTATTAAGGAAAAATGAATACGTGTTGGGAAAAATTTCCTGCAGCTGGCAGCTCTGATCCTCTCTGCCCGCGTTCCCGTTGTTTGTTTTGCCGGAAACCTTTCAGTTCGAGGCAAGCTCTAGTCGACAGTGGAAGCTATTTGGATTTTTCAATTTTGCAGGTAATTCTTATACTTTTTGTTAAGGATATCTATCAGCTTAAGAGAAATGTAATTAGTTTGTTAATATTTTTTGCATGAGAGGAATTGGGTCTACTAATCATTCCAATGGTACATTTTCAACCGATTTGTTTGTCCTGCGAGTGAATGCATGGGGTGCCAATAACAGTTTATATTTTCATTCGTACAGTCAGTTATTGGCACTATAGTGCCAATCACTGTCTCTGATGCTGAAGAATAAAATAGCTTGAAAACTGTCCGATAATGCTTTCCATCTCCACATCTGTTCTTGGTCAAAATTTTAGTTTCCTACTCTAATAAGTAACAGTTATTGGCACAGTGCCAAGAACTGTATAAATGACCATGCCAATGACTGTAGGGATTTGCAGCAGAATAGGTTCTGGTAATGAAATATGTCTAATATGCCTATTGAAATTATTTGTTCATGTAGTCGAGTTCAGGGGCAGACTGGCAAAGTTTGGCCCACCCGGCTGAGTTACAGAGTTATCCCACCATCAAAATTTATTATAATAGTTTGAACTTTGAGTTACAGCAAGAAAGTTTTTTCAAAACTCAGCTAGTCGGCCATGAAATGCGCGTGGTCAGACACAAACATAGTTATTAACAATAGCGAGCTAGCCTAAGTCAATGTGAGTAACGGAGTAAAGAAACTCCGATAAAGAAAAGTCTGCTGTGAGATTCAAAACGTTAGTCCCAAACGTCTGGACCGTTATGGACATTGTTGGTTTTAGCAACTGGGCATTTATTTTCTACTTTTTTTTTTTAAAATGGTAGGGTCTAGATCAATGTCAAACTTAAATTATTTCATATAAAATTAATTACAAAACGTTTTCTTATTGTTGCAGAAATCGGCACGCAATGCCAAAGATTGGAAGAAAAAGATATGCACTATAACAGAGAAGTGCTTCCCTTGAAGCAATATCAAAAAGTGTAGGAATAAAGACAGATCGAAGCAGTATGGCGTTCCTCGGTCTACATTACAATTCCATCTGAGAAATCAAGATGTGAAATCATCTTCCGGACCACGACCCATTTTAGAATAGGAAGAACCATTGTTGGTGAAATTGTTAATAAATTGTGCTGAAAAGAGTTTTCCCAGAAAGAAACAGGATATTCTTAAAAGGGTTCAGGACTTTCCCGTGAAACATCCTCGTCCTAATCCGTTTCCAAATAACATGCCGGGAGATGGATGTTATAAATCGTTCTTTCAAAGAAATCGTAAGGTTGCGGAAAGAACGTGCAAATCTGTTACAGGTGCGAGTGCTTGTTCGTAATATACAGAAGTATTTTGAAGCCAATAACCTTACAGATGTTCTGCAGGATGCAACACGTGTTTACAACGGTGATGAAACAAACTTTTTGCTTTGGCCAAAAACTGGAAAGGTGTTAGCGGAAATGCAAAGGAGTCTTTAACAGTTTTTTTATGTTTACTTTCAGTGCTGCAGGTGACGTAACACCCCCAATGATAGTTTTCCCTTATGTTCGTGTGCCTAATGATGTGGCTCTATCTGTGCCTACAGGATAGGGTATCGGTCGCAGTGAGAACGGGTGGATGAAAGCCGAAGTATTTTATGGATATATAGGTAATATGTTGTATCCGGAATTAAAATCGAAAAATGTCAAGTACCTGATTATATATTTTGTGGACGGTCATAAAACTCATCTTACTTACCAACTTAGCGAACTTTGCTGCAAGCTACAAATTGAACTCATTGCTCTGTATCCCAATTATACAAGAATATTGCAACCTGCTGACGTTGCCGTATTTACACCATTGAAGGATGGGTGGAAGCAAGTGGTACGAGAGTGGCAACTTTATAATCAATTGCAGTCTCTGACGGAAGCTAAATTTGCTCCTCTGTTGAAACAAGCACTTGACACTTACATTTCGCCATCTATTATACAAAATGGATTTAGGGCATGTGGTTTACACAAGGATGCTGAACTTCGATTCGTCATCAGCTGCGAGAAGCAACGTAATATCCTGCAAACACTGTTTTTAGCCATTCTTTTCGGGAAGGATGGATCTTGAATGCGAGTTGTGCCACAGTCGTTGCATCCCATAGTACCATAAGGAACACATACCAGAAGACATAGAATAGAAGATGGATTTGTGTGTCACGGGTGCTACGTTCTACATGATGACAGTGAATGTGGTCTCAGATGAGGACGAGATTAATGAAACGGATTGACATAAATCATTGAAACATACAATTTTGATTGTGCATTTCCCATTTCTTTAATTTTAAAATATGTTGTGCATTCCCCGGTTTCAATTTGTATTTACTTCATAATGTTCAAGGTCTAAAATGTCTATTTCTTGTCTATTAATACATATAATAACTGATATTACTTCCAGTCAGGCCTACAAGCCTTATTTCTGTCAATCGTATCTTCTACTGTATGCTTTATAATGGTGCCAATAACTGTCCTCATTGGGTGCCAATAACTGTTTTTTGAGTGCCAATAACTGTAAGATCATTGTCACATTACAAAATATATTTTTATTGCCAAACTTTACATTTGTATTGTAATTTCTCCACATGTTATTCAATTAGAGATTCCCAGAAAGTATATATTAAAAAATCGCCAGTATATGTTATAAAATAAGTCTGTTATAAAGATATGAATGAAAACAAATCCTTAAAGTGCCAATAACTGTATGGTTTCCCCTATTACGCCCCAAACATGGTATCAAAATCACAAACTTCAACTTTCGGACTCCCATAAATCTACGATACCAGTAGTATCATAGGTGTGGATATTTCTGCAGACTCTTTACATACAATAGTATTCAGCACAAAACTTATGACCCCCCCCCCCACTTCATGCCATTCCAAATTACAAGCCCTTCAAAAGTGTAATTTTCTGTACTTTTTCTAGTTATTTCATGTATTGGTTTGCAACCCTGCATACTTGTTTACAAGCAAGAGTATATGTTCTTTGTGTATCTCAGTCTCTCTTCTAAACATTCGTTTTTGTTTGGTGCTCGTCTGATACGTACGTCTTGAGCAACTGTAGTTTAGGTAAACATTTGCAAATTCAAAAATTGGCACTCCACCACAACAAAGATGGCCACCATTCAGGAACACTTGGACATACGGCAACGTTAATGTTGTTATTGACCTTCTCATACACAAGGTTCGTCACAAACACATTTTTATAATTTTCGGAGATGGTCGAGCAACCACCTCTGGACCACTTCTATGGATTGGCCCAATAGTGTTACTGTAAACATTGTCTCCAAATCTTCTAAATTTTGTTTGTTATCTAATTGTAATACCTCTGCCTTCAACTTTACTCACATTATTATTAAAGGGTGCAGTTGTGGTTGTAAGACTCCGTATGTGCCGCCTATTTGCAGTTATAAGCCAAAGCACATCTTTCTCATTATAAAAGTTTCAGGGAGCTGTTGCAAATATTTATATGTAGTGAACATTTAATGGCCTTAATGTCTGTTCTTGTTGTGATGAGTGAGGACGTTGTCTTTAAATGAGGTAACTTATTTTAAGACAGATTAGAGGTTACTTAACAATTTACGTTTTCTATAATATGTTTGTTCATACTGCTTTGATATTGTTGCTAAAAGAAAGAAATGTGTGTCGTTATTTTCTTTCTTCTTTTTTTTTTTTCGTGCTTAGATAGGACAAATAACTCGTTCTAATTAACTTTCTTTTTTGTATTTAGTCAAGACATTTTCAGGACTTATTCTAATTTTTCTCTCAGCTATAACAAGTAGACCCTACCAATGTGCATAAAATAGATATATCTTTGAGAAAATAAGTGGCCTTTGTCACCCGCTAGTGGACAGAGACGACTTGTTTCCTGCTTCGGTGTTTATGGCAAACGTCCAATGTAATTCCAATGCTTGGCAGTCTTTTCTATTGCCCAATACATTAAAAAAAAAAAAAAAAAAAAAAAAAAAAAAAAAAAAAAAAAATGGATACTGCATTATCCTTGGATACTGTCGCAAATGAATGGGAGTATTACAGACGCAGTTGCACCACTGGCCACGTGACAATATTTGCTCCTGCTAATGTATTTTCAAAAAGAAAGAAAAAAGTGGAAAACAGATTTGCGTGCATTGGAAGCTACTAAGTTTGCTTGTTTATTGTTTGCGTCTGGATTCAGTTCATTTTTAGGATATCATTCATGAACAAATGAATGAACTGGCCTGTAGTGGTGTACTGTGCACTTTGCTATAAACCATTAATGTGTGTGTATTATCCTCTTTCAGTTGAAGTAATTGGTAGGGCGTTTATCTAGTAGGTTATTTAGTAAGCAGTTAGTTGTTTGTAAAGTAGTCTTGCTGTAAAGTTTCAGGCTTTGTCGTTGATGTCTTCCGTGGAGTACAATTTGTGGGAAAATAATGACAAAATTAAATTGTCAAAGGATTTGCTGAAGGTATGAACACAGGGACAAATTCCTGAGAACCGGACGTCCAGAATTTGTAGCAACGTCTCTTAAAATGAAGGGACAATAGTGTATAAAAAAAAAAAGGTGATTTTGTCTCTAAAACCCAGAGTTTTTTTTTGTATAATTAATTAACTTTGTGTATAGTGCAGATACCAAGTTGAGGGAAATTTGACTGCAATTACGGCCTTCTACAACTGCAATTACGGCCAATCTGGTATATACCTAGAGCAATTTAAAGATGGCACACCGACTTAAATATTACTCAAAGGGGAGGTGCGTGGTATTCGTTTTTTTATTGGCCAAGGGACATAAACCATCTGACATTCATCGAGAATTGGTGGAGGTCTATGGAGAGTATTATGTCGCAGAAACAAGTGTATATGTGATGCAACGCATTCGTAGGTGGTAGGAGGACTGACAGGTGATGACGAAAGTGGCAGACCAGCACCGTCCACCATCGACAGGAATGTGTTTGACGTTGATGCTATGATTCGTGAAGACAGAAGAGTAAGGTTGCATGACATTACAGATGCATTGCAAATATCATGTTTTTCAGTGAAGATTATCGTCCATGACCAATTTGGCTTCAGGAAAGTGTGCGCGCGCTGGATGCCAAAACATCTGAGTGAGGACCATCTGGACATTTTTCAGAAAATCGAAAATTCACCTTTTTGATATATCTGTATATTTCTCCCTTTTATTAGAATTGAAATTATTTGTAAGCTACTACAGCATGGCGTAACTCTGTAAGGATCAATCAGGATTCAGATTGAATTAATCACATAGTGTCGATTCAACAATGGAAAAAACGATCAAAATTATTTCACTTTTCATAGTTATACAATTTTACTCGTATTTTGTGTTATTTAACCTACAACGGTTACAGCTTGTGATTGTGCAATAATCAAATTTTAAAATTATTATTCTGCAAACGAAACATCAGTATACCCAGATAACTGTAGAATACACCAATCAATACTAGATCATACATAAATATATTAGTACTAGAGGTGGTCCCGGATATGAAATATTGTATTCAAATCCGTACCGTATCTGCTATATTTCTATTTGTGTCTACATCATCTCTATACGCATCTGCAGATAGAGATATACTCGTGCAACTGGTTTATGTAATTTTAGTTCATGACATAGCAGTTGTAGTTATAGTATGTCCTTTATAATTTTCATGGGTCCTAAGATATCATTACAAGCTAAACCTTAAATACAGTCTCTTTCTGTTGTAAGTCAATTACGCTAAATAAAATGGAATAAAATTCATGCAGACGCAAATTACGAAATCAGTGGAAAATTTAATTATTTAAGGTCCTCTCAAATGCAGATTTCTGACAAGAAAATTGTGAAGTTGGCATTTTGCATGTCAATTTCTGATGAAATCGCTACTTATCTTATTACTTATGAGACAAGCATCTTTGTTCAAAACGCAAAGGTGACATTGAGATAGACAGTCCTTCAAATATATTTATAACCTATCTCAAACCAACCTGGATCTACCAAGGAAGATCCATTGGAACATAAGTTTTTATTTTCTTTAAATGATGGTAACACTTCAATACAAAATGTCAATAATTAAACTTTTAGAAGTACAATCACAAAAATTTTTTCACGAATATCTGCAACGTTATCCGCCATTCCCTCAGTATATATGTATCCGTAAAAGGATGTACTGATGCGAATATGTGCAACCTCTCATCCCTTACCACTTCAAAGGTCTTCCCGATAGTGGGTTAACACCTCACTGACATTAGATGATATTGTATTGTACTACTAAGATCAACAACTATACAGTAAAGTAAGCAATGCCAACTTTGCAATCTCGAACTTATACTCCCCAACATCAATGGAACTCGCTTTCTCAAATCTCAGTGGGACTCATGCTTGCCAGCCTACTTATATTTGACATCTCCGAAACTGTACTAAATGACGAAAATATATCGCTGTTCTCCTTTGTAACGATATATTACAAAATTTTTTGTTTGCAATAATTTTTGAGTCCTCTTACCGGTGTTATTTTGTAGTGGTTTATTTGTAAATATATTCACACTTAAAAGGAAAAGATTTTAATATAATCATATTATGGCACATTTCACTGCTTTTTAAATTAGACACCTTTATGCAATAGTAATTGCGTTTTAATGACTAAATATTGGCCAGCCCCCACATTGCGTGATTTCGAGGTTTTCATCATGGAAACTGATAGACCAGTCACCACCAATTATCATCATTCAGTAATTGTTCTCTATAAAATCCAGCACTCTGAAAAACTTCGAAGTTCTGACATAAGTTGGGCGACTCATGTTGATCGTCGAAAATTTGTAAGTTGGCGAAACAGTATAGTGACAACGAAGATCCTGATCCCCCCTAATAAATTTGGCCAATTGTCATGTATTAATTGAGTGCTAGTATGAATATTGTTAACGTCTATATATATATATATATATATATATATATATATATATATATATATATATATATATATATATATATATATATATATAAAGCCTGTTGTTTCATGTTTCTGAAGCTCGAAGAGGATAAGTTGTTCTTCTACTTTGGGTTCATTAATGTGTATGCGCGGTCACAACAGTCCTGATTATCCAACTCTTGTTTTGTTTGTTCAATGGGTAAGTTTATTCAGTAACACAAGTCGAGTTTGGAAAGTTTCCATGAACAATATTTCCAATGTATTCTTTTTCCTCGATTAAAGGCAAACGCAAAATTGGAGTGCGAAGTTCACTGACAAAAAACTACTGTATATAAATATTACGGTATTGTCAAAAGTAATTAGTTTTCATAGTACATAGCTATTTCTTTCAAACAACTGACTAAAGGTTAACGTGTTCAGAATTAGTTTATATATATTAAGATCTTCTACTACAAAAGATATTGATGAAACTATACTCGATGAATACATTGAAAAAGCCATTTCTTATATAGATTTTATTCAAATGAATTAAACTGTTTTTAACTTTACATAATGTTTTTGAAGGCGAAATGAGTAAAGCGGGGTTCTTTGTCTGTTTAAATGTACTTCGTGTGAGTTTCTAAGTAAAGGTTTTTCAAGGTTGTGAAGACGTCTTGAGATTTTGTCGGTTCAATTACTGGTGCAGGTTTCGTTTGTTGAGAAATTACTTTTTTTTTTTTTTCATATTTTCCTTACACGTACATTGGATATTCGTACAATATGATTGCAATAATAATTTTTCACTGTCCCATCCACTATTTTCTAAATTACATAGTTGTTTTAATTTATATACGAAAATAGTAGCGTTCATGTTCCTGTATCTGATAAATTTAATGGCATTTTAAATTGAATCCAGTCTAAAATTTCAGGTATTATTATAGGCACATTAATTGGCTTTCTTTTTTCATATTAAAAATAAAACAACTAACTAATTTGGAAAATGTCTTTAAAGTTTGGATTTTCCTTAACTTGCAGACATAAAAGGTACAATATTGGTATTGTTGTATGTAGGTTATTTTAAATCAAATTGTCTTGAGTGTTCTGTCCGAAGGCAGGTTCTTCTAGCTCATTTACTCTAAATAGTTAGGTTGTGCTCTTAGGCTAGTAAAACAAAGATACAGAGCAAACTTTTTTTTTTTTCCATGTAGGTCAGAAAGCTATACGTGAAACTGGGAATTCAGAAGCTGGAGTAAGATATAAATAAGAGATTTATTTTAATATTCGAATGATAAATTTTCAAAGAACTCATAGTTCGAATAGTGAATTATTGGAATTTTAACAGCACTAAGGAGCACCACGTATACAAAAGATGTGTAATTGTTGCTGTTTACATACTCTTCTGTGGCATACATATATTAATTGCCGTCCGATAGAAGGATCAAGGTCCTTCGCTGTGGGTTTAATCAAACTAACAAACGTATCGTTTTTGTTAGTTCTAATTTCATTGGAGATTCCATTTAATTTGTTTTAAATACGAATCATGATCTGCTGTACAGTCCGCAGCAAAAAACCAGCAACATGAGCATGAAAGTTTATTGTGAAACGACGAAGTTTTTTCGCTCCAAAACCAGTATGCATGGGGGAACTCCGAGGTTTCTCCTGGCGTGATTCGTTCTACTTAGACGTTATGTTGATTCCCTGCGCTGTTAGGTGTAGCTTCACAATAAACTTACATGCTCATGTTGCAGGTTTTTTGCTGCGGACTGTACAATTGAGACGTTGAAAGCAAGAATGGTCTATGTTACAAAACTAGTATTTCGAGAAAACTGACCTCATTACATCTCTCATGTTATGAAGGCCGGAGTAAGACTTTGTGAAGCTTCTCAGTCAGTTGAGATACACAGATCCCACTTTTCCAGCAAATAACTACATTTTTCAGACCTGTGGGTACCAATATCTCAACAAATTCAAAAATGTAACATAGACCACTATTGCTGTCAACGCCTCAATTTGTAAGGAGTCTGAATTTAGTAAACACACTAAGAATCTATTTTAAAACAATCCTAGGGGCTAATCTAGTATTCTTGCAAAATTTTCTCTTAACCTCACCCGTGTTGGAAAAACTTTTTTCTTTTGGTATTATATATACTGTATAGTATTAGGTAGACCCATACAAATAAGCCGAATAGTATCCTGTGATTAACTTGTGCGTATAGTTATATTAAATCAAAGAATTCTTCTAAATTATTAGTTCGAATTGGTTCATATTTCTCGCGAAGGTGTTTGTTTTCAATTACTATTGTTCGCCAATCTGCTGTATTATTTGTGCTCAACAAGTGTTTTCTTCCTTTTTTCGGCTGTGTATTTCAGTGTTGTACAGATGTGAATTTGCAAGCATTGTTCAAATTATTCGATGCAAATAATGTAGACTGTGATTTATTTAGATACGATGATGCATTCATTTATTTTTGTGTCAGACTTGTTACGCGATTTGCTTGACGCACTGCGGAGAAATAATGACACTGTTTACTGACGGATATATATATTTTTACTCTGTGAGGAGGCTGGCGCCGAACTCGAGTTGCAATTTCCAATCAAGGCCCTTTTCATACCTCTGTTTAACTACTTCGGTTAATTATAATGTTTACAGTCTCTTTTGTAAAGTGGAGGTCATTTAAAAAGTTCATCTTTTGGTTCGGTGATGCCAACCCTATGGATAGGCTTTATCTACTCTCAATGACTGCCAACTGTGAATTAATTTAGTTGTTCATTAATTTCTCTTTGACAGTCTTAACAATAATTCATACATATGTCACAATACAGAATTGTGCCTAACATAGAAGGACACCCTTTTTGATACTATGTTATTGAAGCTTGATATGTATGTAAGGGTAAAGCATTTTTTAGTGCGCATCAATAACATTAGTATTGAATTAAGGAGGAAGGTGATAAGGAAGATGCAGCGGAATCATGATTTCATTGAAATAAAATGATTATAACGAATGGGAAAATTACTTCTTTATGCTAGTTTATAAATGCTTGCTTTATGTTAATAATTTTACTGACGTATGGAAAGTAAAGGGCGTCCCCCTCCCTTTTAGAAAAGCCATGACGGTCACAGGTCCTATTTCAAAGAGTCTGGGTGAATCTCAGAGGAAAGAGGATACAAAAAAAAAATCCCGACACTTACCAGGAATCGAATTTGGGCCTCTCAGGTAACGGGTAGGCACCTTACTAAGCAACCATGGCTCTTATACTGATGTATGTAAATGGTGGCATCTATACTGAATGTTTTTAATTCTTTCATATTGATCAAAGTACACACATTTGATTTTCTGTTTTGACTAACACGATAAGGTAAGTGATTGCATAAGGGTGTACTGAAAAGTCCTGGCTTTGCCTAGAAAGTGTAGAGCTAGGGGAATAAGTTAACAGTTATGAAATAAGATAACCCCATTTACCCTGAGATTGATTCATTGGGTACAGCGATATTACAACTTTTCTAACGTTTGCAAATAAAATTCCTTTTGCTGGGCCTGAAACCAGGTGTCTGCAGCGTGTTGGACGTCAGAAATGTCCTCAAAATGATTCCCTTCAAGTTTGGGAACAAATGATAGTCGGAAGAAATCATGTCAAGCGAATAGGAAGGGTAAGTGGTTGACCAATTTGAATCTTAGGGTGTGTAATTTGGCAGCAACAACGTGGAATGTATGAGCTGAACAATCATCGTTGGACTTTTTTTTTTTCCAGCGTTTCATTTTAATTGTCCAATGCATCTGGTCCAGAGTTCCAGCATTCGCTTTCATTATTTGAAAAATTATTAGAATAATCAATTATTGGAATTTTAAATAGTGTTAAAAAACTTTTTTTTTGTGCAGTTTTTTCAATAGAAAACTGTTTTTTTAATGTCTTGTTTTATTTCTGGCAACTATTATTTATTGATTTATGTTGCAGATTATTGAAATAATCAACAGAACTTGAGCCGAAGCCCTCGTTACTTACAAATCGTTTGTTTCTATGTACCTATACGAGCAAAATAATGCGATTATTCCTTTCATTATGGACCCAGGTCATTTTTGCTGTTTTCCAACATTTTTAGTTAGTGACTTATTGTTCAAAAATCATTTACCCGATTCATATGGTTAAGGACTTGTTTTTTTAGAAAAGGGATGTAGCTATTTTTTGGTGTAAGTTACATAGCACTGGCTCAGTGGTAGTGTTTACATCTGGTCCATGGAGTCCCTGGTTCGATCCCAGCTCGCGCCAAGTGAACTTTGTGGTGAACAAACACCGTATGCGTGGGTTTTCTCGGGGTTCTCCCGTTTCCTCCCACTCTTCATTCCACCATTTCATTCCTTCCTCATCACAGTCTCCTTTGGCATAACCGTGGGACGTAAAACTTAAAGATTTCATATTTACGAACTGGAAAGCGAAGGCAGAGAAATGTTAAAACTATCAAGGTTCCGAAATTCAGATTTAAGTAGCGAGAAAAACACCCTAGTTGTTCCACAAAACACACACACACAGTACAATGAGTAACTGAAAAACGGAGGGGGCGCTTGTTAAAATATAAGTAAGTTGTCTAGATACTGAATTTATCTACTGAATCCTGTTGATACTGAAGTTTTTCCTTTCTTTTTGAGCGTCTCGCGGTTAGCACTGTAGACTAAAGGAAACATAATAAATTGTATTGAATTATAATAGAAAAATTGATAGAGAGAAATTGGAATGAAACCTCACTTGAACTAGGGTCGAAAGAGGATCACTGGGTTAGCGTTGGCTCCTATGTCATTGAGATACCGTGACTCCTGAAGTTTCAAGAAAAATCCATAAAGTGAAGGGGCAGTAAGAAGAAAGTTGTTGAGAATAAGACTTAATATCTTGAAATTCATTTCTGTAATAGTTTGTTGCCTTTTTTTTTTTTTCCATGGATTAGGTTCGATAGCTGTAACAGATCCATTTACTATGCGAAGCACAAATAGCTAAATAAGTATCCTAAGACAGAGAAAGAAAGATATCAGAAAACTAAATATAATCTATATCACAATATTGCGAGCGGTGATATTATTCAATGAGAAAAAGCAAAAAGGCTATTACTCACCACAAAAAATATGTAGCAGAAATAAATAGAATCTGTCATTAAAATTATAATTTTAAGAATAAAAAAGGTTGTTGAGAATACGAGATAACTATATTGTAAATTGTAAGTTTCTGCGAACAACAGGAATTACAGTAGTGTGGTAATAAGTGAGTGATAGTAACCGTTTCTGTCTTTTGTAACCTCATAAATTACTGTGACCTCATACGTACCGCTGAGCATGGATATCTTGGTAATGATGAGCAAACATGAAATGTGGGATTGCTAAACACTTTCATTAGTATAATATTTGATAAATGGCTTCTTCTATCTCTTACTATTGTAAAGTACACATAATCATGAGCAAATAAAATTATTAGCAGCAGACAAATGTTGACATTACGGCCATGAAAAGTACAAGGAGTCAATTGTAATAATTTACTTCCTGCTTCTCAACTCGAGAAGTATTTTATATGTATGAGGTCAAGAGTAATTGTCAGAATTAGTTGGTCAGTTAAAAATAAAAAAAAAGTTCGAAATTTTTATCATAAAAAAACAACTTATTGGAATCAAATTACAACTTACTAGTTATAAATGTTTTACTTCTTTAACCTTCTGTGTACTGTAAGTATGTAGGAAGGAAAGGACGTAAAATTTACGACATACTAGCAGAACATTCCGTCGTACTCATGGCAAAACTAACAATATGTGGCCAGTGATGACCGAGACACAAGAGCTGGCAAAAATACAGAACTCAGATTTACGGTCCATACTGTGGTGAGAGAAACTGTCAAAAACAATATTCAAAAGACCATATGTTTATTTTCTTGCAGGGTTTCACTTATGATGACCAAACAGTAAAACCAACACGACATTATAATTGACTGTTACTATTGAATACTGTATCATTGTCATTTTATCTTTCCTTGCTTTTTATTCTACAATTTCTTTTATCTTGCTATATAAGCATATTTAATTTCGTTTCCATTGTGCAGGCGGGCCAGACCAACTTTTAAGGGGTGAAGAACAAACTTTTCATTAATTTTGATTGGCCTTGATGGTTGATATGTATTTGATTTTATATTTTAAAATTTGATTTTCTCTTCTATGTGAGCGAATGGAGAATCAAAATATGTAATTGAGAAAAGGCATCTTGCGTGCCCATTCAACCACCCAATTCCTGTTCCGATCCCCACAGAAATACCGCTTGTATTTGCTTAATATTTATTTTTACTACATGTTGACTAGCCCACAAAAAACTTTGTGAATTTGGTAATATATGATTACATCGTCTCATCACTGATTTGGAAGTTCACTAACTTGCTAACGGAAGACTGTGGAGCATGGAAGCTTCTTACTTGGCAAATGACCTGTCAATAATGGCAGAATACCTAATGATGATAATGATGATGAAGAACTTAATCACGAAAGTTCCTAATGTCGCATAATACTTGCCGAACACTAAAAATGTTGTACTCCCGTGGGATTAAATCCAAAATCATGCACACAAATATAGTAATGCCATCGATTACGTGGAAGTATACACGTGTATTTACCTTTTCTTGTACTTTGTTAATTTTATGTACGCATATCCTTATCAACGTTATAGTGCAAGTTCTCTCATAAGCTTCACAAGTGGCTTCAATTGTTCGGTCGTGCTCAAAAGCCGATTACACTTATTTTGTTCTGATATAGCCTCTGGACGGAAAGGGTAATTTCAATATGGCTTCCTGTAAATTAAACAGTTCGTAATTTAAGAAAGTTACCGGCCAGTTCATTCAAAAATTGTTACCAAAAGATTTATTTATTTTCCCCTACCCAAAACCAGTGTAAAGTTGGTTAGCCAGTTTCATTTTTGATAACTTCAAAATAGAGAAAATTGTTTGATTATAATTTTTCGAAACTCAAGAGCCAAATTTTTATTCAAATCATGCCCCACACAACCAAAGTTCAAGAAATTGTATAAACGGGTATCCAACATTTGCAAGCAACTGAAGCATCATGCATGGAAGTAATGCCTAAGTTTCTTTTTTTAAACTAGTAATTCCGTGATGTTTTCGCGCCTTTATCATACTCTTCGTGTTCTGAATTAACGTGGAATCTGAACCACATGAGCTACCACTTGGCTGCGTTGGAAGAGCATATACTAACCACGTAACCATGAAGGAGCTCTAGGTTCTAGGCTCTAGTTCACCGATGTGACTACCTTACGTCCTTAGGCAGGGTTCACACTGACTTTGAAAGTCAGGGAAATTAAAAATGCGCCCGGGAAAGGCTTCAAAATATGTGTAAGGGAAATGCTATATTTCAGGGATTTTTTTTCTGATCAGAGAAGATAAGAGCACCTCTTAGAATTAAGACAAATTCAGAATTAAAATTATATGGAAACATGATTATCGTTAGAAATATTGAGGCTTAGTTTTCTTAGTTATAGATAATCGAATAGAGAGGCCCAATTATGATATACGGTATATGTTCAGTTGGTTATGAATAGGGTCAATATTCAAAATGCAGAGATATTATAAAGATACCGTTAGCGTATAATTACTGGTTGATACTAGCGTTTTGTTGTATTCCAAATACAGGAAGTGTAACTTATACTGTATAATGTGTTTACAGTAAGAAAATTGTCTTTAAAAAATATAATTGTCTTTTAAGAGAGCGCTGGACGACTATGGGGATGGTGGCGCCCGATCAAAATAAATAAACCTAACTATTAACAACAGTGTTCTTGGATCAGAAAAAAATTACTTATTTAGTAAATTCGAAGTTAGGAAAATCAATATTAGAATTTCAATGTGAACTGTTAAGCAATATCGAAGTAATATTAAAGGAGGTACGCAAATGATTTGTATTGTCTTATAATATTGGAGCTTCGTTTCACCAGGGCTGTAGGTAGTCGAGGATATATGTTGGAATACGCCATACGCCCTCTGCGTAATCCTAGAAATTGGAGTATACCTTCTGCTTCAAGGCGTACGAATATAGTAGCCTATTTTGTACTTTTGTTTCCTTTATATTTAAGTGCATCATGACGTCAGTGATAAAGTGAGTATATCACTTTTTTTCTTCATCCTATTCTCAGCCACTGATCAAATATTTCGATCATGTTGGAAAATCCTTTTTTAAGATGATAAAAGAGAGAGCAGAAGGAAGAGGAAGAAAAATGGAAAGATTAGCTTCAGCTCTGTCTGTGTCCATGTTCGGGTTGTTTTGATGAGTGCATGTGAGTCAGTATGAAAGCTTTGTTTAGCTGTGATTTTCCGATTTCCACTCTACTCCTCACCATAATTTTCTTAATTTCTTCATGTATATCGAACGTGGTTTTCTTTTCCTTCTTGGAGTGAGTTTGTTCCCTTCGTATCTTCACCCATTTAAAGTTAACATTTTTACACATTATGTTAACAAAGTATTTTAACAAATGATATTAACTATTTATAAAAAAGATGTTTTCAAAAAGTGATTTTTTTTTTTACTTTAAGATTTGTACGTGGTCCCGCGTAGCACAGTCGCTAACGCTCTCGCCTTCGGTGCGAGTGGTCCCGGATTCGATTCCCGGTGGCGGCACTCGATCGAAAAAGTGAAAGACGCTTTTTCAGACCAGTCATCCTGAATGAGGTTTTCCTCATTTCCTCCAGGCAAATACCGGGGTAGTACCTAACTTAGAGATCCGAGGCCGTTTCCTTCCCTTTCCCCGAGGGACGTCATCTCTCAAACGTGACGGGCTAAATAGCCTTAGATACCAAAAGCCCAGAAATGTAAATCCTAATCCTTTTAGATTTGTACATCAGAATAAAGAAATTTTATCCACATTTGATGAAACGTAAGTATTAATTTAAGAAATGTAATAAGATCTTTGAGAATATTATGTGTTAATGGAGTGATTTATGTAAGGAGTATCAAGAAAATAGCATAACATCCCCTAAAATTATAAGACGGTATCGTAATATTTATATTTTAATGGAATTATTAATACATGCGTTTTACATTCTTCATTAAAAAAGGTCGTGTGTTATCATATATTTGTCTTTTATGCCAATCATAGCTGTTCACAGAACAGTTTATACCTTATGGAAATTTTAGTACTAAAGCACTGGTGACACTCAGCGGGATTTCCATTTATGGGATGAGTACCACATTAATAAATAATTCGGTTTTCATGTTTCTAATTAAGATTGAATATTATGTAATTTTTGTTTAATCTTTACGATTTTACTGACAATGAGTGTGACATCTTTTCAACTTTTAGCTTGACAAGAGAAGTGTCTGGCTTAAATAATAGGTGTGAACTGAAATGTAGATTTTTCTTTTTCTTAAAAAGCTTATAATCCAACAGTCTTTTGGTAACTTTCTTCTTAATTAGGCATTAAGCCTAATTTTAGTTTTTCCTCCTCGTGGTCTCATCACCATGGGAGGAAAGGGAGCGCTGTGTATAGTGTGTTTGCTCATGTGAATCGAAAATGACGTGGAAAGTGGGTTCCGCCTGTGAGAATTTTTCGCATCAGAGCCTTTTGGATCGACTGAATCAGCAGGGGCATTTCATTTCTCTTACGTAAGCGATCAGATGGATGCACGCAAAACAAAAATCCTACGCACAGGTACAACAACAAAAAGTAATAGTAAACAATTTCTAATAATTTTCAGAGTAGGAATTACAAAAACTAAGAAAAAATATTTTCGGTGTATTCGTAATATATTCATTAGTATGTAAACTTGTGATTTTGCTCGTTTGCGTATTAGATAAGCCACTTATTGAAATCAGGTATTAAAAATAGTAATCACTGTTGTATTTAGAAAGAAATAATAATTTAAGGGAAATTTTTTTTTGTTTTTTTTTTTTTTGTTCTCGAATGTGTTTCTGTACTCTGGTTCAGCATTTCTTGGGAAAGCGGTAGAGGGAAATTAAAGTATACTTCTTGCATAATATCCTACAGCACATTTTCCAAACTGTGATCTGTAGACCACAAGTGATTCTTTATATCTGCCCTTGTAGTTCTCTTAGATTGAGTACTAGTCGAAATTCATAATAATAACAAATCGGAATAATTGTGTATCACACATGAGAGTCTCAAACAGGTATTGATTATACAGTTTAATAAGGAAAATATTATACAAATTCTAATATATTATACCGGTATATAGACATCTTCACGGATACCAAACATCGTATGCACAATGTCTGTATCCGCAACATTTTAACCACGTCACTACCCACATCCACAGATAATGAGGTACGAGTAGCTATACAAATCTTATTTGTTCTATAAATTATAATTTCAAAAATAGTTTCTAACGTAATAATTGTAAATACATAGTTCGTAGTTTGTAAATTCTATGATATGGTGTCAATTAAATTCAAGAGCTCCCTCATGGCTAAGCGGTTAACGTACGCGCCTTTAGCGTGGGAGACGCGGGTTCGTTTTTAGGCGGGAGCTCATGTGATTCGGCTGTACTGTAGGTCCACGTCTCGCATAGCCTTCGCTGCTAATAGAAACTCTGGACTCTAATCAAATCACTCTTGAAAGTTAACATTAAATACTTCGTATTGTACAGTAAGTAACTACGCTAACCGAAACGCAATAAGATCCATGCAGACACACATTACGAAATTAAGATAAAAAAAAAACAGTTATTTTATATAGACTTCTGATTGGAAAATTCAAAATTGATTATACCGTACCCGTTAAATAATTTCAGACCTCATAGATTTTTGCTACTTATAAGGCGTGAACATCTTTGTTCAGAACGCAAAGATAAGATGATGATAAATGGTCGCTGGAAGAGCCACCTAAACATAAACTCGGATAAAAATATCATAGGAAAAACAAAAGAAAATCCGGTTAAAAACAATTTTGACCCAAAGCCGAAATGGCACTAAATACGCATTATTAATACAAGAAGCCTGTACGTAATTACTGTTAACAATACTTCGAGAAATTATCACATAGATTCTCATCTTTTCTCGAGAATCCGCCAAGAAATTAAAATATATCTACGAGAAGCTATGTTGATGCGAATTTCCGCATCCGCGCAAACCTCAGTTTGTATATATGTATGTTATACACTAAAATATTCTTGCTGGCCTTCAATTATGAAGAAGTAACAAATATGTATTTACTTGTATTGAAACCAATATATAATTAAGAACATTTTAATTAATACTGTTTAATATTTACGTGTAAATTATATTGGTATATGCTCAAACCAAATAGGACAAATAGTAAATTTGCTTTCGAAAGGACTATAGTAGGTGGTCCATAGAAAATTCTTGCCAATAAAAGTGATCACCATTTAAAATAAGTTCCAGGAGCTCTGGAAATATTAGACGCGCGTGACGTCATCTGGAAAATCATCCATTGGAGAGAAATAATTTCTCCAACTATAGTCATTCAATAAATATTGGAAATATGCTTATTTTAGGATTACGTACCCCCAGAAACATCTTTTCGTACCCCTGACATGACGTATACGCAGCAGTTGCAGTGAACATGGCGGTAAGCAGTGTGTCTGTGGCTGTAGAGCAGAGGTGTGTAATCAAATTTCTTGTGAAGGAGGAAGTTAAACCAGCTGAGATTTTCAGAAGATTACAAGCACAGTATGGTGAACAAACGATGTTACGGATAAGAGTGTACGGATGGTGTGAACAGTTTCGCGAAGGAGAGAGCTGGTGACAAATGAAGCGCATGAATACATTCGCCCGACTGCAGTCACACCAGTGAATATCGCACGTGTTGCGCAAATGATTAATGTGTATTACTCCACGTTGTTGAGTGATGCTGTACGAAAGTCCATTCGCAAGAAAAGACTTGGGATGTTGTCTGGAAATGTCATTTTTCTCCATGATACTACCCGCCCTCACACGGCCAATGTGACAACAACCCTGGCCGAAATGCACTGGGAAGTTCTGCTCCATCCCCCTACAGTCCAGATTTAGCTCCCAGTGATTATCATTTGTTTGCACCTCTGAAAGACCATCTGGGAGGGAAGAAATTCACGACAGATGAAGCACTGCGAAACGATATCCTCCAGTGGCTACAACAACAACCACCAAGTTCTTTCTACGCCAAAGGAATCAGGAAGCTGCCACAACGATGGCAACGGTGCATCGATGCGCACGGAGAATACTTTGAAAAACTGACAGTTTGGTGCTTCTTGTGCTATCTGTTTCCTCTGAAGAAATAAAAGTCCCGGTCAACCTTGAACGACTCTTGTAGCATTTATCATAAATATTGTTGTATGTAACGTCAGTGATCCTCTACAGTAGGGATCCAGTAGAAATTGACTGCTACGACCTAGGGAACCATTCCCCATCTCCCAGGGAAAGGTTTATTAAGAGTACCCCAAATACTTCGAGAACATAAGCAAGGGTTATCTTGATGTGTTGAAAAGCATGGGTGGCTGTGACACCTTTGCTATTAGAAAGTACTGCTCTGATATGTCTGAGTAAAATGTTTTCTATTTTGAGTTGAGTTGAGTTGAGTTGATTTTGAGTTTAACGTCCCGTTCAGCAGCGAGGCTATATGAGACGTGGACCTACTGATTAACGTGGAATCCGAACCACATGAGCTCCCGCCGGGAATCGAACCCGAGCCTCCCACACCAAAGGCGCGTACGCTAACCGCTTAGGTTTTCTATTTTATTGTCATCTCTAATGATCTAACACTTTCAGTCATTCTCGCTTTAGAGGTATCGTGAATGTGCTTTCTCCGATTGTTCTTACCTTTTCAGATTCCCTTACCGCATGGGTTAGTTTACATCCCCTGACACGCATTGACTTAATCAGAAAATAAAACCCATTATAAACATTAATTGTCTTGAATTAATTTCTACATGAAACAGTAGAGTTCAAACGTAAAGAGCAGTCCTTCAGCTCAAGTGTTTGAAAGATTGGTGTACATGCAAGAATGTTATGAGTGACAATTTATTATGTTCTATAAAGAAAGGTTTGCTTTATGTAGAGAATTAGTAGTTCTAAAGTGAAGGGAAAATTAATTACTCGTTTCTACTAGCAGTGCTAATAGATTAGCATTTCATTTTAAAAAAATAATTTAAGAAGTTACTATTGAAAAATATGTAGTATATTATACACATACTATCGAGTGCAGTAGATCTGATCATTAATTGTATTTTTAATTTCTTGTAGGTGAGTCGATTCATGGAGTTCACGAAGTGTAACATTTTACCAGTGAGTAGAAATTTATTTGGTAGTTTTTTTTTTTTTTTAATTAATGTTGAAAAGAAAAACAAAACTAGTTTTGCTCCTTCACAAGTGTAATGAAGTAGGCTTTATAGTAAATCAGTTGAATTATATTCTTTACATCTAATTTGTTCACCTGTATCTAGGGTAAACATAATTTGGTACAAGTTAGACCCCTCGTAGTCAGTTCGTTATTACCATGATATCTACTCGTATAGGTAATGAAGTTACAACGAGATGTGTTAATATCACAGTGTATGGTTCTGTACCCGGGAATGAATCCGAGTTTTTACTTAAACGCGGCCCCGGAAACATGTGTCAGAGTTTATTATGTCAGACGATTGGCTATGTGTGTAGCCCTGTTGATTATGATCTGTATTCTTAATCTGGGGAACAGACCCGAATAACATCCTAATATTAATTCCATGAAATGCTCTCGGGAGTGAACAGTGGAGAGTTTTCTTTTGACACTGTTCGCCACTCTTGAATATTAACAGTGTTCTGTCTGTTCTCGGTCCCATTTTCTTCGCGTGAAAGCTTTATTGGCGGTGATCAGTTCTTTGGAAATTACAACTTAACATAAGATATTCAGGTTACTAAACTTGCGTCGCTCTGCGATTGTTGCAATAAGCTGTCCCAGATGCTGATTGAGTTCCGCAATCACTTTTGCCGCATTCGGTCTTTGATTCTTAGTGACAATTCTCTCTTCAATGCTTGGCGATCTTTGTCTTTGCAGCGTCCATTCTATGCATTATTACTCTTCAACGATGCAGATTTTATAGACCTTGGACTCTGTTCCTCGCAGTACATCTAATACATCAGATATCTAAGATAACACTTGCACCAACTAACAGTGCATCCATATTTTTGCCTCTTTAAAATTCAGATATATCTGAGACATTTTGCATCACCATGATTTACACCCGCGTCAACACAAGCCTTCGTTCTACTTCGCCTGACATACTGCAGCTATCACATAACAATCACGACAAACAGTAGCCTACTGCTGCACAGATATACATCCTCAGTGTTACTGCCTTATACATCTTAATGTATTGTATATTTCAAGCAGTGATGATTTCAGAAGATTTTATCTGAGGAAGGGAATTGCAATACATTGGGGTGAAATATAATATTACGAAAATACTTGGAATCCGCATTGAGCACGATAGGATATATCATCCCGGGGGAATTCCGTGGCTCCAGGGGGAAATTTCTCCCCGGGCTACCCCCTGAAATCACACTACAAATGTTTCCATTACTTTGCTGATCATGTATAGATAAATGATTGTCAGTACTTCTTGATAGAATAATGGTAACACGTTAATGTATTGAACGTTTTCGTAATGGCATTTGTCGCTTGGCTTGAAAGGATGTACTTAGAGAACAGAAGATGTCCAAAGCTTTATCTAAGATTATAGTCTCTTTAAAAATAAATAAGAACGAATCGCCACCTACACTTCTTTCAAAAGTAGCGTGTTTTTATCCATAGATGGATTTAAATATATAAAAATTATTTTGGTCGATTTGGATCTTTATATTTCAAGCCAGAGAATTAGTGTTAAAAGTTTTGTCAAGAAGAGGAGAAAGGATTACTCGTACTTCCTTTGAGTTGAGCTCGAACTGTGGACTGAAGTATACAAAAGGATACGAAACAATATTGGGAACCGGGGTGGTTGAATAGAAGAATACTTACCTTTGATGCGTAATGTCTCTGGTTCTATCCAGGCTTGCATCAAGTGAGCTTTGTGAAGTCATATTCGGGGTTTTCCGTTTCCTCATACTTCCTTCACTCTTCCTTTCGTTTATTAGCATCATCACAATCTCCCTTAGCCTCAGAGCATAATCGTGGGACGTTAGACTCGCGGAAAAAGAGTGAAGTAAACAGTATTTAGGTCAATTCGTTCTGTTGTTATTCAGAAAAAAAAATCAAGCTGTGCATATCCTTTCTTGCTGGTGATGGTAAAATTTGTGTATTCCAAAAATAACTGTTGAAAGTATATTTGTCTTAACTTGAAAATGTATGTAAGGTAGTATCAATTAAGAATATAAGAACTGTGATTCATGTGGTTGGTAACCTTGTTTACATACGTTACAAAACCATCAACCGGCACTCGTTCAATGGTCCAGTTATCGATGTTTTTATTCAAAACATATGAGAAATGAAACTCTCTGGGAAAATCATATAAGTAAAAAATAAATCTTGTCGCTACAACGTAAGGGAAGAAAGCTTACCTAATATGAGGGGTGACTGAAAAGTGTTGAGCCTTGAGGAAACTATAAGAAGTACAGATTTGGTAATACCTTTATTTTTCAACATACTCCCCTTGGTCAGCAACCACTTGCTTCAACGGTGCTGCAGTGCTCTTATCCCAGTAGGAAAAAAAAAATCCTTAGGTTGTGACTACAGAAACTCCTCCACGGCTGTCATGATGTCATTATCGCTTGCAAAACGTCGTCCTGCTAGAGACTTTTTTTAGATTAGGGAACAAGTGAAAGTCTGAGAGAGCCAGATCTGAAGAATAGGGTAGATAAGAAACAAGTACATTCGTGAATAGTAGCCATGATAACTACTGATGTGTGGCCGGGAGCATTGTCATGAGAGAACGCCTCTGGACATCATTTGTGGCCTTTTTTTCTTGAATTTGCATTCGAAGTTTTTTCAAAAGGTCACTATAGTATTGTCTTGTGATGGTATGACCCCTTTGCAGGTAATCAATGAATATCACACCTTGGGAATCCCAAAAAAACAGAGGCCATCACTTTTCCCAGCGGAGGGGATCACCTTTGCCTTCTTTGGGGAAGGGGAGGAGGGGTATTTCCATTGTTAGGATTGTTGTTTTGTTTCTGACTGTCAATGGTGTACCAACACTCTTCCGTAGTGATGAATCGACAGAGAATCGTCCACATCACGTTCTGTTTCAAATTGTCCACGGATAGAAGGTACCGAGTTAGTTTTGTTCGGAAGTCAGAAGACGTGGGACCCATCAAGCAGAAACTTTTGACAAACCAAGTTCATTCTTCAGAATATGATCTGCTCGCTGCTTTGATATGCCCAGCCTGTCTGTTATCTGTCGAGTTGACAATCGTCGATCTTCCATGATTATATCAAGTACCAATCCAATATTTTCCGTGGTGGTAGTACTTGATGGTCTTACAGATCTCGGCTCATCTTCAACACTGCCTACCACGCTTGAATTCCTGCACCCATCTTTTGATGGTGGCATATGAAGGAGCAGATTCACCTACAGTATTAACCATATACTTGTGGATTTCAGACGCCGATATTCCTTTTAATTGCAGACCTGTAGTCTTATTTTTACCATTTTCCAAACTTCTGCCATCTCACTCACTTCAAGAGCCTGTAAAAGACAAAAGAAATTACTTAGAACCAAGAGCTTGATACACATTAATATCAAAGATTGTACTATTCTAATACATATAATTATTCTATTCTAGATTCTCATTTTCTATGTTAGGCTCTAAACTTTTCAGTAACTTCTCGTATGTTAATTCTTGTACATAGCTTTTGAAGCTATGTGAAGCTTTCTTTTCTTAGTTTGTAGCAAAATAAATAAATAAATAAAAATACCGATATGACTTCCCTCAATAGCTGCTAGTATATTAGAATATCAAGTAAATGATTAGTGTACATCCCTCCTATAGTGAATAAGATTACTCATTTCATAATACACGTTATCTTCCGCTAATAAGAACAATTATGTAAAATAATATGTGTGGCTTCTCGTTATTTTAAACTAATATGTTAATTAAATTTCATATTTTCCAAGATCCATCCAAATTCATGTCTGATACAATAGATCGCTTCTGAGGTGTCAATTGTCGATCACTGGATTATTATTATTATTATTATTATTATTATTATTATTATTATTATTATTATTATTATTATTGCGCAGCTGCCTTGAGGAACACGGAATTTCGTCAGGACGTAACGTACAGTGAAATGCACTGTTAAGATTTCTGATTTCGTTTGTCGTGAACGATGTAGTTTCTCGTAATATAGCAGTCGTGAGATCTCAGTGGGTCGGAAGTAAAAATTTATCGTTCCTTTTTTTTTTTTTTTTTTTTTTTTAAGATGGTTTCTGTTGTGGGTGAAGCAGATTGTGTGATAATTCTTATGCACGCTATTTTTCCTGAGAATTCTCACGGAATTTTCGTTTGCTTGACATTACAATTAATCCAAGCCTTTTATATATTTCCGTGTAATTTTTGTCAGGAAAATGTCTAGAATCTACATGAATGCCGAGGTATACAAGATCCAGTAATTAAAGCTCCTTGCTGGCTCGATAGTGCTGCGTTAGCCTACTTGTCATATTGAACTTTCGCGTTTATATCTTGGCAGTGTATTATAGTTAGAATGTGAAGAGTTATGCCTTTCTGCTTTCACTCATGTGACAACTAAGAATGTCATTCCATTTGAAAGTGATATATGAATAAGTACGTGCGTGATGTGAAAATGAAGGTAATAATCCATTCGTTTATCTTATATGCATTTTTTTTTTTATTTTGAAATTATTTATACAAGGTGTTTTCAAAACAGCACCGACATTGTTTGGAGTGAATCCTGACACTAAGATAAGACAAAAAGTATAGACCAACCTTGGTGTAGAAATGATTCCTTTCTGCGCTATGATCAGCCGAAAATTTATCGAAAAAAATGCAAAAACAACCATAACTCGAGTACAAAATGTCGGATAGAAGTCGGGGAAAAGGAAATGTCCACTATTTTTAATCGTAGATTTAATTAGTGAATAATTGGATGTGATGCAGGAACGGAGCAAGGATTAACTCCAGAGAAACTGGAAAATTCCTGAGACATTTTATCTAATCGAGTGAGGAAAATAAATAACAATCAAGTACAGTATTCCAGTGAACAAAAATGATAGTACATCGTTCAAGTTGGAAGAACATAGAATTTGAAAGAAACTGAAGTAAACATATTTAATTGACCTACTTTGTCTCCGCAAAGAATAAACTCTCGGAGGAAGAACTGAAACAAAACGAACTCTCAAACTTCTTACATCGTAGAGTGAGCGTGAAGAAACGAGAAAACGAACGGAAACTATGTTCTCCATCATATTTTCACGGTCTGGAATCGAACGAGGGAGCCCTCGCATCAGAAGTGAAATCTTTATCACTGATCCACCGTGCCCCCACGTCGTAGGAAGCAAACTGTGACTCTGATGGATGTTTCGGTCAAACAAATATGGTCAAGTTAATATTATAAACAGTGGCGAAGCGTAATCCCGCATCGGGCGTATTCCCGATAAACTAGTAACATAAATAACATTTAGTGTATCATAAAATGTTTAAAATTACAGTCAGAATTCTATTTTCCTTATTGAGTTAAACAGAAAAACTACCAAAACTATTTATTTTAAAGGACTTTCTTAGTTTTATTTCTAACACTGTTTAGAGGTTTAGAGTCAAATTTATGTGCATGTATACATAGTTTTTTTTTTTTTTTGGATTTAATTAACAATAATGAATGAATATTTATATAAGCAAAAGTAGACGGAAAGTATTATTATTATTATTATTATTATTATTATTATTATTATTATTATTATTATTATTATTATTATTATTATTAGACTTTTTTTTTTTTGGAACTGAGGGGCCAGAATTGTTTGCTTAAAATTAGTATTTTCTTCCTATATTTTCTATTTTTTGATCGTTTAGGCTAGGTTAGGTTAGCTTGTGATAGTTTAGTACTTAGCTATTACACTTACGTAACACCAACTCATTTCTACTGTAAACATGGTGATTTTACCTGATTTTGGACCCCAGTTCCAAAATTATCTTCAACAAATGAGGAAAACACGCAATATGTATTAGTGGAACATTCCCATTTAGCTGCACTACAAATATTTTGAAGTGCAGTTCATATTTTCTACTGTCTGGGAATTGCAGGGGAAATAAGGAGAATTCCTCCTCACTTGCTGTTTTCATTTCGTGCATATTTGAAAATGGGAGAGAAAGAAAAAGTACATTCTCACAGTTAACTGTCAATTTTTTTGGATAAGTGTTTGTTACTTGCACCTCCCACTTTAAAGTAAGTACAATACTGCATTTAATTAATGCATCACGTGATAATGACTTCACTAGAAATGTTAATGCTCAGAAGGAACTTCATTTGAATCAACCCAAGATATTTAATATTGTATTCCGTGCAGTGACATATTTAAGGGGGTGGCTTCCGAGCTTAAGCAATCACCAAAATTTTATCGCAACTTCTTATTGTTTTATAGATATATTGCAGAATTTTCACATTTCCAGGAATAAAGTTAGCAAAACCTCTCCTGAAACAAGCAAAGCCCCCTCGAAACAAAATCGTAAATACCCCACTGATTCTATGAAATGGAAAACTCAACTCAAATTAGACACAAATATCATTATTTTATTGTATGGTAGTGTTTGGTAAATTTATACATATGTTTAATGTACCAGACTTATATTCTACAAGCTATTATGGACCAGGCCCCATGTAGGAAAAAAAACAGCTACTTTGAATAACTCCTGAGAGTATATACCTAAATTAAACAAGTTATCATTAATAGAAATACATAATACTACACACAAACTTCGTACCCTGTGTTAAAGAAATCGTACATATTAGCATTGAAAGATGCCTTCAACGCTAAAACTAAACTACCAGAGGCGAGCCCTCGCGCCTTCTCAACAATGCATACAATCCCCAACGATAATAGCTTCGCTCCGTGAGCAGCATAGCCCATAAACCTATCTACCGAACTAGTGAGGCTCAGACGCAAGAGCCTCCGAGTGTTTCCAAGCTATTAATTTGTTACCAAAAAAACAAAAATGTTGAAGTATTGATTTTATTTTGTAAGAAATCAAAGAGAATATGTGGTAGAAAACAGGGTAGGCCCGGCCTCAGAGCCTCATAGTACGCTTCGCCACTGATTATGATTGATAAATCATTTTTTAATTGTTTTTCTAAGTGTGGAATTCATAGTTTTCTTCTTCCGGAAACGGTATTTTTTTTTTTTTAAAAAAAAAAAAAGATGTTATGCGCAACTGGTGCACCGCTTCCCTCCAGGAGTCGCGGGACAGATTGTTTGTAGAGGCAGTTCTTTCCCCGAAAGCTTGTGTACCGAGAGAAAATACAGGGTTTGTATGATAAGTAATGAGACCAGGTCTGGAAACATTGTTTTATTGATCTGATCTGTACAGGGACTTAAAAGCTTTCGAAGTACTCTCCTCTTGCGTCGATGTACTTCTGCAATTGATGTTTCCACGCTGCAAACGCCCCCTGGAAGTCAGCAGCCGGCATGTCCTTTAGAAATGTGGTCACGGCTGCTTGGATGGCTGTGACGTCTGCAAAACGGGTTCCTTTCAAGCGTGGCTTCAGCTTCGGGAAGAGGAAGAAGTCGGCCGGGCTCACATCTGGGCTGTAGGGTGGTTGTGGAAGGACTTCCACCCCAATCCGGGTCAAAAAGGTCACTAAGAAGGCGGTGTGGGCAGGGGCATTGTCGTGATGCAACTTCCACCGGCTAGCGATCGCCGGTCTTTTCCGCTTGACGCTCCTGTGCAGTCTCTTAAGGACTTGTTTGTAGAAGGCGGCGTTGACGGCTTGTCCTTGGGGTACAAACTCCTTGTGGACCACCCCCACATTGTCAAAAAAAACAATCAACATTGTTTTCACCTTTGACTTCGACATTCTGGCCTTCTTGGGGCGCGGGGACGCAGGAGTGTGCCACTCCGCGCTTTGACGTTTCGTTTCAGGGTCGTACTGGAACACCCACGACTCGTCACCTGTTATGACGTCATCTTCAAAGTTAGGGTCACTGTTCATGAGGTTCAACAGTTCCTGACAACAATCAACACGTCGTTGCTTTTGTTCGTCAGTCAACACTCGCGGCACCAGTTTCGCACAGATTTTTCTCATTCCCAATTGTTCCGTCACAATCTTGTGCACTGTTGTGTGGTTCATATCGAGTTCATCAGCAATCAATCTCAACGATAATCGACGGTCTGAGTTCAGGAGATCCCTCACTTTTGCCACAGTTTCGTCCGTAGTCACTGTTGTCGGGCGTCCAGCCCTCTCCAGATCCTCAACGCTTTCCCGGCCGTTCCGGAACGCACTGTGCCAACGAAACACCTGGGCTTTGGATAGGGCTTCCTCTTTGTAGGCCTCCGTGATGAGAGAAAGCGTCTGAGTAGCCGTTTTCCCCAGGCGAACGCAAAATTTGATCGCATAACGCTGTTCGATGGAACCCTCCATGTTTGTTGATTTTCCGCCGTGACAAGAATGTTCACAAGGGCTTTGTCCAAGGCTTGTCCGCGCTCCACTAAGGCTCGGAGCCAACTGACGCGCGGTGCGTTGCTTTGCTCGGACCCCCCCCTACATCCTCCATCACCGACAAACCCGCTCCAGCGACACGCGCGCCGCGGCGCGGCGAGTCTCATTACTTATCATACAGACCTTGTAGATCAATCGGAATATGTACCTCAGCTTCTTTCAAATTCGAGTAATATTTTTCTAACTTAAAAATGCACTATGAGCTTTGTTCGTTGAAAACTTGTACTTGATCTTTTTTTTTTTCTCGTTCTATGATTGATTAAAATATCCCAAGAATTCTTCAGTTTCTGTGAGGGGTCACCCTTGCGTCTCCCACACACCATATCCAATTGTGCTTTAATGAAATTTACGTCTAACAAGAATGGACTGTCCTCGAGTTAAAGCTGCTTTCCATTTTTCTGACAAATTTTCCACTGGTAATAGAATGAAACGGTATTCTTTCTACACCGAAGTCAGTTTTTACATTTTGTCTTGCCTTGGTGTCAGGATTCACCTCCCAAACGTAGTTGATATAGCTTTGAAACACCCTGTATAATTAAAATATTAGGAAAACTTCTTAACTAGGATTGTTTTTTAGATATTTTTATATTTATTTGAGTTGTAGTCTTATGGTTTTGCTCTTTAGCCTAAACAAAGACGATGAAGAATAATAATAGCGAAAGAGCATTGTATAACACTCATGCGTGCTCGGTATTCAATGCCACGACAGCAGAGTTTTGCAATTAGCAGCCTAAAGTTTCCCTCCCTGATTAGTGGCTAGCGCCCGTGGCTTTGTAGAACATGATGTCGGGTTCGGTTTCCCGTGGAAGAGCATTGAAATTTGAACTTAGTATGATGGTTCGAATTACACAATAAACTATAGATTCACCTCTCGTATAGCCTAGGTGCTAAAATGGGACGACAAACGTCAATAAACAAACCAACCAGTCAGTCTAAAGCCCTGGACCACTCAACCATGCTAGCCGGGTGTTACCCAAATGTACAGAGGTTTTCCGAAAGAATGGTATTACTACGCTTATATGGATTAATCTGATAAGGAATATATACGTCACAAGTATTCTAAAAGGAATTAGTCCTAGAAGCGACAGTTCTATTAGCGACAGGAACTGTTACCTGTCCCATGAGCGACCGATTCTTTACATTGAGATTATGAAAGATGATATGATTCCTTCTTGTAAAATATGTTTGCTTCTGGGTTATTAGCGTCCGAACAACCTTGCTATGAAAAATGTACGTGCCGGTGATACTGTTCGTCAGATATATTTTCCCTCTACTGTGAGTGCAAATAAAACACCTTAATTTTGATTTAGATTTGACATAAAACTTATCAAATGATTTAATGAGACAACAGGAATATTTCCATGAAAAATATATTCCTACGTAATTAATTATTGAAAATCCAATTTTAATATCCTTTCTTCAAAAGCTTTTCTTTCTGTACTTACTTTAATTCTTCCTAAGACTATAAATAAAATGAAAAATACATTTCTCAATAATATAAGACAGCTTTTGAGATCCCTTACATCTCATTGGCTAATCTCACCAGTTACAATGGAGTGCACTCTAAACAATCCAAAAGATAAACAAACACTTTAAATTCTTTCCCCTTGTTGTAAGCTACCAAAATGTAAACTAATTGCCTAATTCACCTTTTCCCTTGTCATGACACACATAAAAGCTTGTCATATAGTAATCTGATTCAAACCCTTATAGCTAGATGAACTTGTGTAATAATTCCTTCGAATACATCGTATTTTTAGATTTCTTTGATATACTCCAATGGGAAGTACCTTCTTTTCGATTTCTTTCTTTATAACATATTCAAGCTAAACTTACGCTCCGTATCATTTTCACATGCAATTTTTAATTACATTAGAATCACAGAGAGAAGCGGAGCTACTCTACGGAATTTTTCATAGTACATTTTGTTAGGTTCTAAATCACACTAGCATGAAACAAGTTAAAGATGAGTGAACCTTATCTTCTTCCATTATCTTAGTATGAACGAATCGGTAACTCATAGGCCAGTTAACAGATCGAATCGGTCGCTTATAGGACAGTTAACAGTTCCTGTCGCACATAAGATTGTCGCAAGTAGGAAGATACCCTCTAAAAGCACTTTTCGTTCTCTTATTAAACTTTAACGTTCCTGTTCAGCACCAAGGCTATGAGACATAGGTATAGTTTAAGCTGAAATTTGAACTACGTAATGCTTTGAAATTTCAGTGCTCTCCGACCCGGACTCGAACCGGAGACCACGTGCACCAAAGTCACGCGGGCTAGCCACTAGATCGGTTGGGGGTAAGAAAATACCCGAGCTGAAAACTGTTGGGTTGCTGGATTCAGGTGTGCAACGCAATATATTCAGATTTCACGCAACATGATATACACCATAAAAATGCAAATATAAGAAAAACTCAAACTGATTACTCTAGATTGAAAAAATAAACAGCAGAAGTAAAAAATAGTACGTATGGAATCCACTGGTACGAAAACTGTAACGTGTCGATCTTTTGCAATGAGGATGGAGTTATGTACAGTCAGCGACAAAAATTCTTTCCGTTTGATGAAATTAATTTCGTAATTAACTTCACAATGGGAGGACAATTTGAGTACAGTAAATCGAAAAGAATGTAATTTTCTGTACGTTCCAGCCATACCACCACTATTCCCAAAATAAACTTTACAAAAACTGAAAGAACTTTTGACACTGACTGTGCATAAATGTTGAAGGCGTGTGCAACGTGTACTACTTCTATTCAAGTTGTTAATATTTTAAACGAAGAGTTAACGGCTGATACACTTCCTGTTCTGTAAGTCTTTCATTTGGCTACTTGTAGTATTGCCCACAAGACGAGAAATATCTTGTCTCGAAAACTAATCGAGTCGAGTCGAGAAACACATATTTAAATTCGAGACGAAAAGTACATTTTAAAATTCAACACAAGACTTAAAATATAAGCATTGCTCGTCTCTTTTGGAGACGAGAAATTTCATAGGTTTCGTGGGAACAATGTAGAGAAAGAACGAGAAAGGAAAGGGCAATCTGGAATCCCGGCACCTCTGCACTAAATGTCGCGTACCATTGGTTACTGCTCATATTGCTTCTCATCTGAAAAGAGCTTTAGATTTCACTTACTTTAGCGTTACATGATCATAGTATAACAGGCAAATTCTGTTACACAGTTATGAAACTACGGTAGACTTCCAAACTATGCGTATTCAATATTGAACCAGATATATAGAGAGATGAAATCTGTTACGTAGCAAATTTCTATCTCTATACGTGTGATACAGAAGATGGAATCCTTCTTTAACACCCTGAATTGATTGCTAACGAGGGATATCACCCAAGTGTCCGGCTCCGATTTCATTTTTTTTTTTTCAGATAGAAGACATATATGCATTATTTGTGATGACAGAAACTTTTGCCATGGTGCATGTTTTCTATATATATATTAAATAAATTTTAAGAATTGTGATGTGGTTATTAGAGATTACTCCCTTTGTAAACGAAGTGTTAATGAGAAAAAAAAAAAAGCGAAGAACAGCCATATGGATACATATAAGGCCTAGGGGGAAGCCGTATAGTAGGTCTTTCAAATTGACAACACTCCTAATTTTCATCGCATGTTTTAAGATTCCAACTGGCACTTGGCAATTGTTGCCATGGCTCATGTTTCCTAAATTTATTACATTTTTTAAGAGTTGCGATGTGTCAGTTCATGAATAGTGTTGGATTAAGCAGCCATAATAACAATAAGCATACCATTGACTTTTTTTTTCCGGAAAATTTGCTATTAAAATGAGATGTCATGCTATGGTTTTAATTTTTCAAAACTTCACTTTCATTCAAAATGGCGGATTTCAAGATGGCTGCTGTTAAGGTTACCCTTATCGTACCACTTCCCTCTAAGCCTAATATGTATTATCGAAGCTTTTATCCAATTATCATCATTACCTAGTTATATCATATATACTGTCACAAAGTTTGGAGTGGCGCTGTAGGCATCCGGAGTGGCACAGTGCTGCCATCTGTGTATAAAGGGAAGATGCATGTAGTCAGTGATGCCAACCCGGGGGAAAATTCCCATATTGTGGGATTTTTTGACAATTATTTTCGAAACGGGATAAAGGGAATTTTTGTAAAAATTGGCAGGATTTATGGTATTTCTCATGCATCTATTCTATTGACGCTAACAAAATTGCCTACGAGCTAGGAGTAGACAAATTGATCTTTAATAAACTTAAAATTAATGCTACTTGTGAAATTTTGTTCCTATAAAATTCACTTTAGTGTTAAAGTAATTTATGCAGTCACTTGTAAATTTCAAAAAAAGAAGTGTCAAGGAACGTTAGTTGTACTCTGATATTTAAATAAAAAGAAGAAGCGAAACAAAAGAACAGAATTAACAGAATAAAATAAAACGAAAAACGTCCAACTTTAAAATCGTTCGATACGAAGTGACTGAACAGTGAAATTTATCTAGTTTGATTACGTTTAGTAAAAGCTTTGGCACAAAAGCATGATGAAAATAGGGTCAATTAAACTCACTACAAACTGTACTTCTTTCATTAGCATTTTGAACTGTCTCTTTCAATTAAGGGAAATGCTTGTTCATAAACTGTTCGATAAACTGACGATCGGAATTTTTGAATAATTCACTCATACATTGAAGAAAATGACCGATATACGATAATTATTAATGTTTTGCAAGTTTGAAAAAAATTATTAATAGACCTATAGGGTGGGAAATTCAAGAGCAAAATGGGAATTTCTGCCTCTCGAGATGGGATTTTATAACGGAGGTTGACATCACTGCATGTAGTGTGTGTTTGACTGTTTGACTGACATACGTTGGTATTGTACTGAGTTCTGATGGAGTGGGACGATTACGAAAATCGTGTAGCAGTAATTGCACTACACAAGGTCAGGAAGACAGCAAGTGAGATTTTCAACCTCCTGAAAAATCAGCAAGAGATTCGTGTATCGTGCCATACAGCGATACACCGAGACTGGAACGGCAGCTAACCGCGCAAGAAGTGACAGACCACGAACGGTACGAACCCCGCCAGTCTAGAAAGCAGTCGTAGCAAAAATTCTAAGGAATCCTGTTTAAACACAAAGTGTGATGGCTGCTGAGATGAACGTCAGCAGAAATTCCATGTCTCGTGTTCTCAGGAGTGACCTACATCTACGGGCGTATAAGAGGCGGACTGGTCATTTTCTGACCCAAACATTAATGTCGCAGAGAGTCCTTAAATCAAAGAGACTGTTGTGGCGTTACGCCAACAATCTGCATAGAAAGATTCTGTTCACTGACGAAAAGGTGTTCACAGTTGAGCAGGTCTACAACGCCCAAAATAACTGTGTGTATGCCACGTCGTCTACCGCAACTGCTGAGGCAGCTCCAAGTAAGTGTTCAGAGGGCACATCATCCTGCTTCAGTGATGGTTTGGTAGGGAATGAGCTACTTAGGCACAAACCAGCTGCATTTTTGCGAACAAGGCGTTAAAACATCTGCTAAGATGTACCAGGACACAGTACGAACACCTATAGTGAAACCACTGTCTGCTACCATGTTCCCTGGAGAAAGGTGGACCTTCCAGCAGGATTCCGCTCCAGGCCACAAAGCGAAAATAACCCACGACTGGCTGGCACGGAACGTCCCCGACTTAATTTCTACCGCTGATTGGCATTCTAGCAGTCCGGACCTTGACCCGAGCAATGTACAATTTTCCCATGGACGTGGTGCGTAATGCCATTCACCAGTGGCCGGACAGACTTCGTTCTGCATCAAGGCCAAGGGGGTGGGGGGCATTTCGAAAAATGATTCGTGCGTCAGGTGTACAATATATCAATGTAAAACATGACCAAAATAAATTGCCTTGGTGTTAATACTCTCTGTGTTATTCACATTCAAATTTGTGACAGTATTTATGATATAGCTAGGTAATACGCGGGTTAGAAGCGGAGGTAAGGGACTTACGCACATAATAAGTATTGACAATTATTATGCCTGTAATTTTTCCCCAAATGTGCGTAACTTACAACTAACTTCACCATTGTTTTCCTGATTAAATTCTAGTCCGAAATTATGTATCATATTACCCTATTTCCATTTTAAAAAACTTGACCTTACCTCAAAATGGCGGAGTTCAAGATGACTGCCGTCAAGGTCATACCTACCATACAACTTCCCCCTAGGCCTTATACGTATCTACATGCTTGTTCTTTGCTTTTTTTTTTCATTAATGCTCCGTTTACAAAGGGTAGTAAGGGACTTCTGCAGTAATATCTAAAACCACATCACAATCTCTTTATATATATATATATATATATATATATATATATATATATATATATATATATATATATATATATATACAGACTGTTCCATAATTCGTGTTATTTTCTACAGCACTGGGACAAGATGAAGTTTTCACACTATTAATGTAAAATTTGGCACTCTTATTGAGAAATATCTGAATTTTTCGAATATCTAAAGGAAATATGAGAAAATTGCTGTTTAGCTCCCCTTTTGGAGGTGTAAACACAAAAGTTCATTTTCCTTATGGGAGATTCAATGTTAAATTTTGGAAGCAGTTTTCTCCAATAATTATTCGTGAAGATTTTGGGGTAAATGAATTGTGTTTCTTACAAAATGCAAAAACACTCATTCACAAAGCTAGTAAAGCCGTCTCAATAATTATTTTGGGAAAGCCCACCTTTTGGGGGGCAACGGTCGTAAAAAGGTGGTGGGTGATGTGTTATCAAAATCCCAAAATTTATTTTCGGAGTGCCAGTAGCCGTTAGGTTAATCACGAATGTTACAGAATTAATGTTCCTATGCTCCTTACATGTAAGAGCGACTGATAATGGGGCTACAGCCCCCTTTCAAAAATAAGAAAATCACCATAAATATCCTTAGTAGGGACATACGAGAAGAAGGTATTTTTTGTTAATTAATGTGAAATTTGGCGTCATTGTAGCACAAGAGTATGCGTTTTTGAATTCTGGAATGCTATTTTAGTAACGCACCGCGTTAGGGGGGCAACAGGGGGCGAAGCATTAGATGATTGATCTTTATAAAAATTCAAAATTTTGTTCCGGAAAAGCCAGTCAGCGTCAGATTTTTCACAAATGTAACAGAATTAATATTCTAATACTTCTTGCATGGCCAGTGACTTATGTGGGGCTATAGCCCCTTTCAAAAATTAAAAAAATTACCATAAATATCCTTGGTATTGGCATAGGGGAAGAATGATTTTTTCTCAATTAATTTGAAATTTTGCGACGCTGTAGCAAAAAAGTATGTGTTTTTCATATCTAGAATATGTTTTTTTTAACCACCGCCTTAGGGGGGCACAGGAGGCGAAGCATCTGATGGTGGATTTTTATAAAAATTCAAAATTTTGTTCCGGAAATGCCAGTGAGCGACAGATTATTCACAAATGTCACAGAATTAATATTCCAATGCTCCTTGCGTGGCCAGTGACTTATGTGGGGCTATAGCCCCCTTTCAAAAATTAAAAAAATCACCATAAATATCCTTAGTATTGACATACGGGAAGAATGATTTTTTCTCAATTAATGTGAAACTAGGCGTTGGGTTAGCAAAAAGTTATGTGTTTACCAAATCTGGAATATTATTTTGGTAATGTACCGCCTTAGGGGGGCACAGGGGGTGAAGCATAAGTTATTGAAACTTTATAAAAAATTCAAATTTTATGTTGGAAATTCCAGTGAGCGTTAGATTAATCACAAATAATACAAAATTAATATTCCGATGCTCCTTGCATGTGCTAGTGATGATATTGGGCTACAGCCACCTTTCCAAAAATCACATAATTTACGGTAAATATCCTTAGCAGGGACGTATGGGAAGGAGGTAAATATGCTTACAATTAATGTGCAATTTGTCGTTATTGTAGAAGAATATTTTGATTTAAAAAAAAAATCGAATCTAGTATAAATGAATATTGTCTGTCAGTGTACTAGATTGAGGATATAGCTTCGTTGTTTTGGCATCACTGGAATATAATCAAAGAATTTTGCGTTTTTAAAAACCAAATTGGACTCTTCTTATAGCATAAAATCACACACAAAGTTACCAGCATATTTTCTGCAAACTTAAGCAAACCAGCTCGAAATAGAACACAAAATGACAAAATGAAAAATGTCGCAGGTACCACGAATGAAAAGATCTTAATGAGAAGTAATATTTTAAAAATTAAAATATTGTTTTCTTTATTCATAGAAAAAGCGTATCCTTTCCCTACTTCTTCCACAATAGCGTATGATCCCACTTTCCATGCAGTAGCTTACTCGTACACTGCACATGTAAGCACGTCAGGAAATCGTATACTATGGACACATGGTTGTAGTAAAAACAAATGTCTCGCGAGGAATAAGGATCAGGTTGAGTCAGGCTATACCATAAACCCAAGAAAGCATATTATCCCTTTCTAAAAAAAAATTTTTTTTTAAAAAAAAACAACCTTTTTTTTGGCTCAGTTGTCATTAACTAAATTGTTTAAAGATTTCATTAATCTAAGTGTAAGACAGATAAAATGAACTTACTTTTATTCAGCCTGCCCTCGTGAACGAGCAAGACATGAATGAATTAATGCGATTTACTAGAGCCACTGTGAACACCTTCTCCAATATATCTGGATGACTACGCTCTGGACAATTCTTTGTTTTATGTTGCCCAATAACGAGGAATGGCCGTAATAAAATTCCGGACGCATGCACCATCATAGGTACAAGCGAAAGAGTGTAATTGCATTTTCTAACTAAAAATGCAAATCTACCCATGTGACACTCCCATTAGGCACAAGAAATTCTGAGTCCACGCCCCTAAAAGAAATCCACATATGGGTAATATCTTATTGTCACAAATATTATTTTCTAAATTTCACATTGTAAAAAAAAATGCTTCTGCCAGTAGGCCTCTCCGTAAGAATAATCATATTGAATTTATGATGCTTTTCAAAGATAGCTGTAGTAACATATTAGTCATTGGTACATAAAAGCAGTATGGAGTATTAATTCTGTGCATCTTGCAACTAATTTAACACTCATGAGCACTCTCAAAATAAAATTTGGAATTTCTATCAGTCCTCCCCCTATGACCCCCAAAGATACCAAATTACTCTCCGTGCCCTGTGCCTCCTATTGCCAAAATAACATTCCAGATTTTTACTAGCACAACGCCTAATTTCACATTAATTGACCAAATATAGCTTCTTCCGTATGTCCCTGCTAAGGATATTTATTATAAATGTTTGATGTAATTGTTGAAAGGGGGCTGTAGCTCAATATCAGTCACTGGCACATGCAAGGAGCATCGGATTTTAATTTTGCATTATTTAGGATCAATCTGACACACACTGGATTTTCCAAAATAAAATTTGAATTTTTTATAAAGATCCAATAACTTATGCTTCACCCCCTGTGCCCCCCTAAGGCGGTACATTACCAAAATAATATTCCAGATTTGGTAAACACATAACTTTTTGCTAACCCAACGCCGAGTTTCACATTAATTGAGAAAAAATCATTCTTCCCGTATGTCAATACTAAGGATATTTATGGTGATTTTTTTTTTAATTTTTGAAAGGGGGCTATAGCCCTACATAAGTCACTGGCCATACAAGGAGCATTAGAATATTAATTCTGGGACATTTGTGAATAATCTAACGCTCACGGGCATTTCCGGAACAAAATTTTGAATTTTTATAAAGATCAATCATCTAATGCTTCGCCCCCTGTGTCCCCCTAACGCGGTGCGTTACTAAAATAGCATTCCAGATTTCAAAAACGCATACTCTTGTGCTACAATGACGCCAAATTTCACATTAATTAACAAAAAATATCTTCTTCTCGTATGTCCCTACTAAGGATATTTATGGTGATTTTCTTATTTTTGAAAGGGGGTTGTAGCCCCATTATCAGTCGCTCTTACATGTAGGGAGTATAAAAACATTAATTCTGTAACATTCGTGATTAATCGAACAGCTACTGCCACTCCGAAAGTAAATTTTGGGATTTTGATAACACATCATCCACCACCTTTTTACGACCGTTGCCCCCCAAAAGGGGGGCTTTCCCAAAATAATGTTTGAGACGGCTTTACTAGCTTTGTGAATGAGTGTTTTTGCATTTTGTAAGAAACACAATTCATTTACCCCAAAATCTTTACGAATAATTATTGGAGAAAACTGCTTCCAAAATTTAACATTGAATCTCCCATAAGGAAAATGAACTTTTGTGTTTACATCTCCAAAAGGGGGGCTAAACAGCAATTTTCTCCTATTTCCTTTATATATTCGAAAAATTCAGATATTTCTCAATAAGAGTGCCAAATTTTACATTAATAGTGTGAAAACTTCATCTTGTCCCAGTGCTGTAGAAAATAACACGAATTATGGAACAGTCTGTATATATATATATATATATATATATATATATATATATATATATATATATATATATATAATAATAATAATAATAAGGAAACATGCACCGTGGCAGAAATTTCTGTCATCACAAATAATGCATACATTTCCTCTAATAATAATAATAATAATAATAAGGAAACATGCACCGTGGCAGAAATTTCTGTCATCACAAATAATGCATACATTTCCTCTATCAGAAAAAAAAAATTGAAATCGGAGCCGGACGCTTAGGTGATGTCCCTTGTAAGAACAGTTTGTCGTTATTTGCTACCATTTGTGTTCCATGGTGATCAACATTGAAACTGGAAATGGTTGATTTCTACCACTTTAGATATGATTACAAGGTTAACAGAAGAGATGGGAAATATTCTTGGGACGCTGAATCGATTACAAAAAACTACTTAACGATATTTCGTATTCCTTTTTGCTTTATCTGTTGGCAGACAGAGGGACGGACATAGTTGTTCTATAAGTCTCTCGATGCTTGTAGATGACATAGTTTGGAAGTCTATAAACTGAAAATTGATAAAAGCTATTGTAGGAACGCACTGAAGAACATTTATCAACATTTAAAAGATACGCAAGTCATTAGACAACATAGTCCAGTTGACCTCTCGTCACTTGGGAAGAATTCTGAGAACTTCTAGATGAAACTAAGAAAGAAATCAGAGCATAAATTTTGTAAATAATTTTACAAAAGAAAACGAGAACATTTGCGAGACGAGACAAGACTTTTACAAAAAAAATTACAAGATGAGACAAGAAAACATTTATTTCTTGTCGCATCTCGTGAGCGACACTAGCCACTTGTGTAAGTACAAAGAGTTGTCTTTTGAATGTTATATATATATATATATATATATATATATATATATATATATATATATATATATATATATATATATATATATATATATATATATATCGGATGTTCTAAAAATGGCTCCCACGGACAACAGACCGCTATTCTATAGGTCAAAATAAAGCGAAAATGCCATATTATGGCATACTCTCCAGGTGCTTCTTCAGTCGCTATAGGCAATCAAAAATTTCACTATGTGGCAACGTCGTAGATTAACTTAGAACCATCAGCATTACTCTATCAATCCATCAAGTAGTTATATCGAACGTTACGCTATCGAACGTTATGTCTATCGACTTTAACTGTCATCCGAAAAGAATTGATGTAACTATTTGATTTGGTAGATCTACTCTATTCTACTCTATGGGTCTTTATTGAGACGATGCCACGTGGTGTAAGTAGTGCAATTCGTGTCTAGAGATGAGGACCCAAAAGATATACAATTATATATATACGAGCTCGTATTTCGCTTTATCTTGACTTGTGGAATATAGCTCTGCTGTCCGTGGACGCCATTTTTAGAACACGTTATATATATATATATAATATGCAAGAACAGAAGTCCATGAATTGATAGCTTACTTAGGTATTGACGTAACCAGGAAGGAGAGAGGAAGTTCATAAATTGTTCACCCTTGACAGTCAGGAGTGAAAGAATTTATTGATATTGTAAACTTCATTATCATATGTATAATAATAAAAGACGAAGGGCTCAAATTTCATCTTACCTGCATTTTTTGACTGGCATTTTGTTTTTCACATTCATAATCGCATTTGCTGCCTGGATCCAAAGGAAATTAGAAATCTGTGAGGAAAAGAAACAAATAGTACGCGTAACAACTACCCTTTTATCAGTATCGTATTGAAAGAGAGAGCAGGGAACTACAGAACCCAATTAGTATCATATTCCACAATTTTCGGTAATGTATGTATGTTTGAAGTTCAGCGTCCCGTTTCAGACTGAGACGTGTACCTAGAGCTTAAGGTAAATCTGAATCTGGAAAGTTCATTATTTTAGTGCTTTCATTGCTTTCCCACCAGGAATCGAACCTATGGACTTGATTTTTTTTTCCTATGCCAATGGAAACTGGCCTCACTGAAAAGCGAATTTGCCAAAACATTTTAAAGTTAAAATTTATTGGAGCTATGGACCCTTAAAGTACGTTTTCTCATGTTTTCGTCATACTATAACTCCGAAAGAAAGCATCAGTGCACCCAGGTTAGTCTATACTTTTTGTCTTGTCTTGGTGACAGGAATCACCCCCCAAACGTTGTCGGTGTTGTTTTGAAACAACCTATATATGTAATCTGTTAAAATAAATTATATATGAAAATTATTTTAATAGATTATTTGTCTTGTTATTTTTACTCATCAGATTTTGTTTTTGTACTCTCCTAGGACTCTTTCATGGCTAACCTGTACTAAACTGATGTTTGTTTTCTGTTTACCTTAGCCCCCCCCCCTTTTTTTTTTTTTTTTTTTTTTTTTTTTTTTTTTGCAAGAAGGTAGAGACTTTAATCATGTTTAAAGTCTTGCAGAAGCTTTAAACAAACATCTCAATGCAGTGAACAGGTTCTAAAGAACCTGTTTAAGCGACCACGTTGGTCAAGGATAAGCTTTCGTCAAGCCCTTTCCTGAGGATAATGATTTGGCAAATTAAAGCAGTCGCAACGCCGCCAATATTTTTGCAATATATGGTAGCTGTTTTTAAACACATACATTTGCACCATTTTAAGTATCGTCCGATATGAAACGACGAAGAATGTATCGGGAGAACAAGTGCAAAAAATTCGGTAGAAAATTCTTTTTCTTGCTTGTTTCATGCATTTCTTTGGATCACTTTAATTTCTTCATGCCTTCCATTCTTGCGCTGTTGCTTTTCTTCCCATTTTTCAATTCGCAACGAAAAGTACATTGGATTCACAAGAGAGAGCGTAAAGTGTTAGAGCAGTAATACGGACAAAATTTGTCTTAATAAACGGTAGTAACGTTTGGTTTTCAGTTGAACGTTATTTTCTTTTTTTTAAAAAAAAATGCCTTAATTAAAATTTTAACGAAAACAGTAAGTAATCTGTCACAAAATAAAGTACGTGGAACATTTTTTTTTAAGTTCTCAAATAGATATATGCACTTAATTTTGGAAATATTAAGAGTATTATATGGAATATTATTTTAAAAATTATAGTTACATGATTACCCAATCCATAAAAAAATATTTTTCAGGTATACTTTTTCTACGTGCAGAAGAGGGAGAGATTATTTTATCGATCATTCTTTGATGTATGATCTCGGCAAATTAAACTAACTACCAGCCAACAAAGAAATAATATGATACAGATGTTAACCTTATTGTAAGTTTAATTTACGGTACAGTCAAATGTTATGAAATGTAATATCCGGTTTTACGTTCCACGATTATGCACTTTAGGCTAAAGGAAATTAATGGTTATAGAAAGGGTATAATTATGAAAGTGCTGGAATGATAATGTAGAAGGATACGGAGGAATCTCAAGTTAATCCGCACTGAGTTCTCCACCATAAACGCACATGGCCTGGGATCCCTCGCACTAGATGTGATTGTTCTACTACCGACTTAGTGCATCAAACGATATGTTTGTGACTTTTATCAGATAACGTGAAGTTGTACAGCGTAGAGAGAAACATGGCAATGACTGAGTAGTTTACGGCACCCGAAAGATGTTACGTGAAATGGCTTTAAGAGCCAACTTTGGCCCAATAGTATTAAGTATTAAGCATCCCTAGTCCAAGATCCCTATGTATAATCTTTACACCCATTCTTCATCTATTAGTTTGTATTGCAAATAAAGGTAGAATGTAGGTTAGGATGATCTAGAACATGAAAGTCTTCTAGATGACAAAGTAGCTTTTTTTTTTTTTTAAGCCTACTCTTCAGCTGGATTACGTATGCGTCGATAGTGAGACATCGGCGCAAAAGTTCCGTGATGAGATAGCCATCACCAGTGTGCGAATTAGATAATCTATATTGGGGGGGATAAAATTAGGCCAAAAGACATAGTCTGAAGGTTCAAATTTCAAAATGAGACAATACATGCCTTACCCCCCATATATATATATATATATATATATATATATATATATATATATATATATATATATATATATATATATATATATATATATATATATATATATATATATATATATATATGTGTGTGTGTGTGTGTGTGTGTATGTGTGTGTGTGTGTGTGTGACATCTGTAATAAATAAGAGATTTATTAATTTAATAAATCTACCGACAATAACTATGCACATATATATTGTCTGACATACACACACCCCACTAAACCTTTCTGAACGTGTTTTAATGTTGTACTCACTCCTGTCCCCGTAGCTCTCTAAGGTTTATTTAGTTAATAATTTGGCTCGAGCGATAGCCATGATCACAAGCATATGTTAATTTTCCACTCATATTGAAAGCTTCCACTTTGCATTAATACATACAGGTTGCGAAAAGAAACCTACTTCAGTCTTCTGAAAACCACTAAAATTATCAGTTAAACCGGACATTCTTTTTTTTTTAAGAAAATCTAGATATTAACCTATCAAATAAGAAATGGATTGTTGCTGGTCCCGATTTCTCACATCAAGGTCAAATCGAAGCCCAAATATTTAAAATCTCTCAATTCAAATTTCGAGCTTGTGCTTCTACTTCCCGGTAAAGCTGTGCTCATCACGACTTTTTTTTCTCCAAATATTGATTCCGTGATGGGCACGGAAAGTCAACACTTAAAAATTACTTTACTGTTAGGTTGAAGATGAGTTGATTCACTATGGGCTACGTTATTCAAATAAAGTAAAACATTACACTGAAGTTTTTCAGACAACATTAATTGCGTGGACAGCAAACTGTACAGCAAAAAGATGGAAAAATGAAAGGTTAACTTTAAAAAAAAAACCCGCTCCAGTTGAAATGCTTATACAGACACGGACAATGACACGGAGAACCAGTCGTATTAACAAATGCTGAAACAAATCTTGAATTATTCGCTTATTCACCTAAAAATCACCTTCATTAACATGTCTGCTCACTAGGAGCGTATCCCCCAGCGTGTACGTTAACATATACTTACGAGAGAATACCTATATCTCAGATTTTGAGTACAGTTTCAAAAGTTCATTTCCGTAAACTGTAAAAGCAGTGATTACTATGCTAATTATCACAAATTAAATGCAACTTTTGAATTGCATACACACAACCTACTAGGGAATGAAGACCATGTGCTAACAAAGAGTACACTGGAAAATGAAATAACATGTTATAACAAAAATTAAAATAAGATGATAATCGATACAAATATAGAAGATGAATATGACATATCCGAACTTCGCCAAGTATGGTAGAAGAAGTTATTTGTTTATTTCTTCTTGGCCAACCGCTAAGAACATTTATGAATCTATATGTGGCTTTGTTATACGCAATTAGTACATTCAAATTCACAAACGATGACGAACTGAAGGGTACGAAGGTACAGTTGCAAGTAACAACCGTAGTCATAATAATATAGTTCTACTAAACAACGTTGAAAATAGTGGGTAATTAGGTGGTAAGTAGAAATTACCAAAACTGAACAGTTTACATCGATCATTTCGAAATACAGCTAGAATATTAAATTTACAAGAAATAACAAAAATCAGTGAAATTTGGAGTTATACTAAGCATAGTTTGAGGGGGAAAGCGAGCATCCCCGGTGGGGATACTTCAGCTGACTTCTTTGGGGGGGAACAATATGTGATTGAGGGGGAAAATCCCCCTCATCCCCCCCGGTAATTCGCACCCTGGCCATCACCATAAATAAACGAGTCCTCATACTAGAAACTGGGTTAGTAGGAAAGCAATCAAGTGTATAGACAAGTACTGTTGAGGGAGGTAAACTTCTACGAGGAAGAATACCACATATGAGCATACGAAAATGAAAATGAGGACTCTCATTGGTTAGTTGATGAAAACGAAAAGAAACTTTCAAACATCAGCGTTTATGTAAGACGACCTGAGATAAACATTAATAATAAACCTTGATTGCTTATTAAATGTATGATCCATGTACTGAATTAAGATATCAAAGCTTACATTTCTGTTAATGTCATTGAAACACTTTTTTTTTTTTTTTTTTTTTTTAACAGCAGTATATAAGGTTGAGAAATGAAAGTAACAGTTGTCCGTGAAGGACCAAAGCACTTCATAGGCAATTGTTACTGTTATATATATAATTCATATAATAATTAATTTAATGGAAAAATCTGGAGATAGAAACACATCAGATGTCTGAGTTGGCAACGGCCATGTGGCGACCAGTGTCGGGGTATTGTTGGTGGTGTTAGGGCAAACTTCACACTACATGAGGAGCAGTAGAACGGAAGTTTGGAGTGAGCTGAGCAGTGTTAGTATAAAATGGGCAATCTCTATGATTTTCAAAGAGGACAAGTTATTGGCGCTCGGTTATGTAGTGCGAGTGTAACGAAAGTGGCAAGTGTGTTGGACAATGCCCAAAATGACTGCCTGCGAAACATATGGTAAAACTACTTCGACAAAGACAATGGTCGGGAGAAAACTTCGAGTGACAGGTCCGTCATGACGAAGCATAGCCTACTTGATGTTCTACTGGAGTACAAGAGATGCGTCTGCAACAACTGAGGTCTCAGTGTGCGAAGCGGTTTGTAATCATGGAGCATGGTGTCCATTCAGAAAGTGTAGAACATTGCATACCAGGTGCTGTAGCGCGTTTTCCTATTGGAAACTGGCTTCATGCATGATTAGCAGCAAAGCGATCATAAATTGTGCCCGATACCTTATCGATGTAACGTTAGTCAAAAACCCGTTGGTCAGAACGTATTGAACACAAACAGTCATGAACTCCAATGGCACCCCCATTCTGTAACGTACGGTGCCGGACTGATTTCCCGAGAGGACGTCGTTCCATTCGGCACAATAGTATCCGCAACAAAAAAGAATTGAATTCGAAAAAAATAAATTAGTCTGAACTTTTTTTTAAAGATATTTCCCCTACATTAATTTAAATACAATAGTAGCCGAACATATCGAACCGACCGCGTAACTGTTGAGTTCCTCTGCAGCCGATAGCTTTCACGAAACAAGAATATAGAATTCTATCAATGACTACCGTAGATTTAATTTTTCTTAAATATATTATATTTTGTTGTAGAATTTTCAACTCAGCAACTGAACCGTTTATTGCCTGAAAACCTGCAAACTTCAAAGAAATATATTTGTCGTAATTCTATTAAAATATAAAATGTTTCTACTTTTGTAATTAAATTGAAACAAATAAACGAAACGAAGTTCGTAGGAGGTATTCTTAATCTGTACTACAGTGTGATTTAAATAAAAAAAAAAAAAACAGGGATTTCATTCAGTTCTAGAATTTCTAACTGAAATCCAAATTTCATGCGGTTTATGTACTATATAAAAATGTAGAAGTGATTAACTTCTCATCACCCTAGTCATACTATTATAGGCGGAAACGTGAAATTTGGACAGAATACTTCTTTTGTGACGATAGCAGAAAATAAAGGATTTTTGGAAATACGTATCATAAGGAGGTTCAAAATTTTCACCAAGAATTGTTTATGTTACGAAAGTTAGAGGTCTGAAATTCGGTACATATAGGCTTTAAATTAAAAATAAGGAATCATGTATTTCACCGAAAATTCGGTTCTAAAGGAACAGAGGGCAATTTCTATATTGAAATTTTCTTTTTCTTTTAATTACAAAGTACTGCATGTCGGGATTCACTTGAGTTAAGATGTAAAATTCCGTATATGTACTGTTAAATGAGAATAATGGAAAACCTGTTTCAGCGTTCTCGAAAATTCAACTATTAAAAGGGGTCGTCATTTGTCATATCAGAATTCCCCTCCTTTTTTTAAAAAAAAAAGAAGAAAGTGTCCAATGTGAAGATTTGTTTGAATTGGAAATCCGAAATTTAGTATATAAACTCATAAATAAAATAATGCAATGTGTGTTTCAGCGTTTTCGAAAATTCTGCTTCTAAAGGGGACACTTCTATAATATTAAAATTTCTCTTTATTTATTCACAAAGTGTCAATGTGAATAAATCACGCTTACGTTAGAAATGTGGAAATCGGTATATAAACTTTTAAGTAACAATAAGAGAATACGTGTTTCAAGTTTTTTTTTTTTTTTAATTCCGTTCCCAAAAAGAAAAAGGTTGGTCATTTTTATAATGTCCAAATATCCCTTTCTTTATTAAGATTGTGTCCAATGTGAGAATATGCTAAATTAGATGTATGCAAATTTGTTAAACTCCTAAATAAAAATAAGGTAGTACGTCAGCAAAAATTTTACTTCTAAAAAGAAAAATGGATTACGGTTAGGAATTAGATTTTCGGGCCTTTGCATTTATGCAGTCTATGTTATCCCGTAACGTACGAAGAATAATGTCCCTCGGCGACCACACTACCCGGGAAACTGGGAAGGAAGACAGGAATGGGTAAGAAGGAAGCGGCCTGGGTCCATTGTAAGGTACCATCCCGGTATGTACCTGGTGTGAATGAAAAAAAACATGAAAACCTCACTCAGGATAGCTGGCCTAAAAAAAAAAAAACTTTTTTGATCGTCCCCCCACTGGGAATTATACCCGGGACCACTTACACCAAAGATGTAAAGAGGGAACAGGGACACTGAAACTCAGACTCAAAGCCAACATTATCTACATTAATTATATACACTGGACACTAAGAAATATTTTTAAAAAATGGAATCACTTTCAGTCAAATACTTTTAACAATGTCATCAACTAAAATAACATTTTGTCTATTCGATTGGAGCAGTTCATATTTCGAGAACGCCATACATCACAATCCAGTATTATAGCAGTATCATATTTTAGTTTCCCATTGGGTATTCTAAAATAAATTTACTTCAACCCAAACACAAAAAAGTGTTATAATGTGTGTTGAACTGCTGTAGGCAGGATTATTGCTGCGGCTTAATTTAATACCAGTAAGACAGCAATAAAAGATACCTCCAAATTATTTCACATACAGTTCCACATGGATTCAAGTAATCCCTTTAGGTCCAAGTAATTTCAAATTTCAGAAAATAAATATATATTATTTTTAACTGAATGATATTTTATTTTTCAAACGATGTTCAATTTGCAATGATGATGATAATATACTACATGTAGTATTGGAATAGAGATTGATATCCCAACAAAAACACTTTCTTAGCATAACCAGAGACTGATCTATCTTCGGTGACAGAAGTTTGATCTAGAATTGGCACATTGCCTTTGATTTGTCATCCAATATGTGAAGTTAAAAGGAAAGGAGTTACCCTACTGAGATAGATCTTCGTTTTGAGATATTCAAGGTGGAGAGAGCGTCTTGTCGGCAAAAGCGAGTGAGTGAATATTGACCGTCGAAGGATGACGTTGCGCCACATCACAAAGCTCTGGCTGGCACCATGCCATCTGTCCCAATCGAGCACAAGGGAGAGCAAATACTAACATCTCAGGGTTGAGAATAAGGAAAATGGAGACGGGATGTCAAACGGAATGAGTTTTCTTTATTTTTTAGTTTCTCTATCTGTTTTCCTTCTTTTGTATGTAAACAATAAAACCAATCGTTTATTTTAGTTGGAAAAACATAGCCCAGCATATAACAGGATTGTGGGTTAGATTTACTATCTTTAAAGCAAAATCTATGAAAAGTATCAAATTGCTTCGGTAAGCTGTTAGAAAAAGTTTTATTGTGAGCAATCAAACGACTTGGCCCAATTGGAAATAAGTTTGCACCTACGTTAGTCGGATAGGGTGGGAGGTCCCTCGTGGCCTGTGAGCAGCGATGAAGGCAAATCCAATGCAAAGTGTTAAAAACTGGACAGCGGACTCCATCATCCATTCAATCGTTCATCGTCGTCTTAGAGAACTTTATGTACACTCACGTCCAAAATGATTGTTGCATATCTATAACTGTCTTGTAAGAATATAATTTGATAAGGATATTGCAGGACTATGTGTATAATCGAGAAATTGTATATTTGTGGTAAATTTCACAGCAAAAGAATTATAAATACGAAATTAGGATGAGTAAAACAAGATGTTGCTAAATGGATAAGAAAGTTTTATTTTCGTTTTTGTTGTTCTTATTTACTGCTCTTTTGATATGAAATTTGTCACATACCTGTCTTTGCCGATTTTACACATACCAACATTATAAGAAATACCGGACGAATTCGTTAGCAAATTATATACCTACAGCAACATATTTATAGATATGCAACAATAATTTTGGACATGAGTGTATGTGTCGACACTCAGTCAATGGGTACCCCTCCCCCCATCCGTTAACGCCGTAATACAAGCATCAGCGAAGGGACATTCGCGGTTCTTTGCTCACCAGTTACAGTTGTGATCCATTTCTGGACAGAATGAAAAAAGGGGATCGCATAAACTAAACTTAAAAAAATAAAAGGACTTCCACCCCCTGCGAAGTGATGTTGAGTATTTGGTTAGATATCTATTTTATAATCCATGAACTCTTGCTGTGTAACCAGACAATTAATGTATATGGTACTATCAGCATCTCGAACGCCTGTGAACTGCATTGGTGGAGAAACTTTTTACTCTTGTTCAATGCAAGGATATGCTCATGCACAGCAAGGAGGGCCTGTGCTAAGATCGAGGAATAGTCCGGGAGAAATTCTCCGACCCAGTGTTTTCACCAGATGTTGCACCAACAAGCTATTATCTTTATCGCTGCCTGCAAAACCACCTTCCCGGGAAAACACTGCAAGATGCGAATGACGTGCGAAGAACAGTACCCAGTTCTTTCCCACCAAAATCGGTGACTTCTTTTAGCGGGAGACTATTTTCCTGATTATCGGTAGTGTTTCAAGTGAGTTATCGTTCTTTTCCTCACGGTACAAAAATACATTACTTGCGGGATGACTCGGTATAATTATATTTTGGTGCCAGTGTTTTATTTATTCCAAATAAAGGAATAAGTACTGTCTTTACAGTAAGAAAGTAAGCTTATACTGTTACTGAAACCTTGACAAGCGCTTTCTTATCCCTAGAGGAATTAAACCAATCGAATATATAAATCTTCCTTGGATAATTGGAATCCTTATTTCAAACCAGACGATTAAAATTTCCTACGTAAAGCTGCAGGAACATAGACTTTTCAAGAAAGACAATGCCTATTTGCCTTACATACCTGTACGTCACAAAGCCTGGTGAACTAATAGTCAAGTATAAAATAGTAGGTGGTATAATTTTACTTTTTTCCTCGAGTAAACCATCTTTCTTCCGTGAAAGTCAAGATATACGGATGACATTATTTAAGGGAGATCTAAGTATTTTTCTATGCTTTCTGGTGACAATTGTAAATGACTAAACCCATGTAATCAAGGCAGGATTTGAATTGTTGACATAGTCCGTAATGCCCTTCTGGCAGTTTTACTGCTGATTTTTTTTTTTTTTTTTTAAGTTAGTTTCTTATTCAACTACAGTCTTTCTTTTCATGTAGTAGATTGCAATTAAGAAGTGCTTGTACAGTGTGTCCAATATGCAATGCAACCCGGAGTTTGGGATAGTAGAACTTTTGAACCAAAAAGTGATACACGAATAATGGTTATACCAAAATGAAGCCTTGTTCAGCATATATTTTAAACTAGGATTACAACGATTGAAGTACACTAGAAACCACACAGTGTTGCCAGATGTAACCGAAGGTGTAAATCTTTTACAAAATATATAAATTGACTCATAACTCATACGTATGGATGTTCAATCGTTAATTTTCAGTTTGTTTAGTTGAAGTGGCTTGGAAACTATAGAGCAGAAAAAAGAATTTTTCATTTCCACCGATAACTAATCGGATGAGGCCTCTGTAAGGGGGAACTAGGGAAATCATAGTTTTCATAAATTAACACTCTGAATTGGGCAACTTTGCTGATGTTTCAGTGCATGAAAAGGTGTGTTAAGTATCTGTCTACATTATGCAATTCCTGAAAACAATGAGAGAAAAACTTTGAAATTATCATAATAAAACGTTTACTTACATGCACCCGGCAACACTGCTGCTATCATAAATGAGTTACCAGCTCTACAGCAGATGCTGGGAGTGTCCTCTGTTATCATTCAAACACTGGTTCACACGTTTCATCAGGTTGGCAGCAACTTTACGAAGATTAGAAGTGTTAATGTTCTCAATGGCACTACGAATGTTCGTTTCCAGGTCTTGAACTGCTCTTGCTTTAAATAGCCCATAGAAATGAATAGCAGTGTTGCCGGGTGCATGAAAGTAAAAATTTTATCATGATAATTTCAACGTTTGTTTTTCATTGGTTTTAGGAATTGCATAACGTAGACAGATCCTTAAACACCTTTTCAGGTTTTATTATAAAACGAAAAATAGAGATGGAACGTACTGTATTTTAATTTAAAAACTGCAGGTGCACGGTAGTGATAGGGCGCTGAACTCCATTCCAACCAATCAATCTTCAATATTCCACAGACGATAACCAATTTTAATTAAAGCTAAAATTAAGATTTGAAGTGAAATGATGTTAAAGTGAAACTGCCCTGAAAAAACAGACTTTGAGGCTTATGCAGATTAAGAAAACAAGTTGTTGCCCCCCAAGCATTCGACTCGCTGTACGCTAAAATCGTTGTTAATTGAAAGTTCTAATTGTTTACATGTAACTTTTTTTGAGTTTGCCCACCGATGGTTGCACTAATATTAATACTCATCTATGTATGGTGGCTTCATTTGGGTGAGTGGTCAAGCTTGTTAAAACGTATTGTCCAAAAGGCAAACGGTAACAACTGTCTGTAGTTTTTGTATTGTGATGCTACTTAGTTACTAAATTATATTGTGCTTGACATGAAACAAACACTTGTGGATTTCATATCAAGGCAGTCAGCGAACGTAGCGGAAGACGGCTGCTCTCAACTATTAGGAATTAACATGACTCACAGACTGAGAAGTTTCCATTTTTATATTAAGGGTTAGAAATTGAAAACTTTACATAATAATTCGTGGAATGAGGGGCCCAAGGATCTTATATCGTTATTGTCTTGATGACACAGTATATCAGTTCCAAATCTGTATACAGTGAATTTATATAGTTTATTATTATTATTATTATTATTATTATTATTATTATTATTATTATTATTATTATTATTTGAAATGACACATAAAATTTTTGAACATTATGAACTATTCGTCCACAGAGTGCACTAGATGATCAGTAGGTGTTTGATGATTCAGGGTGGGAAGGTAGTGAGAATACAGATTTCGCACCGAAGGTGTATTCGTGTATTCCAACTACTCTTGGCAGCCGGTTGAAAACGAGAAAAAGAAAGTGTCAAGCGAGTATACGCAGTAACAGATTCCGTCAAAACAAGTTTTCCGGAGACATCTGCTGCAGTAAGTGCTTTGACCCCATTTCACTTGCGGTTCTCTTTGTTCACAATTTCCGTGCCTAATTGGATTTATGTAAATAATAATAATAATAATAATAATAATAATAATAATAATAATAATAATAATAATAATAATAATAATAATGAAAAAGATAAGTACTGTATTTACAATTTTATGGACTGATTGTGTTCGGCGTGCTTGGTACCAGTTCGATTTCTGGTGGAGCACCGAATTTTCCATGTTGATCCAGCATCGTGAATAAGTTCAGAAATATCTGAATTAATAACTCCGGTCTAGTAGGCAAGAAGTGTTTGCGATTGAATAATTCACTGTACTAACCATACATAATTCAGTTATAAAGCAGTATGGCTGGCCATTGCCGTTCGTGGGCTGTAACACCAGAGTTAAATTTATTCGAATCAATATTTGACCGATCGTTGTTCGAAATTTTTTCTGCCTTTATTCGAATATTTGTTTTCAGTATTCAAACAACCATTTGAATAATTAGATTAGAATATTCAGGGAATTTGTTGTTAGAGCTTTGACAATATTAAAAGCCATCTTTTGTAAGCGAGGAAAACGGTCTGAATTAAGTAGATAATATCTTGAAGGAGAGTTTAAAAGAGCGCTAATAATCAGTAGATGGCAGCATGTGTCCCCTATCTTCCCAATGTGTTTTTCTAGGGAGCAACAGTATTCAAAACTATTGAATCAAATTTAATATATTCAGACTATCAGAGAATCTTTGTATCACTTATATAATTCAGATACAATAAATACAATTGTAATAACATCTATTATCGAGCCCTTCCCGTCGGTCTAGTGCCTAGCGCATGTACACTAGGTATATGACTTTTTTCAAATTGAAAAGCCTGGGGTGGCAAACAATGAACATTTGGCTGCAAACCTCAAAAATATATTTGATTTTGTTTAATTGTAAAAAAAGCTCCCGCACCTACATTGATGCTGTTTTAGCATTAAAAGAAAATTCCTCTACTTACACAGTCTGCATTTGGCACTGAATATTCTATATAGTACATTAGTAAATTGGTTTTAAATTTGTGAATTACTGTTAATGAACTTGCTGTTGAGATATTTGTCACTTTTGCAAGTGTTGTGATGCTATTGCATCACTTTCACAGCTCGCTCGGCCACCATATTTAAGCGAGGCACATCCAGCATAGAACGTTCTTTTACCCAGTGAGCGGAAAAACACTTTAAAGCTTTAGGATAGTTTAGGTCGGAGATAGCAGCATGCAATTCATTGTATGTGTCCTCTGTATAGTGCAGAATTGAAAATCATACCTTTGTCCACCTAGTTGCGATGAAGTCGCAAGTACGTTGTAGCTGATCTCTCCATTTTGGAGGAGAAGAAAGGCAACCATGCATAGATTGCACGTGAATTCCACCTAGCATTCTTGAGGGAAGGTACCTTCTGCCAGTTCAACTGAGGCCAATTGTTCTCCTTCCGGTAGAAATTATATCCTTCACAAAGTTCAAATAAAAACCGGAAATGATTTCTCCATCCTGGATTTTCACGTGGTGGTACCTTTCCTGTGCCAGAATAGTTTTCTTGTAAGTCCTCATACCGAGCCAAAAATCTTCAATGAATTCATAGTTGAAGCTGGATGACCGTGACTTTGTTGGGAACACTGAATCCATCCAGTGTCGCAGAACCAGGTCAAGAATATGGTACTGAAATCCTATAAACTGAGGCTCATCGAAACCCATTTGTTTAAAATGTCTTTGGAGTCTAACAACAACAACACTTTTTTGCCCTATATTCAATGCTGTGACGTCAGAAATGATCATATTAATACTCTTCCATGCGTTATACTCACCCAACAAGGCTTGCAGTAAGATATAGATGTTCTCGGCGGATCTGCTTTCACAAACCAAAACTCCAAGGCGAAGACTTCTTTCACAATTCTGCACTTGATAATCTTTTCTTCCTATTCTCGTCCCATCAAAATGCATCAGAATTCATGTTCACCGAAAATTTCTTTAAGCCGGTTCTTCATTGTTTCAGCTTCCTTGATCACTCGACGCAAAATCCCCGATTGTGAAGGTGTGGGTACATTTATTTCTTCCTCAGCCAAGTTCTGAAGAACTTTCGCTGCTTTTCTTGTAGACAGAGACAGTTTTCACACGAGTTTGGCTGTAGATTTTGTTGCCTGATACTTACGTTTCATAGGGGGAGGCTCTTCTGAAAATTCAGTGTCACTGCTGACCATACCTTCTTCAGTATCACTGATACTCACATGTTGTACTTGGCTTGTACATGGACCAATTGAGCTACTTCGCCTTTTTGAAGGATGGATCGTTGATATAGAGGCTACTTTCTCTGTAGTGTATCCGACTCGGCCACCAGATTCAAGTCGTTTTCTATACAATTCTTTGTCTTCACTGCATAGCCAGTTTCCTTTTCTTTTGTAATATCGAAGACACTAGTGAGAGATTTTTCAAATATCTCATTCCCCCTTTTTCTATATTTTACGAACAACTGTATCAGCTTGGCAACTTTTGCTGAAATTTGCTGCATAGTAAGCAAAGGAAAATTCAGCTTCACCCAAAGTCTACACAGTTATTAAGTGTTTATCTTTATTCTATCCGACTGCCCTTTCAGTTCATCGCACAACCCCAAATATCTACCAACTAGTCTCTGTTTGTAGGCATTTTACACATTTCACTCATGTCCGTTTTCATTTCTGGTATGCTGGGACGGCGTTTTCTACATGTCGCTAAGTTCTGTGTCCACTTTTTTTCAGCTGATTCAACTACTGATTTTGATCTTGTGGTTTTGTATGACATTTTTAATCTAAAAATAGAAGAGATCGCAATTAGAAAGCCAATTGAGGGAAGCAATGTTGCAAATACGTATAAAAGCAAAGATTACTAAAGTTTCATCACCGGCAAATCAATCTACTAGGCTCGTAACACCAATAAAACTGATTTGCAAAAGTGTTTAATGTGCATAGTATAAATTAAAATTTGGAAAATAACTTGTATCTATGTTGCTTACTTATAACTTACGACAAACCACAATGTGTTATTTACATAGGAATCTTTGAATTTCTGCGTGCCTGATGGGTTGATGTGCAGACAAAGGTCTGTACATTTTGGTTGTAAATATATGATAAATAGATTACATTACCACAATTTATATTATACCAATGTCTATTAAACCTTTCCTAGATGCCAGACTTCTTTCCACTATCATGTTGTGCGAATCAAAAATTCTTATCATATATAGTTTTTTTTTTCACTTACCTCGCATATGACAGTAGATTAGGTGCGGGACGTTTTTCCAATCCCGAACGAAAATAACACCAGAGAAGTAACGTATAGGCAAAAGTTCATTAAATACAACATCAGGAAAATTAAAATTTTGTAAAAAGTTAAAAAGTCATATCCCTAATGTACACTCATGTCCAAAATGATTGTCGCATATCTATAATGGTGTTCTTGTAAGAATATAATTTGATAATGATTTTGTAGGATACTTTTAATACTGATTTTATGTGTATAATCGGGAAATGTATATTTGTGGTAAATTTCATAGGAAAAGAATTATAAATACGAAAATTAGAATGAATAAAACAAAATGCTTATTTTCGTTTCATTGTTCTTATTTACTGCTCTTTTGACATGAAATGTGCCATGACATTTGACGTGAATTTTGGACATGAGTGTACCTTTGGTGCACGTGATTCCGGGTTCAATTTTCAGTGGAAGAGCACATAAATTCTATTTCATAATAATTTAATTCAACAAATTTCCTTTAGCTTAAAGGTCATAATGTGCAATGTTAAACTGAAAATAATTATATATTATCGCTGTTAGATCTATTTAAAAGAAAGATCAAGATAATGTTTTAAAAAGAACTTAAATAAATTTAACTTACCGAAATCAGAATTTTCTACCAGAAACTACTGCAGTAACCCCAGGCAAAGAAATACTGTAAATTGAATAAAGCACTAGACTATCACACAAACTAAGTAATTATTTACGATGTGTGTGTAATGTATATTAATTAAAAACACAAAAATAAAAATAAAAATCGATTGAGCCTACAACGCAAGACAGTACTGTTTATTGAACGATGAAAAACACGCATTACTGTGGAGCACCGAACGCATTTGATAACGAAGGTATCTCATTTCTTGGAAGATGTACACTGCATGTGCATTTTTTTTTTCTTGGTGGAGAGCTTCATGATTAGAATCATTTTTCTGAACAGTATAATTGAGTGCTCTCAATAATGAATAAAACAAAATTACTAAAAAAGTTCATTATCCTCTGGTTATCTATTCAGTTTAATTTCTTTGAATTTGATCCAGTTCCTGAGAATATTCTCTGTCACTACAAAATACATTGGAAACACAGGAGGCACGTGCTTCTATCTATTGATGATGGTCGAACCTTTATCCTCGTCTTTAATAATAATAATAAAATAATGTGTGTGTTGTCAGCTTTTCGCTTAGAAGAGAGTGCCATAGAGCCACCAAATTTGACACGAATAGATCTTCCGTAGGTTTTCTCGGAGTACTCCGCGTCCTCCCTTTTTCTCATTCCACCAAATCTTCCATCATTCACTTGAAGCACCTAGCCTAAAGGGCATAATCTTGGGGCGTTAAATTGAAAGATTTCATTTCACAAATAGATCTTCACTAGATCTAATTACCTACGAAGCGCTTTATTCGATTTTCGGCCTGGGTAGTCCAGGGAATGAAATTTATCCACATTTTTGGCTGTTTAAGAACGGCTGTTCTGTACGCAACCAGCATTACATTTGCATTGCGGGCTTACATAACAGCAGAGGATAAGCACCTTGATAGTGGAATGATTATTGAAATATTCTTCTTCACATTTATTTGGATTCTGAATTAAGACCCGGCAACGACAGCTACTTACATCTAGTTTAAAAATATTTCTTCAAAAATAATCAGTTAAGTACCGGAACTCTCACTACTGTATTTCAAAATGTCGTTTAAATTATTTTTTGTATCAAGATCAGATACACATAAGAACTAAGTCTGTCTAACTTGTCAGATACTATAAATGCAGATATTTATTATCACTATTATTCAAAAGAAAGGTCAAAATTGATAACTTAATACTAGTGGTACTATAGATCTCATGATTCAATGGTATCGCAAAGATCTCTTAACTGTCCTAATTTAGAAAACATAGATGTATTTACAGAATGTAGTGAAAGTTAATTTTCGGCTTCGTTTAGCAGTTCGCGGGTACATGTATAAAAAAGCTACAAAAACAAGTGAGTTTCGTTTCACAGTATGAAACTACAGTAGACTTTCAAACTTTGGGAATTCAATACTCAAATTTGAAGTAATACTACATCTATAAGTCAATAGATCAATAAAATCAAAGATAAAAAACTGTTTCTCCGACACTGAATTCATATCAGAAAGCCGTCACTTGCCTTGCTTTATTATTTTTGTTCTATGACAAACTGGTTGAAACTCTAAATCATTAATTTGAACCATTTCCGGTTTGAATATATGGTTAACCCTTTTTAATTATGGCTTTTTTTAAAACGTAAATTGTAGACTTTCAGTCAAGCAGCTACAGCATCATCCCTATTTCATCCTAGGATCATGGTTTGTATCTCATTCTCTTCAGAATAGCATCGCATTTCATACAGTACTATTCACATTTTCCTATTATTTCCCTGAGGTGGGAAATTTTGAAGGAAATCGGGAGTTTTCTGATTTTTTTTTTCAAATTTTGATCTCAGAACCTCCTTGTGTTAAAGCACAGATTTTAAAATCAACTAAAAAATCTATGGTGTGTATAAAATTTCAAGCTTTAGTTGCAGAAGTAAACCCGTCAAAAATAATATCCCCACAATACCCCAAATCCCCATATAAAACAGGATTTCAGGTAAAAATTTCCGAAGACATTCCTGTTTATCATAGGATCATGGTTTGTCCATCATTCTCTTCAGAATAGAACAGCCTTTCAAACGGTACCATATACATGTCTCCATCATGTATCTAAGGCGAGATTTTTTTTACCTTCTTACCCCTCTGGACCCCCTGTTTTAACGCAGAAATCTTTAAAAATGCTGAAGGGTGCACTGAATGTGTGTGTGCATAATTTCAGTCTTCTAGGTGCAAAAATAAGCTCGCCAAAAATAATAAAAATAGGCATAACAAAAATATTGTTTAAAAGTTATGACGTCATCACATCCTATGTCTCGAAGTAGAAAGAAGTGTTCTACAATGCCTCCAAGCTTAAAAAAACAAACAAACAAAAAGAAATAACAAGGTTTAATGGTAGCCTACTTTTTAATCGAATAATGAAGATTTACCCTATCACCTAAAAATAGGTGATACAATTTATAATGGTTAAAGGAGGAGGTGGAACCTACTCTCGGGAAGCTGAATCGATTGTAGAAAACTGCATCTCTTATATCTCTGATCGGTTTTGTTGTACGAAAATAAGTATTGAAAAGCGGAAATACCAGTAAATTTCAGCTACTTCCGATTTTGATCGAGTTGCGGGTTGTGATGGCATGTTCTCTTGACACCTTGAATTGATTACAGAAAACAGTTAGTAATTGCCCTTTTTGTTCTATGGCGATAAAAAATATATTGAAACCGAAAATAATTTTAATCACCTCCGGATTCAATAGAAGGTTAAAAGAGGAGATGGAACTCATTCTTGGGAAGCTGAATCGATTGCAAAAACTTCATTTCCATATTTCTTATCTTTTTTGGTCTGCGGTAATCAGTCTTGAAACCAAAGTGTTGCGGGTTGTGATGGTATGTGCTGTTGACATCCTGAATCGATTGCAGGGAACAGGAAATGATTAAATGGTTTTACTTACGTGTTGGATATATAGTTAATGGAGAAGGCGGAAGCTATACTTCGGGAGCTGATTCAAGTGCAAAAAACCGCATCTCGATATATCTTATTGTTTTTGCTCAATGATTATCAATAATGAAATTCGATGTAATGTTAAATTCGAACCCCTTTTTGGTTTTAATACTGTTCGGAATAGTCATGGTACGTTGTCTTGAGACACTGAATCATTTAAAAAAAAACGCTTCTCGCTGTCTTCTACCGTTTTTGTTCTATGGCGAAAAACATTGAAACCAGAAATTACTATTTTGAACTACTACTTCCGGTTTGAATAGTGTGTTAGTGGAGGAAGTGGGACTTATCTTTAAAATGCTGAATCGATTGGAAAAATGCATCTCGATATTTCGTACCGTTTTTGCTCTGATACCAGTCGACAGACGGACGGACAAAGCCGTTCTATAAGAAAATCCAAGACTTATGTATCGCATAGTTTGGAAGTCTAATAATGTCTTTCGCATACAGAAGAAATAGTGCGTAAATTTGGTTACGTAAACTTGTATAAAATTTAGTAAGAAGAATATAAATATGTAACCTTGTACAACATTAGTAAATCTACTAAATTTCAAAATTAACGCTTAATTATCTAAAGTGCATTGTTGGGACGTAGTGTTTAAAATGAAATTCGAACCATTAATCGAGTTTTTATTCAAGGCTTAATACCTGCACCAATGATTCAAACTAGAAAGAAGCGTATTAGCTACTTAGATAAAAAGAGGTATGAAGCGATAAATGAGAAGTAGTCGCTAGAAACTAGATGTGTATAACTCTGTAGTTTCGTACATTTCACTAATTGTACTCAAAAAAGGAATATCTCATTCTGAAATGCTCTGTCATAATTTGGTTACATTTTAAGGAGTTTGGCTTACAGAAATTCCTTTATATATTTGACCTGTTTGTCTATGTGTCCACCCGTCTGGGTAGCAAAACGTATATCCGTCTGTCCAGGAGACAAATATACTTGATGGATTTGTCCTAAGAATACTTTTCATCTTCATCCTTAACTCTACTAAAACCAGAATTGATAGAAATCCGGTGAGTTGAGTTGATCTTAAGTTTAGCGTCCCTTTCAGCAGCGAGGCTATGTCAGACGTGGACCTATTGATTAATGTGAATTCCAAACACATGGATTCCCGCTGTTGATAGGAATCCATTGCAAGTTCTGGATTAAATATTAATTTGCATAGAACAAAAACGAATAACTATTTTTTGGGGAATCGATTTAGCGTTCTAAGATTAGAAATCTTTTCTCTTAACCCTATATCCAAACCTAATCAGCCACTTCCGGTTTTAACGTTGATACGTATAGAATGAAAACGTTAGCAGCAAGAAATGGTTTTCTGCAATCAAATGTCCGAGGAGTATATTCCATCTACACCCAAATCTACTGAAAGCGACTTCCAGTTTCAATGTTGAGAAAAATGCCTGATAAATCAAATTCCTTCACGTGATGTACACGCGACACTGCTATTTAGTTATATATTTGTTTTCAAGGTATTTAAGGAGCTGTAGTACATTGATTTATCTGTCACTACTATCTCTAATAAGGAGTCGAAAGTACTCTTTCCTCAGAGGAGTGTGTATTCTAGGGTCAGTTTGGCACTCATGACCTTTTCATTACACACATCGATAAAGTTCTGCCTAAGTACTCATTAAAGTCTTAAGTAGTTATATTTTATGTTTATCGTGTTTTGCTGTCAGTTAAGCAAATTAATAAATCTTTATTAGTCCTTGTTGCCAGTTAAAAGGTTTTCGAAATTAGGAGCAATAAAAAATGCAATGTAGACGTGAGAGCTTTTTATTTTTTTGTACATTTGTGTATAACATGATCACAAGATTTCGCTTCTGTAACTAATTACACGAGTCAAACGAGGGCAATACATTGTAGGTTGGAAAGATTTGTGTAGACACTGAATTGCCTGGTAGATTTGGAACGGAATTTCCAATAAATCACGAGATCAGGATTTTCTCCCAATCTAACGAGAGCACAGACTCCGGGAGGGAAACCCATTCTAGAGAAAGAAAGGATGAAAGATTCCTGGAATGTATCAAAGAACTACAACTAAATACGGAAAAGTTGATTGGCATGGAAGAGTATGGTAAAGGGAAACGTTTAATCTTTTGAAGTTTTTCTGTCTGAAAAAGAAACTTTATGTTGTTCGATATGGTGAACTGCAATATCATTTTTTAAAGTTCCCTAATGTTGATTGAACTTCAAGGTGAAAATAAACGTTCCGACTTGCACATGCTGTTTAATCAACTAACTGCTTAAAAACCTCGGATGACGTATCATCATAGAAATAAAAGCCCACCATTCGTTAACCCTCATCCATTGCAATTCGATGCAACCCACCTACCTAAAATCCAACTTTTGTCTGCTTGGTGTACAAGAAGGTTCTTTTGAAGCATCTCTACAGAACTCTGCTTATCCCAGTCCCACACGTATTTTCAATGTACGTATGTATTTTGTATCTTAGATAGTTTGATCTAATTCTTAAACTTCCAAACTATGCCATGTACAAGTTTAAGAAGTCTTATACAACGGCTTTGTCCATCCACCCGTCAACAGGTACAAGAGTAAAAACTGTAAATGATAGCGAGTTTCTGGAAATGATTCGGCGTCACAAGGATAGGTTTCATCTCTTCACTTAACCCTCCGTTCAGACCGGAAGTGGTAGAAACAAATCATTTCCGGTTTCAATGTTGATCACCGGACAAATAGGGGACGACCAGTGAGGCAAAAGGAACACAAAGAACGCATTTTATCAGAAATATTGGCGATAAATTTATTCGAATTGTATAACTGTGAGGCGGTAAATGGTAAATCCTAAGTAAACACTAAGTACAGAGTAACAAATGAATGGAACAAGTTAATCCACCTCAAGAAAGTTTTATTTTAGAATAATAAACGAGACAACGATGAGTAAAAAACTTCATATTTCATGCACACTACATGAATTACAAACATTCAATGTGGGAGGCGCGTGTTACATAATGTGTCTAAACTATCTAGGCAAATTTTTGTCATACACGAGCAGCATGTCAGCATCTATGGGTCCGATGACAACAGCCATACGACTTTGTAATTCACTTAAGTATTTTGTAGCATTGATGGCACGAAAACATCATCCTTCTCACCACCACCAAAGAAATTGCAGTGGGTGAATACGCGTGTTATGTCATAAGTAGGTATCGCTAAGTTTTGTGCTACTACTACACACTTAATTGCCTTGTGACTGTGGTTAGCATACGACCCACGTTCGATTCCCGGTATTCTCGGTCCGAGGTTATTTGGTTCGGAATGTATGTTAAGCTAGGTCGACACCTATAGCCTTAAGTCTTTGAGACCCATTCCAATTTTTGTCAAAGTTGTTCAGAAATAAAAGAATTTTATAATTCCTGTATTTAATTTTCTAGAGAATAGAAAATATTACTTACTAAACTACGAATGTTAGTGAGATTGTCTTCGTAGTTGCTAAGTTAGTTATCTAAACTAATTAAATTATAATTGAAATGAAGAACAATGCCTTTCAAAAGAATTATAATTCCTTTCAAAAAAAAAAGGAACATACCGACAGCAGAAACTACACTAAGTGCTATTTCCTAAGTACTAAATACAAGTAATTACATAAAAAAATATAGGACTAATTTTAACTTTGGCAATATTTTAAGAAATCGGAAAATTGGGGCCGTGACCAACCATCCAAACATTGAAAATTCACAAGACATGAAAAAAAAAAAAGTTACTGTAAGGTTGGGAAGCTCAAAAAGGCAGAAAAATATTAGCTCGTTAGTTGTCTGTTCATTGTCTATCTTGTTCGATTGTCCATTGCTTCCGTCATAAATGAATTTTGCTGGATGGTAACCAGAATGTGGCAAATTTCCAACACACTAGTTTTAAACTTGCATTATTTAGTTTTGTCTGAAAATTCTACACGAGACGAGACACCCTTAATTCTCGTTTTGTGCTCATTCCTACAGGTGTCAGTGATATTGTTTGGTGTGTTTATTTATAATTAACTAATTCGAAAGTAGTTCACGCGGAATTAAATATAATACAGTTTCTGGATTGAAATGACTAACATTTCCGCATTACCCGTGTATGGAAGGAATATGTTGCGACATCTTGGAGAAAAAGACCGCTGGTTTACGGAGAAATAGGTAGAGAGGGAGATAGATATCATGATAGCACAGACTACAAGAGAATTATAGACGTTGTCGTTGCGCAGAATAACATTCAATCAGGATTTTTTGTTTCTGTGGCAATGATCTTTCGAGATCCTGAAATCATATGATTAACTCCAAATAATAAGAAATATGTTTTTAAAAAATCAGTATCTTCCAGTTAATCGCTATTTTTTTCTTATTTCATAATTGCACTTACGAATAGTTATTTTCCTAGGGTGGATTCGAACCTTCGATCTTCGGGTTTACAATTACTGGAATTGCACGTGTGAAAAACTAAATTTTTCAGGGAAGATAATTGTCCTAGGATGGATTCGAACCTTCGATCTTTGGTTTTATAGATTTCGCTTTTTCTGCTTTATATTGTAAGATATTTACAGAAGTTCGCTATTCACGTTTTTTGATATAAAATTTTCATGAATTCCTTCACAAATCTGTGAAGCAATGTTTAGATACAAATGTAATATTGCAGCGAATGTTTATCATACATTTATAACAGAAGAAGAATTGAAAAGATTTGAATGTTTCGCACCATGCCAACCTTGCTGTTCGGATTGAAGTTTCAAGTTTAGTGTTCAGTAAGATCATTTTTCCGTACGAAAATCCCTTTTGACAGTGGGAGAAAGTCCATATTTAAGTCGTTTGTTTCTAATTCAATTATTTTACGCTATTATTGAACAGAAATATTGAAAATAAATGTGTCATTACTGTTTTCTCGTATTGAAACTTTCATATATTTTAATATATAAAGAAAAAGGAAGTATTTTTGATAAACGTCATTTATAGAATACGCGACTCTCTTTTTCATGTAATGGTACAGTAGTGAAACCTGGACAATGATAAGGACCCAGGAAAAGATGCAAGTGACGGAGATGAGAATGTTAAGATGGATATGTGGTGTGACAAGGAAGGATAGAATAAGGAATGATTAAGAGAGACTGATAAATGGGACTCATGAGTAAAATGTTTCAGGAATGGAGGCCAAGCCATGGCTGGGATGATGAAACGATGACTATGATGGAAAGAGAATTGTAAAACTGGAAGTAACAGGTATAAGGAAGGGGTGAAGAACCACAATAAGATGGAAGGACAAAATACGAGGTGATTTGAGAACAGGGAATACAGAATAGAGGACAGCCAGGATAGGAGAGAGTGGAGGAAAAGACGGGAACACCGACCTTAAATGAACGTGGGAAAAGACGGAGACAAATAATATTTATTTCGTTTCTTCTTTTTCTTTCTGCCGATCAGTACACAATTTAAACGCTTTACGACATTTGATATATGTATAACGTATTTGTTCTATTTATAACAAGACACAGTGGCCAAGTGGTAGAGCGCTTACTTCTCGTGCGTGGGGGCCCTGGTTCCGTCCCCGGCCAAGCAAGTTTGTGATGGACATCGTGACATTAAAACTTCCCAACCAAGTTCCGTTAGTTTGTTCAGTCATCAAAGATCATCCGAGAATTGGTTGACAGAGTTGTTCCATCATGACAATGCGTGGCCACACACATCTTTGATGCGTCCACCGTATAGCCAAGACCTTGCACCGTCTGACTACCATTTCTTTCGGTCTCTGCAAAACTTTTGATGGTAAAAAAATTGGCCGACCGAAGCGCCGCTGAAAATCACTTGAAAAAAGTTTTTCAACGATAAACCACAGAAGTTCTACACCGATATAATTATGAAGGTACTCGAAAAATGGCAAAAGGTCATAGATAATAATGGTCAATATGTACACTCATGTCCAAAATGATTGTCGCATATCTATAACTGTCTTCTTGTAAAAATATAATTAGATAATGATTTTGCAGGGTACTTTTAATACTGATACTATGTGTACAGTCGGGAAATGTATATTTGTGGTAAATTTCATAAGAAAAGAATTATAAATACGAAAATTATAATGGGTAAAACAAAATGTTGCTAAATGGACAAGAAAGTTTATTTTCGTTTTCTTGTTCTTATTTACTGCTCATTTGACATGAAATTTTCCACATACATGTCTTTGCCGATTATACACATACTAACATTATAAGAAATACCAGGCGAATTCCTTATCAAATTATATTCCTACAACAACATATTTATAGACATGCAGCAATAATTTTGGACATGAGTGTCCAGAAATTTTTCTGCCAGCAATAAACTACTTTCTGGTGGAAATCCTAGGAAACCTTCAATAACACTCATGCTGGGTCAGTCGTATGGCCAAGGAATCAATGTGAAAGATATTCCCTTCCCTAACAAATTTAGTCCTTTTTCCTCTGGGTCTTGCATCTTTCCCGACAATTTGATAGATACCAAAACAAACATTGTTGGTTATACAATAACATTTTCAATGAGCAATGTTTCATCTCTTACTTTTTTGGAAAAGCAACATTTTTCTTTTACTTATGATACTGGAACAAGTCTGGATTGGAGTTTTCCCGGCTTCCTTTTTCACTTTCTCTAAGAAGATATTCTTTCTAATTGGGCCTGGGTGAATAAACATATGCACTCCCAATAACTTTCATCTTCATCCATTCCGCCAACGAAGACACCGCGCCAGTACACAAACACACACACACATGTTTCTTCTGCAACCGTTCTGAGGATTCTCATAGGACATTTGCAAATGAGTTTTATTATCCTTGTAGAGGAAGAAGCATGCCTTTTTCGTTGAGTTTAGCCCGTTAGTTGATTCCTAACGCATCTTTTGACAAGGTTTACGGGGTGATGACATGTACTTAAGAAAATTATCATACATGCATTATCTTTTGCAGTATGTTAACACATCCCTAGCAATAATATTATTTAACAGAAGTGAATTTCTCCTTAATCCCTCCCATTAATTAAAATACTGTACATACTAAATAGAGTATTTTCATATTGAATTTTAAGGAATTTACGCCCATACATAATGTATTTACTATATATTATTGAATACAATTACCGTTGCGAGAAGCAAATTTCTGTAATCTGTTTCTAACAGACATCTCTCAGTAACGGACAAAAATTCATGTCCCATTAGTGTCCGTTATTCAGAGATTTCACTGTACAAACTTTTCCCACAGTTTTGAATAAGAATATATTTTAATTCCATAGGCCATCCAAAATATGTAGAAGTGTACAATGTGTGAAATATCATTACCGAAGAAACGATGTAACCGTTTTCAGAAAACAGTGAGAAATCAGAAATGGGGTTCACCATTTGCTTGGAAGATTTCGTAAAATTTGGAGGCAGTTCTTGTACTTTGCACTCCTAGAAGAATATTCATCGCTTTAACCTAGTGAACTATATTAATTTAGTACGACTTCAGCGACTCCAGTTCGTCATTGGATTTTGACCTAGTAGCGTGAGCTGATCTAGAATTTCTTCTTTAAGATGTTATTTTCAGTTCGAAGAGGCGATATTCACCGTTTTAAGATACACTTCGTTTCTTCTATAGGCCTGAGGCATCCATTTAGTTTTGAACATCTTAAGTTAATGAAATCTAGCCACACAAAGTATGTTTAACGTCACGTTCACGTGAACACTGAAGTACTGCCTGAAGGTGATGTGGTTCTGTCTTAAAAATTCATTATGAAATATCTTCCTTGAAGTTCACTCCTCTGTTCTTGAAAAATCCCTTTAGTTCCAGATTCCATTGCTATCCTGCGTAGTTTGTACGCATCTGTTTGAAGTGAGAAAGAGAAAGAACTGTTTCTAAATTTATGTTGAATATATCTTCATGTGGAAACATGTTTCCTTGGAAATGTTTATATACATAAACTGCACTTTTTCGTGTACCTCTGTACTAGTAGGCCCTATGTTTCTCACGTAAAAATAAATATACGTACAATGAAAGCCGTTCCCAAGTAAAATTTGCATAATTGAATTAATTTGTAAACAATTGTAAAGGAAAACGCACATTTAAATGTTGGAAAAATTTAAGAAGTAGTACTTCGAAATTCAATAATTAAGTTTTTGTTATCATTGTTTACAGATAAGAAACACTTGATGAACATATGTTTATAAGTGGTGTTTTCTTGTATCAAAATAATTTCGAGAAAACTGTTATAAGTGTTCTGTAGTATTTTCTAAGTTGTAGAACGCTATGATCTCCAAATTCCTTTACTTTACTGCTATTTATTTGTATTTCGAATTTCACTGGATGACACATTTGATGAGTTTAAATTACCATTTTTTGGTGTTATGGTTGATTGTCAAATTTCGTAATACAAGTGTTAGTCAGAAGATCTGCAATATTTGTATACATAGATTGCTGGTATAAATACGCACCGTAAGGTCAGGAATGTTACAAAATTTAATTTTTGTTAGAAACACGGAATATTCGCATGGAATAAACCAATACTAACTGAATGTTTGGTATAGTTATACTGTGCGAACTTCATCTCAAGACATTATTTTTACTTCGTTTTTAGATAGTGAAATTCACTTACCATTCAATGATAGAAATCTCACTTTGACAGTCAATATGACCTTCGCAACAATCAGATCAGTTTTTAACATGACCTAGATTGGAACGTCTGTAAACAGCTTCCAGACACTCTTCCGGCGATCACTTGAATTTCGCGGGGGCGGGGTACAAGGTAAAGCAAGACTTACAAAAAAAAAAAAAGTAAACAAATACAAAAGGACGCCATGAAAACCATGCTCACAAATTAACGCTATTATTAACCTAATTGCAGAAGTGTTCTGAGAAATAATATTGAATTCTGTGAAACGTTGCATGAACTCCGCACAGCAATTCTTCGCATACACAAAAGAAGAATGGAAACGTGACTAAAGAGAAATTTCACGAACTATTGTCTATATAGCTTTTAAAAATTATTTAAATCATTAACGGCATTCACTGTGGAAATAAAGTCTCTTCATTTCGTCTGAATGTATAAGAGCATCAAAAATGAGTAATTAAATCATCCAATTTTCTGAGAAGTTCAAATGCACCATCTGTTTACCTAGCAAACAGACCTTTTACAATAAGCTGGTTACATAGTTAATATGTTTTATCATGCATTACATCCAACAAATGTTACTCGTATCGTGCAATGCAAGTGCTTGAATAAGACTATTTACTTTGAATCAGCAACGGTATGTATGGTAAAAGTAACAGTCTGTACTAGCATTTAAAACTTAATCCAATACACAGACATTACTGAAAAATATCAACTTTTTCGTCTCATGTTCTCCTCTTCGGAAAACTCAGCTCACATGGATTTCTAGTGGTTTCTTGCATAGGCCTACATCCAATCTCCGTGCTTGAGTTTGGGGCAATATATGAAGCACAATTCGGCAGCACCGGATGCTTTTGTCGAAGTCGTAGAGCTAACCTGATAATCTAGACATCGGATTTTTATGCACTTAAAATATATGAAATATGCATGCAACTGTGCTGTTAAATGTGTTAAAATATGTACTAACAATAAAATAAAAGAGCATTTTCAAACATGCAGCAAAGATGTGACAGAATTTTGTTGGTGAAATATAACATCGAAGGTGTGCTTTACTTTTCAGAGACTTCTCTTCAGAATTTATTTTTGTGACAGTTACAATTTATATACTCCTAACATGATCTCTAGCTTTTCTTCACAATTGTATTTTAATGTTGGTTTAAAGGGACAAGTTTTGCCGATAGATGCCACTACACTCTTCGTATCTCTCTCATGTATTCTTTTGCATTTCACGAAAATTCACGATTTCTCTTACAAATTTCAACCTAGAGACTTCAAATTTTTGGAGAAGGAACTTCATAATCTATTGAAGGTAACAATCCGTGCCGATTTTTTATTTAAAATTTTCTTAATTGTTTAAATGGCTTGATTGTTGAAATGGATATCCAAATCTTTAACAATATAACTGTTTCAACAATGAAGAAAATTCTAAATAAAAAATCTGCACGGATTGTTGTCTTCGATAGGTTATGAAGTTTCTTCTCGAAAAATTTGAAGTCTCTAGGTTGAAATTCTTAAGAGAAATCGTGAATTTTCGTGAAAGGTAAAAAATACATGAGAGAGAGATACGAAGACTATAGTGACATCTACCGGCAAAACTTGTCCCTTTACACCAACCTTAAAGTATTAACTTTACACGAAATAATAGGAGTCTTACTTTTCTACACGTTTCCACTGTACAAAAAAGAAAAAGAAAAAAAAAGAAAATTTTAGTTTTTAAGAATTTAACCCTCTCTATAATTAGCCATGCTTCTTTTCATTTTTTGGTATCTGACATTTGTAACCACAAAATGACTTGTTAACATCAGTAGATGTTACTGGACAATATTTATACAGAGGAGCAAGTTTAGTATCTATATGTTTTTGGCAAGTTGAAATTTAATTCTTGAAGGTATTTTCCCATGGCTTCAACTGTTTTGTGATCGGAGTTTCTGGCAATAACATCCGTCAATTTTTTTCCATAGAGCTCCTAAATTTCTACTGAACTTCAACTAAAACTAAGCATTCACTGAATAGCATTCCTCATGTCTCTTGTTTCTGAATTGATGTGGAGATGATATTACGATGTTTATCATCATCAGATTTCTCTTAATGCCTTGGCAGTTGTATGCGTATTTGCTTTACTGATCGGTCGCTAGCATTATTGGCCCTCCATAAACTAAGCATTCCTCCAACCTTTAATGTAAAAACCCGTTCTGTTGCATAGACATTAAATGTATTGAAAGCATAAAGTAAAACTGTATTTATTCCATGCTATAAGCATACATCTGAAATAAAAACTTATAGAATATGCTGAATATGCCCCTAAGCACAAATGTATGCTCTAACCTTTGAAATGCGCATTTATATACACTATAAAACTTCAAATTCGAGCTTTATTACTGTCGTTAGAAACTCCTACCAAGTTAAAGAGAGATGCATATAAGCAAGCAAAACATAAATTTGCATAATAATCCAATGTTTACTGATAACTTCAGGGTGCTAGTCGTTGGATTTGCCTCTATGGCCTGGCGTATAATCCGGAATCCATAGTTTTTGGATTCCTAATCTTGGCTGATCGGATAGGTTCTTGCAACCCAAGCGAAATTTTTTTGAACCATCAGGTTGCTGTATGGTAATGGTCCAGTTCCAACTCTTAAAGCTACAAAGGCCACAAGGAATAATTGTTAATTACTCCAAAAGAAAGAATACCGATAAGGTATCAGATCAAATCTTTAGGGCTAGATCAATAATTTGATTGTTAAACATGTATAGTTGTTAAGAAAATGTACAAATCTTAGTCGTCACGAAGTTTTTTTTTTGGGGGGGGTAGGGGAATTCTGATCCGGTGCCCCATCCGTATGGATTCGCCCTTGGTGACAGGAACTCAACCAGCACCTCTCACACAGCCTGTGCCAACAAACACAGTCCACTGCGAGTTACATGACATAGAGATGTTGGTTCGGGTTCGGGTTATACGGGCGAAACCGCTTATAAGGGAACATAACGCTTTAAGGCGACACCAATGGTACCACAAACATGCAGCATAAATCACTGATGACTGGAAAACGTGTGATATAGTGGGATGAATTACTGTTCACCTTATTTCGAAATTTCCAGACCTGAACATAGTTGAACACCTGTGTTCCGTTTTGAAGACACGAAACCGGCCAAAATTCCGTGTCCATCGTCTCTCACGAACTGAGTGATGCCATGCACGCGGAATGTTGTTATTATCATTCACGATCTATTTGATCCTTTCCACATCGCATCAGAAGTGTTCGAAGGGCGAAAGGCGATCCAGAGTGATATTAATGTCGTATGTTGTACTGTTCTTTAGGTATTTACATTAAATTGATAAGTATCTGTGTATCTCCAAATATTTCAAACCTTGGCCTGAAGTCCAACTTCATTATAAGAGCCCAGTACTGTGTACAAATGCGAATTAGAATATTGAACTTCAAAAGAAAGATTAATGAGTATTTTCTATTATGCATAATATGAATGAGTTTTCGTGCGTTTCTTAAACAAGATATGAGTGCGTTGTTTTGGAAATAATTTATATAAATGTTTTGTTAAGGAATTCTTACTGAATAGTTGTAGTTTTTATTGCCTTTTGAACACTCCTTCCTTAAAGTTTGAGCTAAAAATGGCCCTGAGATTTTTTCCGCTTTTGTTTAAACTGTTGCATAGAAGAAGAAGGGAATGTCACAAATCACAAGCCTATAATGAGCTCGTTTTCTTCTGTTATCTTGTTTTTCCTGTTGGTGACGCAGCATAATATGACTAGGTAGTTTAGAACGCCTTTGGGACTTTTTTATATTTTTTTTATCATGACTAATTCTCTCCATGAGACTACAGACGTGAGTAACTGCATGACAAAAGAAAAAATACTTTTTTTCTTTAGAAAAAGAAAAAAGGAAGTAAACAAAGGCACAGTTGAATTGTAATGATATTTATAGCAATAAGATGAAATTTGATAACCCTTTTCAAAGTGGAAATTTTTCTGTAGAATGCTGTAATCAGTACTATACTCTTCTGTATTCGATAGTATCTATTATTTGTGGGGTAAGGTTCGATCAGATCTATGTTGAGCGATCATACAGATGTTTTAATGTGTTTCCTTGTAGCCATGCCAAGTGAAAAATCGGAATAAAGATGAACGTTTGGTTTTATTGTATTTGATTTGATTTTTAGTTTAGCGCCCCGTTCATCAGCGAGGCTATATGAGACTGGAATCCGAACCACATAAACTCCCGCCGATAATCGAACCCGGATCTCCTACGTCAAAGGTGCGTACGCTAACCGCTTAGCCGCGAGGGATCTCCATAAAGATGAAGGTGTGTTCGCTTTCAATCTACCTAGTTGAATCATTTAAGATTAATTTTGGAACATAGCAAAATGCACCTCGTTGTATAAACTCATAAAAGTAATGGGACACTTATCCTAGTGTTTACGAAAATTCTGCTTCTAAGAAGTAAAGGAGGCTATTTTTATAATTTTTTAATTTTGTACATATCAGGGCTCATAGCGAGTCACTTTTTTGTTTAACTAGAAGTTACTTTTTTTCAAGTTGGTCACTAAAAGTTACTTTTTTTTTTTAAGTTTGTCACTATAGTTACTTTTTGGGGGGTAAAGTAATTTTTTCGTGTGATTTATGTTTTGCATTGGCAGTTTTCTAAGAAAAATATTATAAAAATAAATGGAAAAGGCAGAAACTTGTTACTTATTCTTCTTCTGAAAACTTCAATACTTGCTGTCATATGCAGCTGTGTTGCCACATGTGAACCAAGTCAGATTTATTCTCACTTTAGCCTTTATTTCTAAAGCACAATGGGTGCTTGGTGGATGCTTAAGTTCTCAAGCTGGGTTTGCCATCGATGAGTAGTATTTTTTCAAGGGTTGACCATCCAGGTGAGAAGATTTCCCTAATTGCCAGTAAGTTAGGACTCCCTAAACATAGATTTATGAAACATGTGAGTTCAAAGTGGCTTACACTTGAAAAATTATGTGAAAGGGTTCTTAAACTCTCAGTACTCTGCAGGAGTATTTCCTCAAGTTTCTTCCTCTAAACAAATCAAACATAAAATATAAGTCTATAAAATTTTGAAAGACCCATCAACGAAAGCGCAGTTAAATTTTGTCATCTCAAGTGCAAAACTTTTTAAAGATATCACGGAACTGCTTCAGAAAGAGGATCTCCTTAAACTTCAAACTGTTACCAAGGTTTTGTTGTTGCGATTTATGAAGTAAGAAGTTGTTATATCTTTCACTGAACTTAAACAAGGTGCTGTAAGTGAGGAAATTTTGTTACCTGTTGAAGTGGTGTGAAGAAGAAACAAGGTTAGCATTTGGTTTGGAGAGAAAAAAAAAAAGTAAAATTCAATTTATGACCAAGTTTGGCATCAAGGTTTTAAAGTTACTTTTTGATGAGATTTTGGTCACTTTTTCATGTGCTTTTGGTCACTTTTCAACTATTTTGAAGAGACAAGACCACTATGAGCCCTGACATATTCATAAGGTTGCACAGTGTGAGAAAACTTAATTCGTTTGCATCGTATTATTGAATGTGCTTAGTACTTGCGTAAAGTAGGGTTTTGATCATTTCACTTTGGATGAAATACTACCCTAAGAGGGGAAAGGATAGTTCAGATTTACCGTTCAGATCTTTTTCATAAAACTTATTTTTCCCATGAGAAGATCGGTTATCTCACGTAGTTATAGAATAAGCAATAACAGCTACCTTCCCCCAATAATTTGGTCAATAATGTTAATAGTGTCAATGTCAATAATTTGGTGTTACCGTTCTAAATACGTACGGTTATCATATATGAGGGTCATGCCGAAAGTTTTAGATACTAAAGTTGAAAATAATGTTGCCGTAGTGAAATGTTTCGGGTTTTAAAGCGTATACCCTCTAGTGGTGAAAGGTATAACTACAAGACTACAGGTTTGCTTGTTTAAAAATTAAAGGGCTAGAAGTTAGTTCGACCCTGGGTTTGAAGAGTTCGAAGAGGGTTAGTTCGACCCTGTCAGTCGGCAATAAGGAACTCGAGCGATGTAATTTTCGTGCAACAATCATTTATGATTTTAAGTGCGATTTAACGCAAGAGCAGTGCCATAATTGTTTAGAAAAGTGTTTCGACTTTCGAGGACTGTCTCTTCACGCGCAACCATTTTTAGTTGATTTGCGAAATTTAAACGCGGTCGACAAAGCCTAACAGATTAGCCTCGCTCTGGGCATCCTGGCAGCACAGTTACGGATGAAAAGTCACAGCAGTAAAAAATCTTATGATAGAGGATCGCCATATCACATACGAGAAAATTCACTCAATTTTGAAGATTGGATCAAGTGCAACCCAGTCCATAACAAGAGATCATCTCAGCCGTTGCAGTCGCTAGACCCCATATGTGCTTGCGCATGAGCGAAAAGATGACTGCGTGCAGAGATGCCGCTATATCCTTAAAAGATTTTCGCAGGGCCAAAGTAAAAATGTTTATACTGTCGTCACAGTTGACGAAACATCGATTTACAACTATGACCCCTTGACATGGTTTTCAAAATGAAATTCTGCCTTCGAAAGCTAAAAGTACGATGCCATCTTTTCTTTCTCTGAGACCAGCCTGTAGCAACTATACAGTTAAGATTATCGACGTACGGTAACGGTAGAGTAGTACGTTACTTATTGGCCTTCCGAGTGTCTTTGAAGCTTGGAGATCTGCGTATTGAAAGTCTCCATTGTCTCACTTTCTTTATCACGACAATGGCAGCGAAAACTTTGGAGTTTCTAGAGGAGATTCCACAGGAAAATGGAGTTTGTATTCTACCGCACCCGGTTTATTCTCCAGATTTAGCCCCGTGTGATATCTTCCCAAATCTCAAGAAAAAGCTTCGAGGACGTCGCTTTCAAACAAATAAAGAGCTATCGCAGCGTATAACAATAAAATTTCTGATATTCCGTAATAATAATAGAAATAATAATAATAATATTTGACTCGCAGTTTTTAAGAATGCAAAAGTAAGTAAGTATTAAGTATTGTTTTTGGGGAATATTTTGAGAAATTGTAAAAAGTTTTATATTAAAAAAATCCAAAAATCTACTGTTTTCTATACAGGGTGGCCAAAAGTAGGTATACACCCCTGCATTCTAGAGCTTATAGGTTTATTTGCTTCGGCTCTTCTGAGCTTAAGATATAAGTAAAAGACATTAAGAACAAATAATAAAGAAACTAAGTCTACGTGATAGATAACAATAAAAAATGATTTTAAAAAAAGCAATGAGTTGATCAGTATGGGACTGTATACCTACTTTTGGGCCATCCTGTATTATCACTAATCGTTTTCGCCATCGTAAAGGACACCGTACAAAAAGGATTGCATTTCCTGGTCTGTCTGATTTGGGTGATTTTTGGATATGTTGTAACTGAGGACCCCCTGGTCAATTGTTTATATGGGCAACTCCCTATGACCAACCCTGTGACCTCCAGAGGTCACCAAAAGTCACACCGTTACATGGACTATTCTCATTTGCCGTAGCCCAGTATAACACACTACTCTTTTTTTTTTAAATACCAAGTTTTAATCAGTTCTACCAACATACGTTGTATGATCTTTGGTGACCTCTGAGGGCACGGATTGTTCAGAGGGAGTTGACCCCATATAAACAATTGACCGAGGGGTCCTCAGCTACAACATATCCAAAAATCACCCAAATCGGACAGACGAGGAAATGCGAGTCGGACAGACGAGCGACAACCAAATACGCACGAGTCCACGCATTCTGCGCGTTTTTAATGCTTTTGCGTTTGCAGCGCATTGTGATTAGCCATCCACATTTAAATACATGGTCAGCGTGTTCCAAGCATACGCATGAATCATAAAAACACGTTGCGAACGCATTGATTAGCCGTGCACTACTATGCTTGGAGCATTTTTATATATATATATATATATATATATATATATATATAATTTTAGTGAATAACTTGAATAATGAAAAATATTTAAAACAAGTGGAAAGTAAGCCAGATAATATATACAATGGGTTATTATATGAACTAGGTCTAGTATTTTTTTTCCAAGACCGTTCGTATAGTATATACATTTGGATACCCATCAATGATGTAATAAACTGCGCACCCAAATTACTGGTCTATAAGAAAAGATTTAAAAACTGCTTTTCTTGTATGTAGTAGCATCTTGTAGATACTACCTGGCTTACTGTCTAAATTTTTTATATTCTTCATTGTCTTTGTTATTCACAAAAATTCAAAAAAGTGAGATGAGCTTAACGAACAGTCTTAAGAAGTCAATCAAACTTTAGGAGAGAATTTTTTTTCTGATATTGTTTTTTCATAGTTGGATATTTAGAAAAAGCGAGAAAGGTGTAAAATCCTCTCTATTTCGGGCTGTACTCAAAAACAATTCCTAATATAGACTTGAAACTGCGTGGAAGACAACTTAAATTATTATTAGTAGTAGTACTGACCATCGTGTGTTCCTTTGTTGAATGGAAGTTGGATTTCCTGTGAAGAAACCAGTGGCGATGTAACGGGAAACAAAGACAGGGTCAGTGCACGGTATAAACAGCTTGTTTTTTTATATATTTTTTACATGTTTATTTTCCTTTCAAGTTCTTTTACTTTCGTTTCATCTGTGTTGCAGAGCGTTCACAATTATTGCCTTTATGCAAATAAGTGTTTGGTTCTGCATGAATCATACGGACCGGGTCAGTAGCATCAAGTTGGCATTTTTCTTTCCTTACTTAACGAATACCCTTTTAACATGAAAGTAAATGTGTATTGTACTTTAATAAACAGATTTGCTGAATATTTAGAATAGTAGTTTCCAGTTAATTACATACTGCGGCCTAGAATAAAGTGAGAACCATGTTCGGAGGCCATTTTCCATTATCACTTATAATTTCTCCCCTGATCCGATGATTCGTTGAATTTGTAATCCATACATCCTCAAAATTTTTGTTCTATATTATATCTTCTTTCATGTGTCTAGGCCAATAGGGATGGAGCTATGACATTTGAAAGTAACTATTTGAAATAATCTTTTTTTTTTTCTAAAAATCAGTCCGGTGTAATGGCCTTGCCGTACAGAATGTGCTTCGTAACCAAAAGGTTAAAGAAGTCATTTTCACAGTTACAAGTCAAATTTCGATCCAAGTATATTATCCAGCTCTTAGCATAAAGCTTAAAAAAAAATACACTTTTATTCGCATACCAGATGAAAGATGCTCACAAGCCGTCATTTGGCCATTGGTTATTTAGAAGAATATAAAAAAAGAAGTAGAATGTGATTAAGATAATTTTATAGATAAAACTTTAAGGGCCCTTAAATTAGTGTCCTGGGATCTTCGCTTGTTTCCTTGATATAAATTACTATCCATCACATTACATTTTCATCCACAAATATTTCTCTCTTTGAGGACAACTGTTTAAGAAATATCTCTATTGAAAAATGTTATCCATCTACAACAGGATAAATTTGAGATTTTGGTGTACTGCTTGAAAATTGATCCTTAGTTTCCTTTAATGCTATTTCTAACGATTTAAGAATATGCTTTCTTTTTCTTCTCATTAACATAACCCTTATCACAAATGTCAACCATCAGAAAGACAGAAACAACTTATGACATAACTTTCGTTGATCATATAACAGATATTTTTCTATAACAAAATCCTTGGAATGTTGGTCATTCTGTACAGATTTTCAGAAATTCAAGATCACTAAATACACATGTTCACACACAGACACACAAACATATATATATACAGGCTGGTAGGTAACTCCACCGAAAAACTTTGGGAGGCTATTCCTTATATGAAATGAAAGAAAAAGTTCTAATAAACATGGGCCGAAAACCATCTCCTTTCAGAGTTATGATCCATTAAAAATTCGAAAAATCACTTTTCAAAACTCCCTAACTTAGAAACTATAGGACCTATCCCAAGCGGTTTAAGGAATTACACAGGAGCTAGTATGTGCTCTATCTAAATATCCATGTGTTACTATCCTTCGTTATCGGTGAAAAGAACAGTAAAAAGGAAGTTGAAGTATAGGGATACTCATTTAAGTACTAGTGGTGCGTTCGTTTCGCTGGTACCGGTGAATTCTAAAACATGGATATTTAGATAGAGCGGATACCAGTTTCTGTGTAATTCCTTACACCACTTGGAATAGGCCCTATAGTTTCTAAGCCAAGGCGTTTTGAAACGTGATATTTCGAATTTTCGGTAGTTCATAACTCTGAAAGGAGACGTTTTTCGACCCATGTTTATTAGAACTTTTTTCTTTCATCTCGTATAAGGAACCGCCTCCCAAACTTTTTTCGGTGGAGTTACCTACCACCCTGTATATATATATATATATATATATATATATATATATATATACAGATGATCAGAAAAATGGAAACACTTGTAGTTGGCAACATGTCAGATGTATGGGTTGGCAGTGGTGTCGTGGGGCCCGCAGCGCCGGACCGCTGGTGGTAGTGTGTTAGGTCGGTCTTCATACTACGTCAGGCGCAGTGGAACAGCAGTGTCCAGTGGCTGCAGCAGACGGAGGTAGTGTAAAATGGGAGACACCTCAGATTTTCAAAGAGGGCAAATTGTTGGTGCGCGGTTATGTGGAGTGAGTGTGACGGCAGTGGCTACTGTATTAGGTGTGTCGCGTGGGACAGTGTCGAAGGTGATGACGGCCTACACAACACACGGGAAAACCACATCGGGGAAGCGGAACAGTGGGCGGAAGAAAATCATGAGTGACAGGTCACGCCGGGTATTAAAGCGCATTGTCACGCAGAACCGTCGTGCCACTGCGGAGCAAGTGACGGAGGAACTCAATCAGCACCTCCCCCACCCTGTTTCGACAATCACAGTCCGCCGCGAATTACATGACATGAACTTACGGGTCGTGTTGCACGGGCCAAACCGCTTATCAGGGACCACAACGCTTTCGCACGCCGCAAATGGTGCCGCGACCATGCAACTTGGACCATTGAAGACTGGAAACGTGTGATATGGTCGGATGAGTCATCCTTCACCCTATTCCCAACCACGGGCCGTGTTTACGTGTGGAGAACGCCCAAAGAAGCTTATGATCTGCAGTGTCTCCGCCCAACTGTGAAACATGGCCGCGGCTCTGTGATGCTGTGGGCCGCCATATCATGGTTTTCATTGGGTCCTGTGGTCACACTTAGCGGACGAATCACTGCCAACGATTATGTCGCAATTTTAGGAGATCACTTGCATTCTATAGTCCGGATGTTGTTCCCGGACAATGACGCCATCTTCCAGGATGATAATGCACCCATTCACACAGCTGGCGTTGTTGCAGCGTGGTTTGAGGAACATCGGGATGAAGTTCAACACCTCCCCTGGCCCAATCCCCAGATCTCAACATAATTGAACTTCTATGGTCCGTTTTGGAAACACGACTCCGGTGACGATTTCCACCTCCATCCTCTCTCACAGAACTGGCTGATGCCCTGCACGAGGAATGGTGTAAAATTCCACTTGCTACCATTCACGACCTCTATCCCTCCATCCCACGTCGCATCAAGGCAGTTCTGAAGGCGAAAGGTGGCCCAACACCATATTAATCTGGTAAGTTGCAATTTCGTTCAGGTGTTTCCATTTTTCTGACCACCATCTGTATATATATATATATATATATATATATATATATATATATATATATATATATATATATATATATATATATATATATATATATATATGTTACTCGACATTTCTGCTGGAGATTTGGAACATAGCGGTATCCAGAAGCATGCAACATACCGACTAAATTCGAAATTTTTTCATTGTTATTACTAGGCGTAGCTTAAGCTCATGTGATTCGGATTCCACGTTAATCTGTAGGTCCCGTCTCATATAGCCTCGCTGCTGCAAAGGACGTTAAACGCAAAATCAATTCAATTCAAATTCATCAGCTAACTTCCTAAATAAAGAAATCAGACTTTCAGTCTGTGTAGTGGGAAAGGTGACCAATGAGAAATGAAAAGCGATACCTTGTGGACTGATAGGTAACAATACCGTTCATTCAAAATAATATATCTCGTGAGTCTTCAATACATGCCTTGAAGCTGTTTTAGAACTTGATGAAGCAGTCGTGGTACTCCAGTTTCGAAATTGCCTCCAAAATCACGGTCGAAACCTTTTCGATGTTGGGAGTGATGTCAAAACCCTTTGTTTCAACGCCAGTTTGTTTCGGAAATAGGCCTAACAGAAGTTGCATGGAAACAAATTTAGACAGTATGAAGTGAACGAGCTCCACGAGCCTCTATTTATTTATTTTTTGTTTACCACAAACTGGCGTACGATCCCACTCTTGTGCATGGGTTTGGTGCCGATATTCAGACCGAATTCTACGAATCCAATAGACATTGCGAAATACCCATGTAATACTCGGGGTTCATAGTCCTCGGGCGTGAATTCCTTGTGGATAATTTCGTTGCATTCAAAGAAAACAGTAAGCAGAGCTTTGATTCGGCTCTTCTGCATTCGTTTTGGAGAGCTTTGACCCTACTATTCTGAACTCTGGCATTTTGTGAGTAGTTCGTACTTAAAGCACCATGCTCCATCCCTATTGCAATGCTTAAAATGAATCCTGGATCCCCATCAGTTGCTTCTCTCATGTCGCTGTAGTGGTCCACTCTAGAATTTTTTGTTCGTCATTAAGTGTGTATGGCACAAACCAATTTCCTTAAACTCAAAATATTGTTATGATGCATTTATTTATATCCTTGACAGAAAGCACTTTGGCACAAAATGATAGTGGCACAAAATGATAGAAAAAACACTAGGAAAACTGGTCTGAAGCCAATAAATAGCATTTCCAGAGTACTTACTGTATTTTCAAGTTTTGATCCCATCGTTCGTTTATATACAGCACTTCAACGCCTGCCGTTACTTCGCTATTGTGAAATGTGAAACCAAGTCTCTTACAACAAATACATATAGTCCTTGCAGCAAAAATCATAAAAGTGCCACTTCGTCGTCAAGTACACATGTTTTTAGTGCGCATGGTCTCGGGTTTGATTCCCTTAGATATAAACCCAAGTGTTCTTAATTCTAATGGTAGTTCTCGTCCTGTATAGTTTTAGTGCTGACAAAGAAGCATTAAACTCCAGTGAATCAATCAAAAACCAGAAAATTTACTGAGAAATCAATACGCTCGTGTGCTATGTATCTGATGAATTACTGCATTTGTTTTGTAGAGTGGTTGCTGTTTGTTTACGTTATATTGGGATGGAAAACAAATGGTTTCCTACTTTATAGGTTGCCAGAATATAATAGTAGAAGAAGTCAGTAGACATAGCTCATTTCTCGTTTTGTTTTATTATTTATTTATTTATTTATTTATTTTACTGTATACGGTTTTTGAAGTACTGTGATTTGAAGACGAAGGTGGAAACGCCAGAAAAATTGTCATACAAAGCAATTCAGCTTGATACTAGTCAAACAATATGTAAAATATTGAAATTCTACAAAGAAAAACCTTATACTTATTAATATCGATTTAAAAAAAAAAATTCTTTAATATTTAAATTTGTTTTCAAATAGGACAGTTCAGTTAGCAGCCACTTGCATGGTTGATATTTGAATCCATATGTTACCTATTTAACACAAAATAACTCCAAATATGTACACGACTGCTCTTACACGAATTTGATTAGGTTTAGCTAATCCTGGATCTGCTTATCCAGGAAATATCACGAAGAAGGGCTCACTTCAAGTGCGTAGGTCCTAGTTCGATTCCACATCGCATAAAGTGAACTTGATGGAGGACAAACACCGTGTGTGTGAGGGGGGAGGGTTCTGTTTCTTCTCACTTTCTTCATTCACCATTTCATTCATTATCATTATTGTCTTTTTTAGTCTCGGTGTATAAACGACGGATGTTCAACTGCAAATTTCATTTCAAATCAGACGTGTAGTGTACACAAAAAAGATTTATACGAGGATTGATTTACTGCTACTTCTACTTCTCGGTTTGTTTCGAGTAACTGATGCCTCTTTAATATCAACAGACCGATACGCGTATAAGCTTCTCTTATGCGAACATTTCTTCTTTCACAATCTTAAATAAATCAAATTTCTGTGGAAATTTTTCTGTTGTGTAAGTGTGCCGTAAGGAATTAATATAGCTGTGAACTTCGCTCTGTATCCAAGAGATAATGTTAGAAAATCAAATTACGAACCCAGGAATCGCAATTTATATTTATTTGTTAAACTTTTAGCTAATAAATAAATAAAATGTACAAACGTAGATGATTAGATAATGTATCTTTCGAGGAATGGATTGGTGCTATTGTCAGTTAAATGCGAACTATAATCGGAAAAGAACTTTTATTTTTTTATTATCATTTTTTTGAAGCACTGTACTTGCGCAGTTAACTTTGTGACTACGTCAGTGATTTTTCTTATTCCTAGTGGAAGTTCCCCGCAAGAAACAATGTCAAAGCAAAAGATATATCTTTCGACTACATGCCTAATATAGATTCCAGGAATAAATGTTTTAATTTTTGAAGGACAAAAATATTTGTTTTATTTCCTTGTGCTCAAGATTATCAATATAAATAGGTGAAATAACGTATCTGTAATTTATTTTATGCTCACCTTTAACCAAATAGCTTATGCACCTTTGGTACTCGTAGTTTTGTCTTCGATTCCAGATGGGTTTACAATTTGTCAGTTAAGTATAAAGCAGTTTGAAAGCTGCTTTAAGTATATTGCAGCTGGCGAAAGTTGTCTGTGGTGCCTGCTAACCAGTCTTTGGAGCGAATGAATTTAACAGTCAAAAGCATTGAATGCCTGCCAGGTAGAAGTTTCATATTCTCAATTCTTAATTATTCCCCTCCATATATCACAGCACAATCACATACTCTATTTCAGCGTTTCCGAAATTGGTTCAGGGACCATGAGAGTTTATTTTTTATAATCCAGTGGGATAGATTAGACATGATCTCTTTTGTATTTCCTTCAATATGATGATATTGTTAGTTTTCTCTTTGACCATAATACTAAATAAACTGCCCGAGGGTAAGTATATATATGTAAAATATTTGAACACCTTCCTCCTCTTGACACGAATGGGGAATGAATTAAACTGCTGTGACCGAAATAATGTCCGCTGTCACGTCATTTCGGTCGTACTTTAATTTTTATTTAAAGAATGTATTAGGACTTCATAATTTATTTTTCCTATTTTTTGCACACGTAGTTTTGGATAGATTTTAAAATCTTCCGGTTTTCATTATCGTAATAGTATGCATATCATCAGAAGGTTTCAAAATTCAATTGCGGATTGACATTTTTACCACTTGTGACCGGAACGAACACAGTGTAACCGAAATCACCATGGTATGACCAAAAGGATATTTTGAACTTCGGAATAATAAATATAAAGATTTAGGATTTTATTCGAAAATTTCTTCAGACTGAAACAAAAGCAGTACATTAAGAGATATGTAACGTGAATAATATATAGTCTCTGTATTGACGTTTAATATACTTTCAAAACTATTTGTTATTTTAGTAAAAGCATACACTTACGTACAACATGCACATCCAGTTCAGAAACGTTTTTGAGCACTTTTCTTGATAACAAAGGTTTCTTTTGTATTTTACGTAGTGGACACAAAAATCAAAAACAATTGGTGAACATTTTCAATAGACGGGATAAAGAGTATACAGCTTCATCCAGGAGACTTTTTATTTCATAAACTTGAATCTGGAACTTGTAGAATTTCAACTGCACTTGACTCTTCAGATAGATGAACAAAGTCATTGACATTACAAATATAATTTTCTGCAACACAAAACTGTTTGCAGTACGTTTTACTGTAATTCCAACTCCATTAACAGCTCTTTCTCCATGTCCTACCTCAGAATAGTTCTGTCATTTGTTAATTTTGTGAAATATTTTCGGTATGATATTTTTACATTGAAGCAGCATTATTTTTATTGTGATATTGTAAAGGACTGGAGCTAGTAAGATCAGTTCCAGTAGCTTCCGAGAGGTTACTTTCTATTATCAAAATAGGCTTCAAGTGACCCCACACGCCATGAATTTGATGATCCAATATATCAGAAACTGTGCAGAATGGCTTCGAAGAAACTATGTTCTTCTCTGATACGTAATATAGTATTATAGTGTGCAGTGAAAGTTATTTTTAGATGCTTCGTAATGTGTTGTTTGAATTCCCTATGAATATTTGTTAACATAATTTCCTGCAAATTCTAATGCGAAACAAGTTCGTTTTTCTTCAGATTTATTTTCGGACTTTGAACTGTCTGGCTTGATTAATCATTTGGAAAATGTGCTCTTTAGCATCAAGATAAATTTCGGATATTTGTTCACTACCTTTGTTATCTTCTTTGTTCTCCCTTTAATTTCTTTATTTTCCATAACGTATTTCCATCTCGAATGTTTGTTTATTTTTTTTATTTTTTTGTCAGCTTCATGTTGATACTTGACTTATTTGTAATGACATTGAGAAGATTTACTGAACATACACAGTTCATTTGCGGCCAAAGAAACAATTTTATTAGTTACCTCATTTAGATTGGCTTCCGTAATGTATCTAGTACAAACTCGAGGATGACAATGGTCTTACATGTGATTAATTTACAAAAAGATTCCATGTTTCCGCTGAACAGTCAGACTGTACCTTTTATGGGATAGGAAAGACATACAAGTGAAGCAAATGGGTACCCCACACATTGGCGGCAGCCAACAAGGAACAACTAGTGATTGTCTGTTTGTCCTTGCTCACTGGTGAAGATACATGGGTCCTCTTTGTCACTCACAAGCGTACCAAACTTGGTTGTCGCCACGTGACACTGTTTCTCACACCTCAAGACCATCTATGCTGTCTGTATGGTGGAATTGTCGGCAAGTAGTGCATTACGAGCTGCTTCCATCTTGTCAGACCATCATTGCTGACCTCTAATGAATCTTAAAGGTGCCCGTTTCGCCACCGTAAAAAAGATCATAACCAACGCAGCGGCTGAACTTTGGAAGATCTCAAAAGAGGACTTTTTCCAGCGATGCCAAGAGTGATAAAGCAAGTGAAAGAGTGAGTGTGTGTGTGTGTGTGTGTGTGTGTGTGTGTGTGTGTGTGTGTGTGTACCGAAGGTGTCTACTTTCAAAGTGATTAAAACACCGTGTCCGTGGGTTTTCTCGGAGTCCCTCCGTTTCCTCCCACTTGATTCATTCCACCATCTCCTTTCACCTAGCCGGCATATACGTGGGACGTAAAACTGAAAGATTTGATATTTTTTGAATGCGATTAAGTGAATGTGTACTTCTATTATGGTAATAGTTACAAAAAATTTCTGTAACTTTTTGACTGTTCCTCGTATTTTACAGGTTGTTAAATAACATCATAGTCGTATGTGACAGCCGTCTATTTGTGTCATTTTCGGGAAATGTACTGGAAATTTTTCTAGGAGGACACTAGAAATATCCAAGTCAACTACATAATCAAGATTACACTCGATACTAAATCTGTAAACAATATCATGATTAATGCATCTCACCCTATCATACTCTAGCAGTAATTTCCGAAGGGTGCCAATTTAAGTACAGTTTTCCATATCTTTTACAGAATAAAAATTTCCCCCCAAATTGTTTCTGTGCTAACTTGTACAAAGAATAGTAATAAATTAGTTTAATAAAGCATATTATGAGCTTACAGTATGGTCGATTTATCATGCAACTTGTTATTTTGGAATGTTTTGTATTTTACAGAAAGATGACACGTCACTCTTGGCCCAGTTTTTCTACGCAGATGAAGCCCTGAATATCGTAGCTGCAGAATTAGATAGCTTTGATGGCAGAAAGGATCCCGAACGATGTACAGCATTGGTCAATCATCTTCGTCAGTGCCAGGATAAGGTGATTACATTATAACAACTTTGTGTCATATTATGTTTCTCTATGAAGTCAACTTTTAATACGTCACTGTTACATGTTTCTTCTAAAATATGCGTAGAATTCTTCTCCAACTATTTTCATATTCCTGTTTCATAAAATCTTTTTGTAAAACCTTACCTTACTACTCCATATTTCTGTGACGTCACAGTCCTTTCTTTTACAAATTAGATGTTTAGGTTAACGCCTCACGCTGATGTCATTTAGATTATTATTATTATTTTTTAAAGAATGCCTGCTTTCGTCTTTATAATTGAATTTTCCACTTGTTTTTATCTCCTTCATTCCAATGATATCGTGCTTATCTAAATAAAGTGCCCATTTAGTTTGTTATTCAGAATAAATTATCGTACTATTGAAAGGAAAATTAGAAAACCGAACGTAGAAGACGGAGAATGGAATATCTATTCTGTATCAACATGTCAAGTAATGAGTAGAAACACACACACACACAATTGAATACCTTTGAGAGAGAAAAAAATATACATATATTATGGCTGTCAGTGCTACAAGGCGTGATCAAAAATACGGTGAATGTAGTTGCACAGTGTCATCTATCGAGATGTTCTATCCATTTGAACTAGTAAACTCGGTGCGGTAGCCTAAATCCTTGGTACAGGTAGTGTCGAGTTTGAACGGGTTGTTACATGGTAGTTGGCTTCCAGAGGCAGAAGTCGCGCGCCAACATTAAGTTTCATTCTAAGCTGCAAAAAAGTGCCAAAGAAGCTTACGAAATGTCAACATTAGTGTTTGGCGATGGACTGGTGACATTGAAGACTGCTTAGAAGTGGTATGAGCGATTCAAAAGCGGCAAGGAGTCGGTTGAAAACGAGCAACGATCAAGACATCCTTCGACGTCAAAAACAGATGAAAACGTGCAAAAAGTGGCACAAATGATTTGCTCAAACAGGCGAATAACAATTCGAAAACTTTCCAAAGAACTACACATCTCGTATGGGGTCCGTGAAAATCATTTTAACTGCTGATTAGGTAGACAGATGGCTTCCTTCATGAAACGCGCCGTGACATACTTTGCTTTCGATCCGCGAGTTTTGGGCCGAAAAAAAGTGTTCGTCTGTCCACATCCGTCTTACTCACCAGATTTAGTATCATAAGGAAAATGTTTTGACACCATTCGTGACTGCGAGAGGGCGACGACAGAACATCTGAATGCCCTTCCAGAAATGATTCCAGTCATAGATTCAACGTTGGGATAAGTGTATTGCTAGCCAAGAACAGTACTTTGAAGCCGTGTCGGACGCCAAGTTGAGGGCCCTTGGCGCGGGTCCTTAAAGGCCCCCACCCATATATATATATATATATATATATATATATATATATATATATATATATATATATATAATATAAACTTAACGTTTACGGACTAGAGAGGGCGTTTGCTAATTACGAAGTTTTATTAAATCACGGAGGCGTACCGATATGAGTAAAGGGGGCCCGAGAAAACTTCTTTCGGAAAGACGAGGATCGACTTCCGCGAACTTTTTAGTAGAAAGACTCAAGAAAGCATTTTCGATCGCGAAAATTCAACCAAGGCCTACAGGTCTTTCGCCTCGTGATTCCTGCGGGACCCCTCGGGCTCTTGGCGATCACCAAGTAGCCAACGTAGCCAGTGCAGCATTGCTTTGAAGGAGATTAAATTAAGATCATGTAAGTTTAATACACTGTTTTTATTAAAATGATTCACTGTACTTTTTTGATCACACCTCGTAGATACCCACTCGACCCTCCATATGAAAGACAAACGTAGGAAAGGGTTGAGATGTGTTCTAGGAGATGTTTCAACATTTTATTACAATTTTATTTCATATAAACTGAATTATTATGGAGTGGGACTTTACGATCGCTGTCCTATTTGTAAAACAAAAAAAAAAAAAAATGTGCCTGTGAGTAACGCTGATACTCAGAGTTCTGAACATATGAGTTACAAGTTGCATAAACATGTACGCGAAAATATTTAGGTATGATTAATCCTTATCATAAACTCAGAATGCCTCTGTCTGTCAGTCAGGCTGATAGTTGTCGCGAGCTGCGTTACCTTCTGTGTGACGCCAAGCAGCGGCGCAAATCTGTCTTCAACATTGGGGGGAACGGGTAAGATTTTTTTTTTTTTTTTTTTTTTTTTGCCATGTCCAAAATATTTTTGAAGATGAAAAACAATATTGAAGAGGAGCAGAGTTGTCTTTAACGTTGGGAAGCGGGCAGATTTGAGGCTTATTCTGGGGGACATCAATCTCATCTCACATTTCTTTGTGACAGAGTTGGCGTGGGTCAATGAAAACTTGACCCACGACACACTGACCCACCACCCACCGTTACCCACTCTGACCCACCACCCACGGTGACCCACTCTGACCCACCACCCACCATGAACCACTCTCATCCACTTTGACCCACTCTGATTCACCATAATCCATCGTCATCAACTCTGAACACGATCCACGGCCTCTTCTAAACTGACTAAAGAGTTTACACTTGTAATAAAACAAGACTGTGAAATTGTCACTAATCGGAGTTTGAATTTCTAGTCAATCGCTCAAGCACCACTCTGTTACAATAACAGTGGATCTGACCTTTACGATATAAAATGGTAAAGTGTTTGTTAGTGAGGCAATTGAAACAGTTCGAGGTGGGGGTAAATTAGTGTGTGCCTAAAATATACTTGTACTAAGAGAGTATTCTTTCAAGTGTTAATTTCTGAACGCATTCCACAAGAAACTTCTATTCGCAGGAAAATACCCCTGTACAATATGGAAAAGGTTATGGTTTCTCAGTTCACAGTATTTTTCTCACAAAAGACTTGAAAAATCAGTTGTTCATAGGATATAAAGGTGTTCGGTTACCCTCTGTGAGAGTATCTCCATAAAGTATGCTCATAATTGTAATCACTAAAACACCATGTTAAATTTAAGTTACAAACATGCATAATTGGAATTATTGTGAATATTTATTCAAAGTAGTTTACCTAAAGCAAAGAAGAGACTTACTAAAAATTAGGTACAAAGTTGAATAACACAAATAAGCCATTAGTAATACAAGTATACATTTTCCGTAACACGTAATTTTCCACCTTAAAACAAATCTGAAATCGGATTTATTTCCTGTTGGTAACTTTTTGGCGGTAAATCATCCGCAGTGGAATGATGTCCATCCTTCAGCCAAGAAATAACTAGCTCGTCTACTTTGAGCTTGTCTAGCGGTGGGCCATTAACATTGATGATCAACAGGTTAGACAATGTTTGAGCACTTAGTGTATTTTTAATATTAGTCATCTGTAAATTCATAAGGAGAAATTCCCGTTCGCACTCTGTCGTGGAAATTGATAATATTTCTACCCGATTTCTGCAAATTCTCATCGACAATCTACTTGTTAGACTTAAGTCTGATAACGATTTTTCTTGGTTAGGTTTGAAATACTCAGCAAGAAGTATCATCTCTCTATCACCATACAACATCTTTTCCATATCGACCATGTCAGTTGGTAATGTCGACCCATGTAGGAAAGAAATTTCATCTACCACGCCTTTGATAGGGAATCTTGTGAATAAATTATCAATTAAAGCCTGATAAACTGATGATTTCTTATTTGTTTATAAATTTAATTTTTGGAATTACACATGAAGGTTTGATACCATTACCAAGTTCCCTCCCCCGTCTAGAAAGCGAAAGGGAACGAGGTTCCTGGAAAGTGTTCAGAGTTGAATGGGAATTTCCCTCCTTCTTCAACTTCAATTACCACACTGCTGTTTGCCATGTGCCAAATTACGATGAATTTCAATTAAATTATCATAGTATAATTATTTCTTTGTTGAATTATCAATACTTTTCAGTGGAAAAAAGGATGAAATTTAAAAGTTCCAAATCAAAGTAAGTAGACCAACGTAAAGGGAGAAAAAGTGTAAAATTTTCCATACAATTATACGTACAATCCAAACTTCAAATTTCCGTGTAATTAAGCTTGCAGTACAAATTTTTCTCACAACTTTATGGGTTGATTGCCCTGTGCTGTAAGCGCTCCAAATAATAAACATAAGCTTCAGCAATTATTATAGCAGAAAGCAATGGATATATGAAGCCAAGCACTGTATTTTTTGTTTCTATTTTTTTTCTTAAATAACATCGATCGTTTTCGATCATTTTTACAAACCAACTCACTACCAATTTTCCATATATAGAAAGTGCCCCCCTCCCCCACACACACATAAAGGAGAATTTTAAAAAATGCTAGGACACACACTGTTTATTTTCAATAAAGAGTTAATACACTGAATTTCAGCTCCGTAAGTTTAACGGCTTGCGAGATACTCATTTTTTTTCGCAAAAATTCGGATCCTCACTACCTCTTTAGGATATTATGCATTATAATAAAAGCAATATAACATCCCAGTTTGGATTAAGGCCTAACTATATACCAAAAGAAATTTCATTTGACTGCAATTTGACCGTGATGATCAGGCACATATAGTTACATTCAATTTTTTATATAATAATTTATATATTACAGTGATTCGAAAATGTATTTTTTCCAGTAGTTAGCTCTAAAAACTCACAGGTCTCGAAAACCAAGTAGTAGTGTAAGTCCTATTGCTATTATTACTATTAAAAATATCAATATCCAAAAGTGCCTGAAGTTCTTTTTTCACTTGGTTAGATATACTCACCCCAGGTAAGTAGACAAACAAGTGGAAAAGAAAGGGAAATGAAGGTCTTGAAAGTAAAACGGAGACAAATTGACCAGTCCTCAGAAGATACTGTCTACAATGCAGTGAGCAGAGAGGATCGGTAGATCATACTGATTCGGTGGGTCGCAGTGGGTCACGGTGGGTCATGATGGGTGGTGGGTCAGTGGGTCACTGAGTGGTGGGTCGCAGTGGGTCACGGTGGGTGGTGGGTCACAGTTGACCCACTGACCCACTCCATCTCTGGTGACAATCGGACAAAATTCATCAAATTTCTCCCCCAAAACACGTTGGGAACGTTGGGAAGTGGGCAGATTTGAGGCTTATTCTGGGGGACATCAATCTCATCTCACATTTCTTTGTGACAATCTGACAAAAATCATCAAATTTCTCCACCAAAACACATTTCAAATCGGATTATTGGGTGACAGTCCCCCTCTGTTCCAAAATTGGAGGGGACGTGTCCCCCTCATCCCCGCGGGATTTGCGCCAGTGACGCCAAGATATGTCGCTAGCCTGCAAGCAATTTCTGAACAAGCCGAAGATTTGTGAGAAAGACGTAGGAGAGAATGAGTATTGTACAGAACCTAAGGAATACAATTAATTATTGGGAACCAGATTGCAATATGTCGGCATTAATACGTTCGGAATATCAATGAGATAGGTGCACTTGAGCAGACATCTATTTTCAGTTGGAGAGAGAGTTAGGCAAATTATAGTAGAAATAGCAGAGAGAATAGTTGAAGTCGACAAAAATGTACAGGTATGTTTTTTTTTGTGTGTGTGTGTGTGTGTGTGTGTGTGTGTGTGTGTGTGTGTGTGTGTGTGTGTGTGTGTGTGTGTGTGTGTGTGTGTGTGTGTGTGTGTGTGTGTGTGTGTGTGTGTGTGTGTGTGTGTGTGTGTGTGTGTGTGTGTGTGTGTGTGTGTGTGTGTGTGTGTGTGTGTGTGTGTGTGTGTGTGTGTGTGTAGAACATGTTTTTTAAAAAGGAAATCAGAAAAAAGTTTATGACTTCCTGAATGTCGAAAGCTCTAGTAAGGTTCATGTCACGCCTGTTTTCTTCGAACCTGCTCTGGTACAGTTGGCCCGGTCTCCAGCTTTATAAGTTTAAATGAACTGAACTGGGAGGAATTGTATGTGACGGACATAGTTGTCAATAAAAATCCTCAGTAAATAATGGTAGATGTGAGGTTTACGTTTAACAAAAATATGTAGCCTATATTCTAATAATATATAAATGTATATAAGAATATTGTGAAAGTTGTGTTAAAATATGAGCTCCTTCGTGGCTAGGCGGTTAGCGTACGCACCTTCGGCGTGGGAGACCGGGTTCGATTGCTGACGGAACCTCATGTGGTTCGGATTCCACGTTAATCAGTAGGTCCAGTCTCATATAGTCTCGCTGCTGAAAGAGGCGTTAAACTCAATCAACTAAACTCGTGTTAAAATATATGGGGGGCATGGTGGCTCAGTGGTAGAGCGCTTACCTCTAGTGTGGGTCCTTGGTTTGGTCCCCGGCCAAGTAAGTTTGTGATGACATCATGCCCGTGGGTTTTTTCGGGGTATTCCCGTTTCCTCCCACTTTCTTACTGCAATTCCTCCATCATTCACTTGCTTTAATCATAGTCTCCCTTTGCCTAAAGGGCATAAACGTGGTACGTTAAACTAAAAGATTTCATTTAATTTTATTTTTTCCTGTTAAAATATACTATTTTTTTGGGGCGGGAAGGGAGAGAATATAAAATTAATATGTTGCTATATATGTTGTCTGCGAGATCTTTGTTTTGAAGCCATATTTCCCTAATCTTTCCCTTAAGGCACTGTTATCAGTAAAACTATCAAATTAGTGTCTTTAGTTTATTCGTTCTGAACTCAGTAATATTCTGTGTTTACACCTGACACAAACCTGTAAAATTGTTTACGTTTCCACATGTTTCAATGTGATTGTAAAACCGTCAAAACTGCTCCCTTCGGACGAAAGGCAAGGATAGGAATGGAATGGCTAAAGAAGTTTACTTCGAGAAGAGATGAAGAAAGAAAAAAATGTTTAGTGGAGTTGTCCCATATGGGACAGAGAGAGATGTGGATGCAGCCAAAAGTGACGAAAAGGTACTAGAAGACATCGAATTGAACATACTAAAAGTGAAAGTAGAGAAAATTCTTATGAACAATAAAGAAGTAGATGTTAGGAATAATAGTGCAGAAAATAGAAATATTGGAGGTAATCAGTCTCTGTCTTAATTAAGGACACTGTCGGGTAAACTTGTATTTTGAGGGGGGTGGTAGAAGTAAACTTAAAAGGGGATGAGATTATATTGTAAGAACTGCTTGAAAGCGGATAATCAAACGAAATAAAATTTCTATTTTACGTCCGACGGTTATGCCCTTTAAGCTGAAGGAGACAGATGATCAATGAACATAGACAATAATGAACTGTGATAATGTGGGAAGAAAGGAAGAACTCTGAGAAAACCCACTGGCACAATATTCTTCTTCACAAGGTCACATGGCGTGAGTCCGAATTAGGAACCCCTTACAATAAAGTTGAGTACTGTACTACTAAGCTGCCGTTTTCCTTATGAAAGCGGATAATACTTGCATTGAGAGTTAGGTTAGTCAGGAAAATAAAATAGGTAAATTACATGTTCTGCGACAAATGAAAACCTGTTAAAGGTGACGGAATAATAAATAAATAAAGGCTATACTTTATTTATGAAACTACATCTTAAAACGGTGATTCACAGTTTTGTAAATGCACTGTATATTAATTATATGAGCATAATGTCATATATAGATCTCTGTTTTTTTTTTTTTTTTAATATTTCTTGTAGCTAAAAATGTTTGCAATTGACAAATAACGGAAACAAACAGTTTGAAATTGATTGCATAAATACTAGTTATTTGTTGTTTCATAGCAAATACAGCAGTTGTCATTCAAAATCTTAAACCATCGTTTTAGGTGTAATAATTAATACTCATACGAATTTTATTTTTGTGACACTGGAGATAAAATTGTGTATATGTTAATTGAAAACAAATCCAGTGTTCACTATGTATTATCTGTTCTTGTTTACAGAAAAATTACCTCCGATGGATCATTCTAATTCCCAATTTAGAAAACAAACAGAGATTGATAATGAGTTTTGTCGTTTTCATACGCAAACCGGACTTTGTATAAATGCTTGTTTTTCTGTAGTAAGGATTACTGTTAATTTTAACACCTAACAGTTTATTTTAATGTAAATTGCGAAACTGGCGCGGATGTGATTAATCACGGAATATAAAGGGGAAAATGTAATATACGAATATAGGAAAGAGGGACAGAGAATACGGTTGCCTTGAAAATAAAGATTAAAGTTAATGAACCTGTATTATACTCGCTTTTAAATGTTTTATACTTTGTAATTAAATCGGTGAGTAAAAAACAGAATCCATTTCGTGAATTTCAATAACAAAATTATACTATGATATACTACAAATCAGGTTAATTTTTAATAGACTTCAAAAAAAAAAAAAAAAAAAAAAAAGAGATGGTTCTCAGTTTGAGCTGTATTGTGAATGTTTTGTATGTATGGCTGTACGAGATTGTCTCGAGAACTGTTAGCCATATTTCGATACGGTTTTCATAATCGAATAAACTATTTCCAGGGACGGTTTATACAGTTTTTTTTAAAAAAAAATAAACAATTATTAATTGAGTTTTTAAAAAATCTGGAAACTCCAACACGAGAAAAATATCCTAAAATATACTACAACCAGAAATTCAACAAAGTAACGCGGGTTGCATACAACCCAGAAATAAAGAATTCTTTTTCAGCCCGCTATGTCTGAATGATTTATAGTATAGGAAAATTAGTTCGAAGTCCGGAAAAATAGTATAACAAGCTGAAAATTGGTGGATGTGTTCTTTGGATACCCCTGATTAACATACTCAAAATCCCAAAAAATCCCACCTGGGCAACATGCCGCCATCTTGGAAAATGGCCGCCATTGAAAATTTTTTACTTAGGTTCCTTTTGAAGGCCATAACATCGGACACAAGAGAGATATTGATGTGCGGTTTGCGCGAAGTTATCGCAGACACTCCAGACTATTCACTGAAAACAACATTTAAACCTTTAATTGGAAATCTATGTAAACAAAGTATATAAAAATTACAATTGTGAAAATTTTTCGATACATATTTTCAATACAACCCGATTTTCGCTCTTTTCCGTCCGTTTTATCAAAAAAAAGTAATGAAGCAAATGTTGTAGAGCACACAAAAATACACAAGAATATGTCCTAGTTTTGTCCAAAAACTCAAGTCTGAATGGTTTAATAGAGGCGCAGTAAACGAGGCACCATGTGTAGTGCAGTATGTTTTTCTCCGGTTGTTATGTGCCTTTTTCATTTATATGAAAAGCAATCAAAATATTTGCACTTGAAAGTACAAAACTATATCTTCACAAATTATAAGTTCGTTAGTTTCTTACGTACGAGAAAACCAAGTATGTGAGTATATTTATTTTCCCAAATATGGAAAAAAAGTTTGATAAGTTAGGTTCTTTAATAGTGCATACCTGGCAACGCGTAAATTTGGCAACAGCGTTAACACATGGTAGCGTTGTTGTATCTACAACGGTTCGAAGTTTTTGTTTGTAACTCTGTCTTTATATGCAGTTTCGACAGCGTTTAAAAAAAAACTTGACTAGTGAACAGTGTTTGGTGAGATCAGTGGTTTTGGCTTGAAAATGAGTACCAAACTGTGCTAATATTCGTGTTGAATAGGGTTTACAATGGATATGATGGAGAGTGTTGTATGTGTGATATGCAAAGACCCGATATCCGAAAATGAGGCTGTAATCGTGACTAGACGGTTAGAAACTATTCGCTCCATAAGCTTAATTCGAGGAGATGACTTGCGTAAGAGTTTAGTGAACAAAGAAAAAGTGACAGTGCATAATAAATGTAGGAAAGACTACACAAGTCGAATTAAGAAAGTTACAGATAAGGGACAAGATTTTAGCATAAACCTACGTAAAAGTGTCGATGCGTTTGATTTCAAGGCACACTGCTTGCTGTGTGGAAAACCAACCCAGTTTGCCGAATCGAGAAAACATCCCGAACGTTTTCCCGCAGTTAGTTGTGTTACTACATTGCCATTTAAAGAAACTATCATTGCACAGGCAAAAAGAAGAAATGACGAATGGGGAAGCGAAGTTCTTCTACGGGTCTGCTCTGTGATTGACCTTGTTGCAGTTGAAGCTAAGTATCACCGAAATTGTTTTTCTATGTTTGCAGCGAAAAATCAAAATCGTCCATCTGTGGGTTATCACAGCAGGGGGCCTGAGTTGGAAAAGGATACAGCGTTTGCAAAACTGTGTGAATTCATGGAAAATGATGATGAGTGCCAATATCGTTTAGCCGATCTTCATCGGGTAATGAGTGAGTTGTCTCCTGGTGTAGAACTGTACAGTGAAAGGCGCCTTAAAGAAAGACTGCAGCAACATTTTGGCCCAAGAGTAATTTTCACACACATCAAAGGCAAATCGGGTATCGTAGTGTCATTTAGAAGTGTAGTGAGCCGTGTACTTACGGACGAATGGTTTAAAAGAGTGGAAATCAATCTTTCGAATGAAAAGAAGAGAATAGTGCAAATGGCAGCAGAGATTATCAAAGAAGATATTTGTTCTGTTGTATACACGACTGATACATATCCATCAGCTGAAGACATTCGAAAAGGGGGTGCTGACATGGTTCCAGAAAATTTAAAACTGTTTTTGGAAACAGTAACAAAGAAGAAACATTACTGCAAATCACAAACAACACTGACCATAGCCCATGCAATTAATTCAGCAGTACGGCCAAGATCATTCGTGTCACCAATTCAATTGGGTGAATCAGTCTATTTGCATAGAAGGTTTCGGTGTCGCTCAATTATCGACCTTTTCCATGCCATGGGATGGTGTTCATCTTACAGTGAAGCGATTAAGTATGAATCTTCAGTAACGGAACATGCCCCGACATTAATAGACGACAGAGCTTTCGTTCAGTATGTGTTCGATAACATAGATCACAACGTTAGCAGTGTTGACGGATATGGTAATTTTCATTTAATGGGTGGAATCGTCTGTGCAACGCCAGCTTCTTTCGTGAAAGTTGAAAATGAGGTTCTTTGTCCAGCGTCAGTGCCTTCTTCCAACAATATCGGGAGGGTTTGGTTACACAAAGATCAGGACGTATAACAAGCACTACAAAAGTGGACTCAAGCATTTTTCTATGGAGGATGTTAGCATACTTAACATTAAGCCACAGAATGCTGAATTCGCTAGAAATATCGACTTGTTATGGATGTCTGGACCAAGTTGTAAAGTGTCAAATTTTGTAGGATGGAGCGGATTCATGGAAACAATAATGCAATCCGAGGAGTGTGTGGAAATATCTGATGCACTACCACTTCCAATAGTGAACCTCGAACCCAGTAACATGTCGACTATATACTCACTCCTGTTTGGAGTTTGCATCGGAGCAGTGCAAGAAACAAAATCAGTCATCATGTATCGTAACATTTGACCAGCCACTTTACGTTAAAGCTATGGACATCGTTTTAGCAGCAAATGTTGACAGCCCGCTCTCAAAAGTGATTGTACGTCTTGGAGGATTCCATTTGTTAATGCCGTTCATGGGTGCCGTTGGAAAAATTATGGAAGGCAGTGGCTTACAAGAGCTTTGGCAACAACTATTTGCGAAAAACTCTGTAGTACATATGTTGACAGGACATTCTTACGCTAGAGCACTACAAGCTCACTTCTTAACTCAAAATGCTCTCTGCTTATTGCTTGTGACCAAAATCATTAACGATGAAGTGCTGTGTGAAGAAAGACTGAAAGAAGTTAAAGAAGATTATGAACTTTTATTCCAGGGGAAGAAGAAAGTAGATGATGTTCTACGCACCGATGCAGTGAGAAAGCTTATTTCATCGATTAAAACAGCTTTAGAAGTAGAAGCTCTGAAAAGCAGGACAGGCAAACTATGGGTCCAGTACTTTGAGCAGGTAGAAATCATGCGTAATTTTGTTAGAGCAGAACGCACAGGGAATTGGGCACTGCACTTATTCAGCGTACAAAAAAAATGCTTCCCTATTTGCATGCTGGTGGCCATATTAATTATGCGAAATCTGCTCACATGTATTTGCAGCAGATGACAAAGCTGAAATCATATTTGTCATCTTCCGACTATGAAGAATTCGTTAAGAAGGGATTTTTCACTGTACGACGGAAATCGAAATTCTGGAGCGGAGTTTGGTCAGACTTGATCATTGAGCAGGTTTTGATGGCTCCTGACGGTTTAACTCGTGGTCGTGATATATCCGACTCTGTTCTCGCACGCTGGATACATTATATGCCGGCATCAATGAAGGTACTGGATGCTTTGGAAGATTTCGCAGGTGTAGCTATCGCAATATCACAACAGCATGTATAACTTGGACAAGCCTGCCAAAAAAGGGACTTAAGGCACATAGAAATATTCGCAATGTGGTTACGAACGCATTCTCCTTTTGAGAAACCTCCCGATCTTCTAGTTTCTTTGCACAGTAGTGTTATAGCAGACGAAACATTGAACAGTGATTCAGCTTACGAGCAGGGAATTAAGACCTTAAAGAAGCTTGATGGGAAATCTTTTGCTGACATCAAGCTTCAACGGAAGGACAAGGTAGTCAGTCTTGCAGCAATGACGAATGCCATGGTTGTTCGGGGTGAATTAATTCCTGTGAATCCTAACCAGCTGATCCATCGAATGGCATGCGTTGTTCGAAGTGAAGAGGAACTGGAAGGTTGTATGAACTACGAACTGGCATCGATGCCATCAGCACTCTTCGACGCAACTATGCTTAGGAAAGGCACAAAGTCAACTTTAAGAGGTATTATGGAGAAAATATGCCCCCCAACTGAAACTTTTCCTGAAACTTCAAGCTTTGTTCTAGACGGAGGAGATTTACTGCATCGAGTTCACTGGCCAAGACCAGGGACTTTCAGTGATGTATGTCAGAGCTATGTTTCATTCACCAAAGCAAATTATAAAGGACAGGTTACGATAGTTTTTGATGGTTATACGGAATGTACAACAAAAGCCACAGAGCGCATGCGACGAAGATCACAACTTTCATCTTCAGAAGTGCTGGTAGAGCTGCAAACTGAAGCAAGTACTTCACAGCATCAATTTTTAGGAAATGAGGCGAACAAGGCAACCTTCATAACGCTTCTAGGATCGCAATTAAAAGAAAATGGAATTACTGTGATCAACGCTTCGGGTGGTGCTGACTGTCTCATAGTAGTTACTGCTATCGAACTCGGAAAAAGTGAGGAAAACCCTGTCTTTGTGGGCACAGACACCGACTTGCTCGTACTTCTTACGGCACTTGCACCAACAAATAATAACATTCGGTTGCTTATACCGGGCTCGAAGTCGCACCCCCCAAAATTGTTCGAATCTACGAAATTGCAGCTGGCCCTGGGTGACATGTATAATCATATGCTTTCCTTCACGCAATATCTGGCTGTGACACCACATCGGCACCTTTCAAAAGAGGAAAAATACTCGCCTTTAAGGCACTGGAAGCATCTCCAAACCTTCGCAAGAAAGTGGACATTTTTAATAAGGAGAATGCAGCAGTTGATGAGATCGTGACGGCTGGTGAAGAATTTCTTGTTGCTATGTACGGTGGAAAAATTTCCGATAGGCTTAACAAAACTCGATATAAGTGCTACGTCAGGACTGTTCCTAAACAGAAAATAGGTGCAACATTCGATTTAGCAACCCTTCCTCCAACATCAGCAGCAGCGAAGCAACATTTCTTAACAGTGTATCATCAGATTCAGGAATGGCGTGGTGTGTCCCTTCCTCCAGTCGAATGGGACTGGAAGAAAAACAGTAATGGTGAGTTAATACCTGTCCCTAGCACTCAACCTCCAGCTCCAGATATGCTGATGAACCTTGTAAGCTGCAATTGCCACGTAGGGTGTTTGAAAAATATTGTGGTTGTCGGAAAGATGGATTTCGATGCTCACCATTTTGTAGCAACTGTGCAATTGAAGGATGTACAAATCAAGAGGATACTGCAGATTCAATGATCTATGAAGAAGAACATGAAGACCTGACCGATAACGAAATGCCGAACCTGATATCAACCGCAAGCAAGCGACGTGGATGCTCGAAATCCGTAGGTTCCTTCAAAAGAAAATGCTCGAAGTAAAATATTTGGAAGTATTGCCCATCTGGAAGTTATTTTGTTACATTCTTGTGCAGCAACTAACTAAGGCTAAGCAAGTGACACTGCGTTTACTGCGCACTCTATTAAACCATTCAGACTTGAGTTTTTGGACAAAACTAGGACATATTCTTGTGTATTTTTGTGTGCTCTACAACATTTGCTTCATTACTTTTTTTGATAAAACGGACGGAAAAGAGCGAAAATCGGGTTGTATTGAAAATATGTATCGAAAAATTTTCACAATTGTAATTTTTATATACTTTGTTTACATAGATTTCCAATTAAAAGTTTAAATGTTGTTTTCAGTGAATAGTCTGGAGTGTCTGCGATAACCTCGCGCAAACCGCACATCAATATCTCTCTTGTGTCCGATGTTATGGCCTTCAAAAGGAACCTAAGTAAAAAAAATTTCAATGGCGGCCATTTTCCAAGATTGCGGCATGTTGCCCAGGTGGGATTTTTTGGGATTTTGAGTATGTTAATCAGGGGTATCCAAAGAACACATCCACCAATTTTCAGCTTGTTATACTATTTTTCCGCACTTTGACCAATTTGGGCCTAATTTTCCTATATTATTAACATTGGTGATGGATGTTCAGGTCATTGGGGATGTCATGCCTGTTTACATGCCAGTCTTGCTCATCTTTTGCCACAATGTTACGCTTTTTTTTTTTTTTTAGTCAGTAACCCACTGCGAGAATCAAACCTGTAGGGAGTCACGATGACCATTGGTAGAGGCTTACTTCTGGTTTCAGGGGGTCGGACGTTTGATCCCAGACCATGTAATTTCGTGACGGACGACATTGCGGAGAGGGAGGAGGAGGAGGGAGAGATGAAAATATAGGGATAGAGAAAGATACATTTACGTCCGAATTGCAGAAACAAATTTTCGGGCAACATCCATGTTCTGAGGAAAATTATTATTTTCGGAATCATAATAAGAATAATAGGTTCTCAGGAAAACCTGTGAGCATCACACCCGCATTGGTCGAATTAAAGTGGAGAACACTTGTTTTGAAACATTAGATGATTGCGCAGTCGAACCAAGAATCTTTCGGTTATGAAGCCGCGACCTTAACCCTTCTCTCACGGAGAAGACTACTTGATAAACCATGTTTTTCTTGCTTATCTTGATAATGCCGACACTTTCCAGACATGAAATTGGTAATATACTCTTATTGTGTCTATGGTTGCTGAATTTGTTACAAAAATTTGTGAATAACGGAGGTTATAGCAAGTTACTTCGACTTTTTTCTTTCTTACTTTTCAGACTATAAGTCTAATGCTTAAAATTCGGCAATTTTTATCGCATGCTTTGTATATTTAAAAAGTAAATAAATAGTGTTGTACTCTTAGGCCCTAAGTTAAATATGATTAAAGATCCAATATATTTCAGGCAAAAATTTTCTTGTACGCCTTTTATCTGGAGAACTACATATAGTGTAGCCAAACCCAAAGTATCAGTTAAATCAGTATGATTTCCTTATTACGTAGAAAATACGAAAACTCGATTTAGGAGCCATTTAAAAATGTTGTGGCCCCTGATTCAAAAACTAATTATTGCCCAAGGTCGCAATCTTGATACTTTTTTGCTGGATCATTTCTAAAATTCTTGGCCAAGACAGCAATCTTTTGATCCATTTTTTTTAATCATTTCTAAAATGCGCGTTTCTTAATTTAGGTAAATTTGCTGTCTGTTAAAAAAAAAGAAAAAGAAACACGCTGTTAGTAAAGGTTCTTTCAACAGGGTAATACTAAATGTCTTACTTGCAAAAAGACAAATCACGAAATAAATTCTTCTTTAACTGAAACGAATAACACCAAAGAAACCAACAGCAACAAAAATACTAACTCAGTTTAAGATAGGGATAGTTGAGGGTCGTAAGAGAGGGAACAAACCGAAAACTTAAGCATAGATACATCTTAGGAAGAAACTAGCCCATATGTAAATTAAAAGAGTGCATTAGAGTTAAGACAGAAGTTTGTTTTATTTATTGCGAACGATTTTTTTCTTAATTTTACTATTTGTATACGTAGATATTATTTTTTTTTACAATAGAAAAGGAAAACAGAAAAATCTATAATGGTGATTAAATCCAAGCTATTTTCCTTCTATAAAACATTAAAAATATTAATAAACTAAATGCTTGAAATTTCACTAAATTATAGCAAAACCGTATTTATACAATAAGTGTTAATTGGTGAAAATTTCAGCTAAATAACTATAAAACCAAAATAAAATAAAATTTAAATGAGCATTGTACAAAAAAAATCCGGTTTCTGTAAGACAGGATACAAAATAAAGGAAAAGAACTTATGAAAACACAGAATAATATTAAACACGTGTAGATAACATTGCCGTAGCGAGTTTATAGAATGAATATTTAAAAAAAAAACGGCCCTTATAAAAACCAAAAATGAAGGAACGTGATTAATTGGAAAGTTAACACGAAAATTTATAGGATTGGCTGAAGGCCTCAGTAAATAAGAAAAATAAATAAATAAAAATTAAAAAAGTACAACAATGACTATATATATGTCTGTTAAAAGAATTTAAACTTTTTTATGTCTGGGAGAAGGCAGAAGTTCTCCAGTAGCCAAGTTGGCGGAAATCATAGTGATTGGTACGGCAACTTGGACATTAGTCCCAGGCGTGGTCAGAGTGACTGTAACGGCTGGGATACTGTGGGGTGGAAGGCAACGGGAAACCACCACTCTATTTTCCCTAGTTTGCTAGCAGCGAAAAGAGAACATATGAACAATGGTCTTTCGCAAGTCAAAATGTAGTTCCGGAGGTAAAATATCCCCCCATTCGGATCTCCGGGAGGGGGATGGCTTGGGAAGGACTATTGGACGAGAAAGTAATAATGGGGGGAAGACAAACAGAGAAAGAAAGACAAGGAAGAGCAAAAGATTTAGGATAGGGACATGGAACGTACGTACTATGTTACAGGGAGGAAAATTAGAAAATCTTAAAGAAGAAATGAAACAAAATAATTTAGATTTGATAGGAGTTTGTGAAGTTAGATGGGAAGGTAATGGGGTATTGAACAGCGAAGGATATAGAACGTTTTACTCAGGTAATGAAAAGGGCGGTCATAATGGCGTAGGAATAATTCTTGGAAAGCGCTTAAAGGAGAAGGTAGTGAAAGTAGAATTTATTGATGATAGAGTTATGATGTTAAGACTTAAAGGGAAAACGAAGGATCTAGTGGTGATACAGACATATGCACCGACGACTTCGCATGCAAATGAAGAAGTAGAGGAAAATTATGAGAAAATAGAAGAAATTATAGATAGGGAGAAGAAGGGTGCATGCATAATTCTAATGGGAGATTTCAATGCAGTTGTGGGAGAAAAACAGGAAGGTAGTATCGTAGGCAAATATGGTTTAGGCGAAAGAAATGAAAGGGGAGAGGGACTGGTGAATTTCTGTAGACAGAATTCACTAGTAATTGGGAACACTTGGTTCAATCAGCACAAGAGAAGAAGATATACATGGAAATCACCAATAGACGGCGGAAGATATCAGATAGACTATGTTATAATTCAGGACAGGTATCGGAATAGCTTAAAGAACGCGAAGACCCTTCCCGGGGCTGATATTTTCTCTGATCATAATCTTGTGCTGGCCGAAGTAGATATTCAACTGAAAAATGTAGGCAGAAGAAAAGTAGGTAACAAAGTGTTGAATACTAAAAAGTTGAAAAACGAGGAAATAAGAAATCTTTTCGCTGAAATATTCGAAGAAAAATGCTCAAACGAGGAAAGGATAGGCGCAGGTAGTAACGCATGGCGGGAACATATTAAACGTTGCTTACAGCAGGCTGCAGAAGAAGCAGTAGGTTACCGCGAACACAAAACTGCTAAGAAACCATGGGTTACAGAGCAGATGTTGCAGAAAATGAGGGAGAGGAAGATGTGGAAACAGGTTGATACAGAAGAGGGCAGAAAGATGTACAGAAAGTTAAATAATGAATTACGAAGAGAAACAGACAAAGCGAGGGAAGAGTTTTACAAAAGAAAATGCGAGGACATAGAAGAATTAGAAAGAGTTGGGAAATATGAGGAAATGTACAAGGAGGTGATATCTATGGAATTTCGGAGGTAACAAGGGAGTATCATGATGGCAGTAGAAAATAAGAATGGGAAGGTAGTCAGCGAGAGAAATGAGGTCATAGGAAGGTGGAAAGAATACGTTGAAGACTTATATGAGAGTAGGGATAGACCGTGTAGCCTAAATGTTGAAGTGGAAAATGAAGTAGGCGAGGATGATAAAGGATTTAGTATTCTTCGGGATGAGTTTGAAAAGGCTATATCCGAGATTAGGAATGGAAAGGCAACAGGAATAGATAACATACCAATTGAATTCATTAAAAATATAGGAGACAAGGGAAAGAAAGAATTGTGGCGAATATGCAGTGAAATATATGAAACAGGAGAATGGCCAAGAGACTTTCTGAAAACGATCATGATACCGATGGCTAAGAAATCGAACCCAAAGAGATGTGAGGATTATAGAACTATTAGTCTCATATCTCATGCAGCTAAAATTCTGCTCCGAATACTGAACAGAAGGTTGTATGGAAGAACAAATAAAGATGATGAGGAGGAGCAGTTCGGGTTCAGAAGAGGCAAGGGCACAAGAGATGCTATTGGATTATTAAGGGTGATCGGTGAAAGATTTATAGAAAAAGGGAAAGAGGTGTATGTTGTATTTATTGATCTAGAAAAGGCTTTTGACCGCGTGAATTGGGAATTGTTGTTGGGAGTTCTAACAAAGATAGGGTTGGAATGGAAAGATAGAAGACTCATAAGAAACTTATACATGAACCAACAAGTAAGTGTTAGGATAGGGGAAGAACTGACGGAAGAGAGTGCAATTGGAAGGGGAGTTCGACAAGGATGCTGCCTCTCGCCAACACTATTTAATGTCTATCTAGAAGAGATAGTGAAAAAGAGCCTACATGATGATGATGATGGCATTTCGGTAGGAGGTAGAATGATTAGATGCATAAGATTTGCAGACGATATGGCCCTTGTTCCAGAATCTGAAAAGAAAATCAATAAAATGTTAGAAAAAATGAGAAGGGGCTTTGAAGAATATGGGATGATAATAAATGTTAGAAAGACAAAAGCCATGGTGATTGGAACGAAGGAGTCTGTGTCAAATATAAAAGTAGGAGGGAAGAAAATAGAACAAGTGAATAGTTTTCGATACCTGGGTAGTGTTCTTAGTAATGACATGAAATGCGAACGTGAAATAAAAGCAAGGATAGGAATGGCGAAAGAAGCCTTTAAAAGAAAGAAAAGTCTGTTTTGTGGGACCTTGAACAAAGAGTTGAGAAAAAGACTCATAAAATGCTTCGTGTGGAGTGTTGTGCTGTATGGGGCGGAAACGTGGACATTGCGTAAGGGTGACGAAAATCGACTGGAAGCCTTCGAAATGTGGGTGTGGAGAAGAATGGAAAGAGTTAGTTGGGTCGAGCGGAAAACGAATGAGAGAGTGTTAGAAATGGTGGGTGAGAAAAGAACACTTTTAGATATTATTAGGAAGAGGAAGAGAAACTGGTTGGGACATTGCCTAAGAAGAGATTGTATCATGAGGGACGTCCTAGAGGGTATGGTGGCGGGAAAGAGAGGGAGGGGGCGAAGGAGACTACAATTCATGGATGATATTAAAACAGAAAGATCATACGCGAAGACGAAAAGGTTAGCGGAGGACCGTGGAGCATGGAAGCTTCTCAGCTGCGGCAAGTGACCTGCCAATAAAGGCAGAATACCTATGATGATGATTTTATAACAATGACTATATATATGACGGTTAAAGAATTTAAACTTTGTTATAACAACATTTACATATATGTCTGTATTTTCATTAATTTCGATAGTGTTTGAAGAAGGATATACTAGATATCCGAAACAGTTAGAAATTATAATTTAAAATAAAGTAAAGTTTTAAGCTTTGGTCAGTGTCTCTTTTGTTAAAATCAAAGATAATATATGACATAATTGAAATTTTATAGCTGTATAAATGATATAGTAACAAGGACGAGAAATGTTACAGATTTTATATTCAATCTGTGGTAATTAATAAAAAAAAGGTAATATTCATTTTGATTTTATATAAGTAATCTATATAAAACGCTTGTTAGATCTAGCTAAAACTTAGTTCAGTTATTTATAATAGCATTTCTAATTCACTAATAGACAAAATAAAAGCGAGAGAGAAAAAAACTATTTTCATAATTATGATTATTGGCTAAGCTATTGGGGACTCCAAATTCTATTGGATAATAATTACTGTAGTGAACACTGTTTAGGAAATATAGGTTTAGAAATTTTAAACTATAGGTCGAAGAATAGTACATTTGTGTGTAGTACATTGGTACCATTGAATTTTAAATGTGCAATATTAAACAGTGTTACACAATCTTATAATTTAAACCGAGCTTATGATAAGAAAGAAACAAAAGGAAAAAGGACTGAATATATTAACATGACGAACTATATGATAATCCTTGATATTATCGTTTAAGCTATATATAGCGTATTTAATCAATATGGCAACAAAGCCATCAATATGGCATCAATATATTTAGCTTAATGGGCGTTAAACTTTGAGGAGTTTGGCTAATGTAATTTTAAAGGAAACTTCAGTTGTGCAGTTTAGAAAATTGACTACCGTAGTGAGAGGTGACTTCGACCGATGAGGTAACTTTAAACAAAAATTAAGAAAATCTTAGGTTCAGTATTTGACACAGATTAACCTGTTATAGGAAAATAAAAATTACTGGTGCATTTTGTACTAAACACAAAATGCACCAGTAATTTTTATTTTCTTGTAACAGGTTAATCTGTGTCAAATACTGAACCCTAAGACTTCCTCAATTTTTGTTCAAAGTCACCCCTCACTACAGGAATTACTTAAATCTTGATTTTTAAGATAATTTTGAATTTATCAGATTTGTATTATTATTATTTAACTAAGGAGGCCAATGTAGAAATGTTTCTCTGTATATGTTTGTGTTCATTTTGTGTCATCGCTGTCTCCCATTTTCAGACGGTAATCGTCCTGTATAGCGGAGGGATATATTTTTTTCTGTCTTTCGAAAGTGTAATTGTAATTTACTCAAACCAGAAAATCCAATTTAATGTGGCGTGAAAAGGAAAGCAGCATACAATTGTATTGCGTCAGAACGCTGAAGGAACTCCTCACTACTGACTCCGATTGCGGCTGCAAGCGTAAACGGGAAATTGCAACGATAGGATATGTGATGTGTTAAATTCAAGGTTTTAAAGTTTGACTATTAACGGGTAGCTTATATATGATTGTCGTTAGTGTTTATTTACAGTTTTCGCCTTTGACTTAGTGTTACTTCAGGATAGAGTTTAGCAAATCTAAAATTTTAGCTTTCTCGAAGTACTAAAAACTAACAAAAAGCGACATACATAAACTGCGACTTGTCATGATGTATCATTTTAAAATCGCTGTTCAACAAATAGAAATGCCCACGAGTCGAGAATGTCTCGAATTTCCACTCGAATTCGAGTCGAGACACACTATAAAATTCGAGACGAGTCGAGACAAACGTATTTCTCGACTCGAAATTTCGAGTCGAGACTGCTCGTAAAAATCTCGAATGTCTCGAAAATCTTTCTATAATTTTTAATATTATTTTGAAAAAGTATTCACTCAAACAGCCTTGAATCCAATTCCAGCATTTATTACTTTAGAAAGGTACAGAACACATAAACCTAATAGTTAATCTTTCGAGATCAAGATTTAATGTCCAGTTAATTAAAACTAATAATTAATGTCGTGATAATTGATTGTACTTCAAATATATTAATAATAATAATAATAATAATAATAATAATAATAATAATTGACTATCTAGTTTGTATAAAACTATTGCGATAAAGTGAACTTCATAAATTCTCGGAATGAGCAATTGGCAGTCTATAGTACTTTAGCATAGTTATAATTATTGTGTTTTCGTTCCTATGAACGCAATAAAGCTATGTAACTTCTGGATTATTCGCTTCCCCAACTATTGTGAGGTTTTAATGTGTTGCAGCATATCACGAGTTACTGATAATATATAATATAGGATTTGTTGTGCATCACATATTATGATACGAGACTATTTTACATAGTATATTACAATAAATGGACTGCTTGGATGCCAAAAACTAGTACAGATAGGTACCTTTCACTTCAATAGATAGGTATCTTTTAAAAGGATTTTTGTAAACACTAAATAATAAAACAATAAACTACATACAGTAGTTATGGTTTTGGTTCCCGACATAAAAGGAATATGGACTGTTCATGAGATATTGAACTTCAACTTTCACTTCTGGCTGATGTGTGCATATATTTTAACTCTTATACTTTGTCTCGACTCGAATTTCGAGACGTCTCGTCTCGAATTCGAGTCGAGTCGAGACATTTTCTTGAGACAAGTCGAGACAGGCTTAAGCCTCGACTAGACTTATCCCTATCAACAAAATATATCGTTGGCGTTCACGCAAACTCCAAAGACATACAAATGGAGTTAGGTACTTCTTCCAGTACGATAACGATACACAAGTGAAATACACGACGTTCTAACTTGTCAGACTAGATGTAGCAAGTCAAATTGTGATGCTAAGCGTGGTTACCCCTAGCATAAGAATGCCATCTGCCACATCTAGCCTCATAATACCTATCAGAACGTCGTATATTTCACATTGTATATAGTCCTCATACTGGAAGATGTGTCTAGCTCCATCCGTATGTTTTTAGTTAGTGACTTCTGTCTGACGAGGCTAGATGTAGCAGATGACATTGTTATGTTAAGGATAACCACGCTTAGCATCACAGTTTCACCTGCTACCTCTAGCCTGACAATGTTAGCAAATCGTGTATTTCACCTTGTGTATCGTTATCGTAATTGTAGAAGTACCTAACTCTATTCGTATGTTTTTGGAGTTAGTGACTTCTGCCTGAATGCCGACATGTTATCTTACAAACATTGCTTATTCTTCATTATCTTGCATTTAATCCTCATCTATCTCTCTATAAATAATATTAATAAAAGTAGTAAGTTTATAAACAAAATACCTTTTACGTTACTCATGATATTTCTGTATATCCCTTTAGTAGACCAATGTCGCTTGTAACTTAAATAGATCATTTTCCCAGCAGGCTGAAGACCTTGACTTGATTGCTTAATCCAGTGGTTACTTATGTTGATTATATTACACTGCATATGTGCACTGATAACATGTGGAAAATATATTCTTTTTTCCTTAAAGAAATGTTGTCAAAATTTGTGGGAATACTATTTATACAGTTAATACTGTATACAACCATTGTTTAACTTTCATCCCCATCTGTACCATGGTACGCTTTTGAGAATAGTTGAAAATTTGACAAAAGATCGACAGAACTTAATATTTGTGTATCTTTCCTAACAGTAAATATAGTTATGTTCTGGTGTAACAGTAAAAAAATATTGCTGACATGCTTGACATCGTTTGAAATATTTGTATGCATAGATTATAGAATTTTGTTTGTCTATATACTATAAACTGCACTATATACATTTCAATAAACAGTGATAAAAATTATCCTTCTTTCAGGTATTAACAATATGTAATCGTATCATGGATCAACTCATTCCTGATGAGCGGGCCAATCGCGATTTTAGAGTGAAGTTTCCAGATGATGTAATGCAAGAAAATCTTGCAGGACAGTTATGGTTTGGTGCTGAGGTAAATTGTTTTTTGCATTTTCTAAATGTTGTGTTATAAACTGGTGGAAAGCACAATTAAAAACTCCCATTAGGAATTCATGGATCTAACCTAAAATTAGTACATGAGAAAAACGTGGTAGTACATGGTTGTTATCCAAGCACCTCGAACGTGTTATACAGGATGTCTAAATACATACAGCACTCACCTTAATACTCCAAATTGCCATACAAACAGCTGTTTGTACAGTTCGTACTGATGCTGAATGTTCGGGTTGTATCGTACGTTTGCTGTAGACGTTTGCGTAACTGACCATCGTCATTGTCGAAGTACAGCTGGCTGTCAGAGCCCATCCAGCCATGTTCCACGTGCACTCGATAGGGTTCGTGGACTAGCAGGTCAGGATGAAGGCGTTTACCGATTAGAGCACGCTAGCTCGCTCTAGTGGGGACGCGCGTTATTCTGCTGCAAGGTTGGGTCTCACAAAGAGTCTAAATAAGGTCGTAGGACAGGATTGACGATTTGCTAAATGTACAGCAGACTAGTAATACTCCCCTGAAATTGTAACAATGTGTCCTTATTTATTGCACACGAGAACGCCACATGTAAGCAGTATTGCGGATGCAAACATATTTTGGATTTTCCCGCTCACCTACATATCTACGAACGTAATATTGCTGTCACTGTGTCCAAAACAAAAATGACCGTTGTCTGAAAATGTCACATCCCTCCATTCACCTCGCCACTATGGTTGGCCCGACGCTACCGAAAACGTACTTAGTGATGAGGAGATATCAGAGATAATCGTGCAAAGAGAACATGGTAATGTAGACACGCTTCCAAGAATCAATTGCGCAGTATTCGTGTAGTGACGAGGAGATTGCGGTAGTTCTCTTTATACTACCGATGGCTGTCCAGTCAGTTAGGGTGTTCCGAACGACCTTTCGTCCAGGCACTTCCTAATGCAATTGCGGAACTACTGGTGGGGAATTTGTGCTGTGAGAATTCTGATCTCCATCATGCATACCGCTGATGGACTACTGAAATGTTGAGACCCACGTGAGCGGTAATTCTGTTGAACGACCGCCTACCACTTATAGCTCCACGCTTGAAGTCACTTAATTATACAATAGGCATTAGCTATCGTTTTTATTGCAGACACAGACTGTGATCCACACACATTTATAACTACATTGATCATGTTTTTCGACTACCTTCAAACTACCACGTCTGCAGTGTCCAGTGTGCTGGGAACCTCAAACGAAAATCAGCATTGTCTATAAACATATTTTGTAGGGCAAATTTCGTTGGAATCGGATAGTATGTAGGGATGTTCTTAAATTCATTTCTGCCACTGTGTATTTATAAACTTATATGAAAATTTTATTTGAGACTGAAATGCAAGTAGTATTTTAGATTCGTAAGAAGTAGTAGCTTTAATGCTCGAAAACAAATTCAAATACTATGCGACAAATACCTAATATATATTTTGCAAGAATTTTTGCTGTACGCACTGTATAAAGATGAAATTTTCTGAATAACCTAATTGCTAACACGCATGTTTTCATTGCACATTATTCTTGGCTGAATTTACAGTGGATATACATCTGGTTAAGATTTAATGTTAAACTAGAGAATAACAACTTACATGGTGTTTTGCGAAAAAGAAATTTAAGGTAAACAAGAAAAACAAGTTCAAATGTTCAAAGTAGCCTCACATAATTCATCTGTGAAGTCTAATAACAGTAGAAGGTACTACTCTTTCACACAACATTGTAGAAACCATGTACATAATGCATTGTGTAAACCAAAATCGCCAGCTTTTATATTGTGCACCCTCTGAAAGTGCTACGAGTAGAGTTGCTGCTCGTGGAGAACAGACCAAACTCGTGATCCACACCCCGCCGTTGACAATGCGATAATCCCATTCCCCATTTATTTTATGAGTGATCATCCTTTATTGCCCTTGTCATATATTATGCAATGATGACGCAAGTTTTAATTTCTTGGGAAGGCATGCAGAGGGGCAGAGATTTTTTGGGAGGTAGCTACAGAAAGTAGTTTCACGTTAATGGTAACGATTTCGAACAGCAGGAAGCAGCACATGTTCATAGCAGGGAGCAACCAGGGCTGGTAGTGCAAAAATATTGTGTATGCTTGCAAAGACGACGAATTCTATGTACGTGAGTGGTTATATTGCATCGAAAATCCCAGTCTTCTGGAAGGAGTACATCTGTTCCCTTTCCGACATTGGTTATAGTTATGTACAGTGCAAGACGAAAACCTTCCATGTGTCAAAGAAGGGCATCAACGCAGTGTTGAATCGCCGAAGAGTATGGACCGTACCTGTTGCTGGAACCAGTTTAAAGTAGACCTCGAACATATCGGAAGCCTAAGCTTTCCCCCCCCCCCCCCACACGCTGTTATTCGGAACGACGACGGTGCGACGTGAAAACCCGGCAATAGAAAGAGCGATTGCACAGGAAGTGCAATGTTCCCCCGCAATTGCAAATTGCATCATACGGCAGGATTTACAACTTGTGCAGAACAACAAGGCTCAAGTTCATAAGGTGCGTGCTTCCCATGTCGAGGAGAGAAAGACCAACAGCAAAAAGGTTGAAAGCTCTACAAACGCCATTTGGCTGGTAACCGCAAGAAGTATGTAAAAATGAAATGAAATGAAGCATGGGTATGTCTGTCAGGAAAGGGCCATTTACTATCCACATGATTCCAGAGGTCGATCTGACTAGATACGTGAATGTGCTCAGTTTTCCACGTGGTTTCATGGTTGTAGGTGGTTACTGCTATAACGACAAACTTCCATTACCCAGAATGAACAAAAAGACTTAAGTCGATGGTGCCTATTACCAGAAGAATATATTGATCCACTCTACAGACATGATATTCTTCTCTCTGTGGCAGCGATAAATCTCATGTTGTCATCCACCAGGACAAGGCATCCAATCATACAGCAAAGTCCACACAGGCATACATAGATCGGATGGCACGTAAAACGGGTATTCATGCAATACCCTTGACAGACACCTGTTAAATTCCCCGATGCCCCTCTCATGGATTTTTGTGGATTTCTGTTGTGAAAACGTGTGGCGGCGACGTCTCCCGCCAACGTGTTCCATGGTGGTCTGCGGACATTCGTGAGGCTATCCTGGCTCGTCGGTGCGTTCTTGACACGTTTAATCGTTATCCCACTGACTAAAATCTCCAGCGCTTCCGCATTCTACGTGCTCGGGCTAGGCGTCTTATCAAACTCTCGAAGTGCCAAAGCTGGAAGAACTATGTTTCGTCCATCAATAGTCGCACAGCGATGTCTACTGTGTGGTGTCGGGTCCGCTCTCTTACTGGAACTAATTCTTCTGTTGAAGTCCCTGCTTTATCTGTCAATGGTGTACTCGAGACTAACCCTTCAGAGATATCTGACATTTTGGGCCAGTCTTTTGCATCTATCTGAGAGTCTGGACACTACCCTCCAGCGTTCGCTCGTATTAGGACCCGGTTAGAGCGGAACCCGTTAAACTTCCGTAGCGCCAACAGCGAGGATTACAATGCCGCTTTTACGCTTGTTGAGTTCGATTCTGCTCTTCGTGAATCCTCCAATACTGCCCCAGGGCTTGATCGTATTTTGTATGATATGTTGCGCAATCTCTCCCGCGAAACTCAGCTTGCTTTATTGCAACTGTATAATCGCATCTGGGTAGAGGAGTTTTTTCCACCTGCTTGGCGTGAGGTTCTGGTTCTTCCCATCTTAAAGCCTGGAAAAGTCACAACTAGCCCCACGAGCTTACAGAGCCATTGCTCTTGCGAGCTGAGTCTGTAAGCGATTTGAGCGCATGGTCAACAAGCGCCTGGTCTGGTATTTGGAATCGAATTCACTGTTAAGCAAGTTTGAAAGTGGATTTCGTTGTTTCCGATCCACTATCAATAATCTCGCTTATCTTGAGGGTCAAATTCAAGACACCTTTCTCAGCGGAGACCATCTTGTCGCTATATTTTTTTTTACTTAGAGAAGGCGTATGACATAACATGGCGTTACGGCATCTTGAAACAATTACATGACTGGAGTCTTCGTGGGCATATGGCTCACTTTTTTGTAGATCTGTTATAGCTAGCGTAGTTCTATTTTTCTGTGTAGTGTTAAAGAATAATATTTATTTATTATTTATTTTTTATTTTCCCCTTCACTATAGTGTTTAGCCGCAGGTTCCAGCATAATGAACAGAGAAACCGAGAGTGCCAACATGCGACCATTGGCGAAAGCGCTTACGAAATCACTAGAAAATGTACGCAACATGCTTCGAGAACAGTGCTTCCGAAATCCTCCAGAATTTGGTGAACGCCTCCAAGAAGCCCTTAAAATTTTTGACAGACTATTTGCTGAGTTTGAATTAAGTTATGTAAGTGCCATGGTGCCTGTGAAGACTGTGAAAGAATATGAACTTCAACAAAATGTTATTGTTTTGTTTTCCGAAACTTTAGAAAGGTAAGTGATTATTGCTCACAACATTTTAAAATGTTCTCGAGTATTTATAAAAATGTCCTCATATTTCATTTATTCATATCAGACTTGTGTTGATTCTAGAGCTGATTAGTTTTGTGGCTATGAGCTGGAGCTTGTTCTTGTGTTTTATATACTGAATGCTGTATATTACTAATACAGGAACACCATTTTTTATCCTTGCAGCTAGTTCTTCTTCTTGGTTAAACGGCTGACACACAAAGATGCGAACTGGAAACTCCTTCAGCAATCCCGTTACAGATAATAAATTTAAGAATCCAATGAAAAAAATAGCTAACCCAAAATTGTTCATATCTTAAAATTAGTTACAGCAGTTAATTCCAGAAGATAGTCGAGAAAGCCTATGATCAACATAAAAAACATTAGCAAATAGTCTTGGAATTTATTTTCTTGAAACTGTAAGAATTATCTAGATTATTTGTAGAAGTCTTCATCTACTTCCAATAAGGCTGACGTTAATTGTTTCTTCTGATTTCAGAGCTCTTAAAATGAAACTTCTTAGTCAAGAAATGGTGGACGATTACGATCCTGCTCTTATGTTCACAATACCTCGCTTAGCGATCGTTAGTGGACTTCTTATCTTCCCAGAAGGACCTCTTTGTCTCGATCGCACACCCAACGATATGTCAGAAATGTTCAGACCGTTTCGGGTGAGTGAGTTAATTCTTTTTCCCCTCTGCTAAGAGTAATATATTCCTATGTTGACAGATTTCTCACTTTATATGTTCTTTAGTTGGTATATGGACATTGACAAATAATTTGTGTTACCTATACTTCTCGAAGTTGATCTGAAAGAGTGAAAAAACATTGTGGTAATAGTAGCGTTTTTATTATTATTATTATTATTATTATTATTATAACGCAAAAATGGAAATAGATGATACGGAAGTATATTAACGAACTATGTTCTTTTGCTTTTACCACTGTCTGCCACAGAATACAGCTATGAATTCTCAGTTGTGGCTATTGTAATGAAGATCGGAAATAAAAATATAAGAATGTCCTAATTGTTGCCCTGTGAGAGACTTTTTACACGCTAACTACGAAAATGATTTTATTAGGCATATTATGTGTATTATCTATACTGTTATATAAAAAAGGATGTCTCATCATCGCCCAGGCCATACTACTATAAGTATTAACTTGAAATTTGGATAGAATACTCCTTTTGTTATGAAAGCAAGGGATAAAGTAGTAGTCTTGGAAATGCCCATTTTAAGGAGTAAGAGAGCTTGGGGTTGAAATCTTTCCCTCAAGAATACAGTATTTCACGAATTCTTGGTGTTAGAGAGATGCAACTCGACATAAGAATTGTTCACGTGTTTCAGCGTTTTCGAAAATTCCCCTCCAAAGGGGGAACCTTTATAAAGTACTCAAATTTCCTTGGTTTATTCAAAAAGTGCCGAATGTGGGGATTCGGTTTAGTTGGAGATGTGAAATTCTGTACATAAACTCTTAAATAAAAATAAGAGAGTACATATGTCAGCGTTTTCGAAAGTTTCGCGCCCTAAGGGGAGAAAGGGAGACAGTTTCAATAACTGGTATTTCGCGCTGTTTATTTACAAGATGCCAAATGTGGGGATTCTCTAAAGTTGAAGGTGTGAAATTTGGTAAGAGAAAACGTGTTTCAGCAGTTTTGAAAATTCCGCTCTTAAGAAGGAAAAGAGGCAATATTTTTATAATATTTAAAGTTCTTTTTATTTATTCACAAAGTGCTATATGGGGATTCATTTATGTTAGCGATGTGAAATTTTGTATATAAACTCGTAAATACAAATAAAGAGAGACATTTTTCAGTTTTTTTTCTTAGGAAGTAAATGCGGTCATTACTGTAATATGTAAGTTTCCCTTTTGCCCATGGTGAGGATTTGCTTAAGTTGAAGATGTGAAAATTGATATATAAACTCTTAAATAAAAGTAATTCAATACGTATTTCAGCATTTGCATAAATTCCACTTCTAAAGCAGATAAGGGGAAATGTCTATACTATCAAGATTTCTCATTATTTACTCAAAAAATGCTTAATATAAAGATTCGCTTAAATTGTAGGTGTGAAATTCGTTACGTAAACTGAATTAAAAATAAGAGAAACACATATTTCAGCGTTTTCGAAAAGTCCACTCCTAAAACTTTAAGGGGAGGTGGATATCTACTATATTGGTATAAAAGTTCTTAAAATAGAGGATGCTTGAATTTCACACTGACGCAGTTACACAAACCTGTGAAGTAGCAAGCAATGTTGTGTACACGAGCTTTTCGCAGATCGGTGACAGTACAGATCTTCTGTGATGATGTGGAAAGAGTTTTATTATTTGATTCTGGAGCGGCGCTGTCAGTGGTGGGTGCCAATCATTGGAAACCTGTTTTTTTCAAAGATGTTACCATGTCTTGGAAATCTACATAAGGCAGATTTATCATTTATAATGATAAACGAACAGATGTTTGTGGAAGTCAACTTTCATGAAAAAGCAGTTACTTTGCCATTGGTAGTATTAACGGAAAACTTTTTCATTCCAATATTAGGTTGACTTTACCATTGCACAATCCAAAATCCTCAGCTAGTATGATGTTTTCTTTTAAGCGTAGATCATGGCTGAAATTACAGAATGATCAAATATTCTTACAAAAGCATAAAGGCTGTTACAAATACATACACCTAATACTGCGAAAGTAATATACTGTCTGAAGGGTACATGAAAGCTACAACAAAACACACTCTGTGATCTACACAAACGATACACGTATGCCAAACACACAACTTAAACATGTCTAGCTAGTTGGCAAATCTTTCTGAAATCTCCCCTGAGGGACCGGACGGCGGCTCCAGTAAAGGTCCTGGCAACTCTGTACCAGTCGGAACGAAACTTCACCTCTGAAGCAGCAGGACGAACACTTTTCCGCAGTTTAGCTTTCATTGAAGCCCAGAATTGTTCTATGGGACGCAGTTTTGATCAATTTTGGTGGATTCTTCTCTCTGCCTACATTGACATCGTGGTTCCGATACCATTGCATTGCTAATGTTCCATAATGACACGTCGCCAAGTCAGACCGAAATAATGTTTTACCACTGTGTGTACGTAGCATTGGAAGAAGTCGCTTATTTAGGCACTCGTTGACATACAGATCGCCTGTCATTGAACTATTTGTAAAAAAAAATGCACGTGATTTCATTCCACATTCGCATATTGCTTGCCAGACCAGAATCTTTTTGGCAGATTATGGAGTCGCAATTGATTTGTCAGCTTTGTTGACAACCGAATCTGTGCAAACAGTGTAATATTGGGGACCAGACAATGATTTATAGTCCAATTTGACGTACGTTTCTTCTTCCATAATCACACACACATTTCTTTTTGAGAAAATAGAGTCGTACAACTTACTTACGCGCGTTTTTACTGCTAATTCCTGTCCTGCACTGCGCTTAAGATTTTTGTAAGCTTTTAGGTTATGTCTTTGTATGACACGCTGTACCGTTCCAATAGATGTTGTGAACTTTCGGGCAACATCTCGCACAGAGGGTTCCTTTTTGGAGGCAAACGCCTTCAATATATTCTTTTCCAATTCTGGGTTCGCTGGGCGTGGTTTCATCCAGGCCGGGATCTATAATTGAAGGTATACTCCTCACAATATTTTCTAATCGCTTTTTCCACTGTACCAGCACCTTTTCCAGTTTTGCCAATTGTCTGTAGGTCAGTCCTTTTGTGGTACACCAAATTCACATGACTTAATACGATGCTGTGGCAGCTATATGCACATTCCTGCCACCTATTCTGGGAATACTAAGTTGTATTTTACATTAAACGATACAATCTTTACAGGGACAACAGTTAGAAAGTTGGAAAAATGGTTTGGATTAAAAATCATACAAGCAGTTTTTTCCAAAGTTCTTGAAAAGATACTTAGGAAGGAAATTTGGCTAAAACATGTATGAAGTTTTTGATCAGTGCTATACGGAAAGTTTATCATTTACACCAGGTTCGTGGATTAAATCAAAAGTTAGAGACGAAGTTTCACCACAGTCTATACAATTGGAGATATGTTCCGTCACGGTACAGAAAAGACTATAGAGCTAAAAAAAATACATATATGTTGAGAAACATTTAGTTACTGTACTCGGTAGCACTGCATGAGTCTATGTGAGATATATGAAATAGCTCATAACACTGTGTATAATCGGTATGAAATAATTAAACTTGGAAGTTAACTTTGTAATTAGTTATAAAATGAGATTAATTTCAGTATAAGAGTCCTTAGCATAGGTTGCTTAAATCTCACATTATCAAGAGAGAGAGGAAGAGAACGTTAAAGAAAAAAGTTGGGCACTACCTGCAGAAAAGGTGTAGATGAAGAAAGTTAAAAATAGAAAAGAAAGAAAAAAAAGTAAACTCAGTTAAAAAAGTAATGGTGGAGATCATCTGTCACTTGTCGAAGGTGAAGGTATATTTATTTATTTTATTTTATCTTTTTGTTTATTTATTTATTTATTTTGTTCAGTTATTGGTAAATCAAAAATTGGACTTTGCAGAAGCAGATGTGATAGACTATGTGTATAACAGAGGGGCTTGTATTTTTCCGATATAGAAAATAGAATAGTAAATGGATTTTGGGAGGTATGTGACACTGAAGAAATCACAGTTGCTTAGGTTTAGAAAGGTCAAACTAGTGTCCACAATTATACAGGTTTCAGCGCACATCGATAATCACTGTATAAAACTATCGTCGGCGGAATTTATGATAATGATTGGGTCTATGCAAGTCCGAGATAGTTATCAGTTCAGTCCATGTTATTCTATTTTGTATGAAGTGGCATTGAATTTGGAGTGTTGATTGGTGCTTCAAAAATAATAATAAATAAATAAAATGGAGAGAAAAATGAATTTCTAGAGGCTGAGGCTCGATGGAAGGTTTAGTATCGATTGGTGCAATCTTAACGCTAGTACATGTGAGCAAAAGAGTAAATCGATGTACATTTTTCTTCAGCAAAGTAATAATATAGGCGAAATGAAAACAGAGTGGAAAACAGAGAACACGGCAAATGGAAGAGAACTAAGTTTGACTTTTTACGTTAAGAAGTTGTATCACTGTAGTGTTTCTTATAGGTTCTTGTAATCATTCTAGTTGATTCATTATATTTTTAAAATATGAAATTATGCATGGGTATTAGGAAAGAACATACTGGTAATTGGCAAGAATATTGTTCATGTATTAGGACAAGGGTATTTCCTGTATGCAATATCCAGTCTTATTAGTTATATTGTGCGGAATACTGGAGGGCATTTGTTCAATACTACACAGAAGATTTTCAAAACGGATGAGCAAATAATGTGCAGAACTATAGTAGTATATTTTAAGAAATAAAATAGTTTATCTTTCATGTATTTTTATTGTAATTGGAAGTCAATATTTCAGCATTAATAATTTCTGATGACCTCCTCTGCACCAACTAAATTAGAAGATGCTGATCATGTTACTCCGTGGGATTACATTCCCAATTTCTTCTTACTTTCACTAATTTTGACTTGAATCTTAACTCCTGTTGAAGTACTACTAAGTCATGTTCGTGGTTTGTAACTACAAAATTTCAGCATTATGTATACCAGTTTTTTTTCGAATTCAATCAAATGTTCTATAATGCTTTATCAGGAATTAAGATTAAAGTTAAAATTATTCTAAGAAAGAAGGAATTGAGAATAATTCCAGTCGACAATTTTGTCAGTATCTTCTAATTAAGTTGGTCCAGAAGACAGTATAAGAAATTAGTAATGGTGAAATATTGACTTAAAATTACAATAAAATTGTTTGAAATGGTAGAATAAACTGTTGTTTATTATACAATATTATGTAAGTGCGTACAAGCAATACGAAAACTAACTTTATTGCGTTATTTAATTCATATTTTCTCTTTCTTGCTTCCATTCTGTGTATATGGAAATAAGAGGTTGAAATTCTAGTTTTGTTGTTTGGGGGATATTGTTTTATTCTAGGTAAACGCTTATGAGAATTATCATAAAGTCGACAGCTAAAGTATTAGTTTTAATTGTAATTTGTCTTTAAAGAAAAATATGTGGGTTGGAATTTTAATGGTGCTAACTATTTATTTACAACTGATACAAAACTCTGTGTGATTACGCAGTTTTCTGTCTGATGTAGTCACTACGTTGTGTGACAGCCCAACAACTGTCCTGATGACGGTTCGAATGGGACGGCCTTTTGCGTAAAGAATCTCTGGAACAGACCGGAAATAAATGTTATGAAGTGGTTCTTTTATGTTAGAGTAATCGTAGTCACAAGATTAGTGTAATGGGAAATGTAATGGATGATAAAACACCCTACAAGCCAACATATCAGCATCAGGTGGGGTACATGCGCCCTACCATTGTCCTGTAAAACGATTGTAGTATTTTGCAGAAAGTGTCATGGTTCTTTCGCAATGCTGGTCGCAAGTTATGTTTCAAAAATGAACAATAGTACTACACATTAAGAGCGTGTTGTTTGTGATATTCATTAGGAAACACCATCGCAATCATACACGAGAATCATCACACCTTCATGTTGTTGGGGTATGGGTAAACTTTTGAAGTTCGTGATTGGACTCTTAATGACACCAAGTCTGTCGTGTCGGTTTTAGCTCGAACGATCTGGCCAATCTCACCCAATGTATGATATGGCGCAGAACCCTCTTTGCGCTCCAAGTGGGCTGAGTAGCGATATATCGTAATCCTCTCTTCATTTCCGTTAATTAGTGCGCAACCCGTCATGATGTTTTCATTCCCATGCTTTCCTTTAGAATAAGAAGCACTGTCGCGTATGCAATAATCATGTTTCTTGGCTGTTTTGCTTCGATGCATCTCCAACAATGTACCAGCAGCCTACATTTCCTCTTTACTGAAACCACAATGACGTGACCGGCCGAGGTGTGTTTGCCTCACTTTGGCGTCCCTCGTTGAAGGCTTTTAAGACGCTGTAAGTCCTTGATGCCACTGTTGTACTGCATGGCTATTGGCACATTCTATCTATATTCAGCTCCACTAGTCGTGTTTCCCTTCACGGCTCACGTGCGTAGTGTTGGAAGATTCACTTACTGTAAGGTAGGTTAGGTATCTAACACACAGTATAAGCAAGAATCACGGGTTCCATTTCATTGCGTATGTATGCACTATTAAAGTTCCAATCCTTGTATATCAATCATTAAGCAGCTGTTGTAAAGTATATTCATAATTAGTAATGATCAAAGAATATCTTGATATTTAGTTCCTCTGTAGATTTCGGATGTTATTTTCTCAATGGCTTTGATATCAACTTACTAATTTTGTTGTGTTTATTTTCCTACTTGCAGACACTCCTTTTTAAAATACGTGAATTGCTATGGACTTTAAATAAGAGTGAGTTATTCACTTTGGAAAAACTTTTATGTTCAACCGAAGAACCAGGAGATTATCGTGGTCCCTCGGGTTTAGACTCTTATCAAGTACCCGATTTAGATGAATTTGTGACTCAGTTCTATAATGATTATCCAAATTGCAAACAATTCATTCACGACTTTTATTCTGTATCGGGTCCTCAGCAAGGCACAGCCGAGCGTGGGGACGAAGAGGAAGTAGTAGCAGAAGTTGCCACGGAGGCGTGGACTGAAGGGGAGGGTGGGGAAATAGAATGGGTGGGAGAAGTGTCCGAATCAGAAACAGTAACAGACCATAGTGGTCCTTTATCAGAAGCCGGAACTCTGAGCTGTAGCAGTGAAGATGGTGGGACTAATAACAATAACAACAACAATAATAATGTGTCTGAAAATGTGCGAATACCCTCATCAACCACAACAGGCTTCCTACTTGTGAATCAAGTTAGTCATGAAGGAATGCTTCCAGCTACAAGTGGACCTGGCAATGGAATAACAGGCGAATCTCTTCCAGATTCTGATTCTCAGGAAGATCTTGTAGCCCAGCACGCTATGTGTGCAGTCCAAGAAAGCCTTAGTAACTTACTTGGAGCTGGTAGTGATTCAACCAATTTGAATCGTGCTCAGTCCCCGAGAGACTCCGGTGTAGCAGGCAGTGATACGTGCAGCTTATCCGATCGGTCACCCGATGCGCCGTCTAAAGAGGAAGAAACTGCTGTGACTTCGGAACCTCAGGTAAAGCAATTACAGACAATATCGTGTTCTTGTGGTGGTCTCGTAAGTGATACTCCAGAGGAAGTGAACCAGAGTGAAATAAGTGAAACTGTTAAAACAATTGTTATAGCTGACAGTAATGATGATAGTAGTAGTAGTAATAATACATGTAATAATACTGTGATAGTTACAGAACAAAAGACATTTAATTTGGATTCGTCCCATTTTGAAAACTCTCCTGTTACAATTGTGAAAAGTAGCGGTATCGAAAGTGAAGAATCGAAAGAAGATCCTAGTCAAAGCAAAGAAGAAGAGTGGGTTGGGGTAACGGTTGGTGAAGGACAGTGTTCTGTGTGTAGTGAACAGCAAAGTACTTTAGTCAGTGCAGTGTTTGATTATGCTAGCAACTGGGAAGGATTAGCTCAACAATGTTCAGGACTTGGTGGTAGTGGAAGGCCTGGATCTCGAAAGCCAAGGTCTCAGCAGCCAAGCCCTCGAAAAGCCAACACTGTTTCGTCATCGTACGTTGCTGGTAGAAAGCAGTCTCCTGCAAGACATTCTGGACCTTCAAGGTAAGATGTTCGGAATGATTTTCAGATTTTTCATGTGAACGATTAGGAAAACTATCTCAGTGTATGTGATACAGCAACAAAATTATGTTTTATTTTCTTGACAAAAATGCATGTAAATGTATGCACGAAATAAGTTTACAACTTCTTATTCATCGTCAGCTTGTATACAAATCCAACATGGCAATACTCAGAATGATTTGAAAATGATCTTAACAACCATAACTTTCTTGCATTAACATAATCTCACATATTCAGTGATACTATTAAAAACTGCTACAGCAGTCAACGAAGTTAAGGTGAACTGCTAGTGTCAAGCGATCTGTGAGCCATCTAGTATAATCACCAGTTCACTAGGAAGTAAACACGAGGACAAAAGGTATAAGAGCCCTAAGTCGAACACAGAAAACAGAACGCACTCGTCAAAGGACATTGAGGTTTGTTTGTAGCCTTTGTGGAAGTCTCTAAACGTGGAATAAATAATGCAAAATAACTAGTACTAATTGCCTTTACTTGATGCTTAATCGCTGTTTCATTATTGTTTGTTTTTCGTTGTAGTACTTAGTATCACAACATTACTACTATTTGTCCTTTCTAACGTCACCCTGTGCCTGTGAACTATTAACAGTGGTTTTGTTTTAACTATAGCAAAAGTCTTGAAGTGCCGCTTCCCCAAGGAGTGCAAGAAATGTCAAGCAGCTGCTCTTCAACTTGTTCCAGTTGCAGAAGTACCAGCACAATGAGTTCTGAGAGGTACGTTCAATAACCTTGGTTTTATACTCTTGTCCTTCATATCTTTCGGTGAACCAATGCTTCCTTGATTCAAGAATATGCTCTTTGGGTTCCTCCTTGACATAAATGTTACACTAATTCTAACCATATGTGGCGTATTGCCTTCTGGAAACTCACTCATATAAAGTTGAAGAATAAAGCAATAGTTCCGTGGAGTTAAGATATGTGGTTCCAAATATATAAACTACTTATTTGTTGTACTAATTTTGAAGAGTAAAAGAAAAAGAAAATAAACAAAAGTGGTAAGTATACTCCTATTTATGGAGAGTTTAAACCATTACACCTTTATGCAAACACACCAATTCAATACGTTACACATACAAAATAGAGTACTTGTGTAATAGCAGGAAAAAAGAATCGTTGCAAACAGATAATATGAACGAAAACATTCGAAAAGCACTTAACGGCAGTTATTTATTACGAGTTGGGACAAATGAATCCCATAGCGGGAATGAAAAATGAATTATTTATGAGAAAATAGTGAAAATATGATTGCAAATACTATACCTTTAAAATAAGTAAATAAATAAAATACCAAGTTGCCTAAAAATATCAAACTTTTGGAGGTCAAAATTGATAATATATTCATTATGATTTGAAGAAAGAAGAAGAAAAAGAAGAAGAAGAAAAAACAAATGATTCGTTATAATTCAGGGATGCAAATATGCAACAAAGTTTTACTAGCCCAAGAAAAATGCTACTAGCCCACAACCCAGTTTTTATAGTTTGAAATAAATAATAGTGATATTAACTTCGTTCACACCAGTGAACCACTCGCCCCGGGCGAGTGGTTATTTGCATCCCTGTTATAGTTCATGATGATTTGAAAATCACATATGCACCATTTTGTTCCATAAATTCCTGATATTTTCCCGCCAACACCATAATCCCGTCGTTATAGATCTTCCGTGGCTTCCGGCTAAAAATTGCTACTCTTGTTTTTTCCCAGGCCTCTTTTGAAACTAACTTAACACTATTCTATGAGATCTCCAGATAACAAAGCAAATGATAATCTAATGGTGACTGGTCCAGGCTATGCGGTAGATGCACTTAAAACCTCCTAGCCAAATGACGACTGTGAGGCATCCACCTTGTTTGGGTTCATTCTGTCCATTCTACATCGGTCCGGTTGGACATTGTATTACGTTCAGTATTCGATGTGATTACCGCGGACGGCTATGCAGATTGCACAGCGTTTTTCCATACTGTGGTTGAGGTCATCCGTCTGCATCTATGATAATGCATTTAGACTGGCAATTTGTATAATGAAATCCTTATGATAGTGTCTGTGTTATGATCTGGGGTATCATCATGTTAAGGGTATGAAACCATTCCATGTGTTTCCTCAGGGTACTGTTACGGATCCGATTAATCAGGACGTTACCCTGAAACAATTTGATTGTTTCCTCCGTAGTGCATATGGCCATGGGTTTCGTCTAATGGACGATAATACTGTACATACCAAGTCGCAGATGGTGGAGGAATACCTGGAACACAAGGATATCACATGTGTGGAATGGCCACCATGCCTCCCGATTCTTAATCCGATTGAATATGTATCTGACAGGGGACCATGCTGATTTGGTGAATTCAATTGCTGAAAATGATTGCTAGCACTGGATTCAGCACCAAAAGAAACAAAGAAAAAGAGTGTGTTTAGTGGCAGACCGTATACAGGGTGGAAGATAACTGAGGGCGAAGTACGAAAATAGAACGTAGAAAATGTCTAGAAGTGCCGTGTTAATTTTGAAACTAGTAGAAGGATTGAGTTCAAATGTTGGATTTGAGGAATGCCTGTAGAACTCCACTGAATAGATGTAATGTGAATCATGGGAGCATCTGAAAAGTCGCCTTGTTGGAATTAGCGCAAGAAGAATTTACGGCAAAGGGATCATAGTAGGAGTCAAGAATCTCTGATAGGTATAATATTGATGTGCTTGGAGGGTATGAGGGAAATGGAGATTAGCCAATTCATTTAGAATTAAAGGCATATGTAACAGAGGATGGCTGTTACGAAGGGGAAAGGGTCCGTAGAAGATGGGCAGAATTTCGGAATACTGGGATGGGTTAGCACTTTATAGTAGTTTGTGTGTGTAAGTAATTGTTTTCTTTGTTTTTTGGTAAGTAATTCATTTTCTGTTCCCGCTTCGGTATTTGTATAGTAAAATAACACTGTAACTAAATGTTCAGTATTGCGAAATTATTTTTAGGCCTCTTTTATTCTTCATATTTAATGTTTCATTTTAACGAATTTCGAACTCTCAGTATAACGAATGAAAATTTCGTCTTTTTGCTTATATTTAACTCTATTTTTTCAAATTATACTTTAAATTCATTCTATTTTATGATGTATACATATATTTCTTATTACAGTATTTTTATTATTCAAATGATATAGTAACCATATATCACGCATGTACTCGATAGGTCGATCAAGGTAACGATCTGAAAGTAACCAATAAGCGGTATTCCATTAAATAAACTTTACTTTTGTACATCTTTCAATGCAAGAAATCAAGAACTAAGTCGTAGTTAAGACAGGTTCTCTTTTATAATCAAATATTGAAAATTAACTGTAAGTACGAAAGTGTTAAGGGTTTGTTTCAATCATGTACGTGCTCATTTTAACGTAACATTCCCCCCTTAAGAATTGTTTACAGTGCAGTGTATGTAACAATAGGTAAGTCGGAAGAATTTTCAGTATAACATTTTTTTTTACTATAACATTTATTTGGGAGGTCTACAATTATATAAATGGTGCCATATTTTATATGTCTGTTACTGCTTTTCTGTCTTCTTGCTTTTTCTCTCCGCTGTCTGATGCAGTATCAGGGAAAGGGCACTCTCAGTATACTTTTATGTATGTAATATAAAATAATGCACTTTAAAAGACCGTATATTTAATAACGGTAAGCTCGTGAATCGCTGAAAATACAGGCAGTCACTTAAAATTAGAAAAAAAGCACTTGGTGAGTTGTTTGTTTACATATGAGTTGACATATTATTCGGTTACTCTTGTTTATAATAGTTAAAACATATTTTATTTGCACAAGTAGTGAAACATTTTCCCTTTAAATTTTAGTTACAGTAGTAGTGATACATCCTCGTACAATTCTGAGTGTCAAGACGACGAAGAAATAGCACTTGCAATGCAAGCAGCAGAAATAGCAAATCGAAACGAAGCCCGTGCCAAATTCAGGTGAGTATGTAGTGATTCGTAATGCTAATTGTTAAATACAAATATTTAAAACTGGTTGAAATGCCCGCTCTTGGCACGGGAAATATAGATTTATGGAAAGGTATATTTGAATCCCAATCCACCCTTTAACGATGTGTATTTGAATCAATGGGAAAACAATAAACTCATTCGACTCAAGTGCTATGTTCAAAAATATGTTTCAGACGATCCAGCTGGTATTATTTAAGATAAATTAGCTCCATTTAAATATGAATTTTGATTAAAGTGGCATGACAAAAACTCAGACCGAACTACGTAATAATTGTGTTTCAAAATTGGTTTAAGACGGTTCAGCTGTTTTTCCAATATTATAAGACAAACAACGTCGAGATCAGGTTTATATTTGGAGAAGAAATTTAGAAATTGCCTCCTCGTCTTAAAAACGGAATGTCCAAAAAGCTGAAGCACGTGTCTGGTTGTTTTTAATGAGTTTCTCGTATATCAAGTTTCATCTCCCAAACTTGAAGGGCTCGTAAGATATACTGTTTTTGGCAGTTTTAGCCCTCCTCCTCTCCCTTAGGATACGCATTTTGATTCAAGTAACGTGATTTAAAAAAAAAAAAAACTCGTAGAATAGTGCTAACTACAAGTATGTTCAAAAATATATTTCAAACAGATGATGATGATGATGAGACAGGCAACATTGATTTCAATGTGGCGAGAAAAAATTGTAGAAATTGGCCTGTTTTCTCTTTTAAAAAACAATTTTTGAAAATGTTGGAACATGTGACCACTTATTCTTCTAACTTGAGATCATATCATCTTTATTTTTCGGATAAATTTTGAACCGTGGGATACGTGTTTTAATTATGAGATACGCATGACATAATAAAAACTCAGTTTGAGGTAGGTACCTGTATTCAGAAATTCACTCCAAACGATTTAGCCGTTCCGTGATGAGATCAAACATTAATCCCTCACCTCATTTTCGACCATATGCTCAAGCAGTTTTTACCACATTATTTACCTTTATCGCTTGATTCACCCTGTACTCCAAAGTTTTATAATGGGTAGGTGGTGTAGTAACACTTAAAAACTATAAATTTGATTGTTAGTCATTTCAAGAGTTGTAGTTCCGTGTTTGGAATATTTTGTAATCTAGATATTTAGCTCAAACTATAGTTGTAGATTTGCCATTTTAAAAGTTCAATACCGTTTTATTTGGTTACAAAAAGCTGCAGCTCACAGGACTATTGAGAAATGGCTGCGAGATAGGCAGAAATGGAAACACATATGGAAAGAGACGTTAAGCGAGTATGAAAGCAAAACGCTCGAGTATGCGAGAACATCCGGATATTCTCTTTCCGTCGGTATACAAAATTCTTCGTGTCGAATACTAATTTGGTTGCAATCAATAAATACGAGAAATTGTTCGTGAATTTCAAGGATACTGTTTTGGTCCTTTGTACGTACTCGTAGATAAACTGAGGTATCCCTAAATAAAACCTGTGTATTCTACATGTGACAGGACTAATATTGCACCTACAATTATTGCAGTAATATTTAGTATTTTTCTCATTCTTGTAGAATAGCTTGTGTAACATGGTCAGAACAACACTTAATAAATTTATTTTGGCTGTTTGGAGACAGACAATGTACTTGAATTTGGCTGTGAGCTGTCCCTGCTTCAGGCTCTTCTTAGACTTAAGACAATGATCTTTTAGCAGTGAATCGTAATTACTTAACAACTTCAAAATTCCCAGAAGTTATAGTTTCGTGGATTTCCTATAGTGTGCTATCTCCTCTAAGCAGCAAACTTCATTCTTCTAAAAGCAACACATCTAAAATCTTGCGCAAAATTTACCTCCTCCTTTCTGCTTCACGCATAAAATATTCACACATGTCTACACTTGTTTGACTGTGAGGGACCTCTAAACTATACCACTCCAGATAATACATCTTACATATATAAAATAAACTAACTGCAGAACAACCTTCAGAAGTTGCAGACATTGATCTGATAGATAATAGAAGTTTACTGAACGATCTACAAGGGAAACAAAACAGCACTTTTACGCTAGTTCCACATAAGCCAATCTTAGTAATCAATCTCTTCATTATTTTTAAGAGTACATGTCAGCATAGAGAAAGGGAAAGCACGACCATTTATATCTGGAGTAAAGTTTGTTGGGTAAGGTAAAGCATTACAAAGGACTACTCGATTTATTTCGTCATAATTTACATTTAGATTTTCGAATTGATCTACATCAAAATCGAACAACTCTGGTTTTACTTGTGCATATGTTGAAGATGTGGATCAAGAGGGCTGACTTTCATTAAAGTTATTCCTGAGCTTACTTCACTTGAAACTACATCTCCAGTGGTAAAGCCAATAAAGGCTTCACAACTTGCAAACGTAAAGCAACTAGGTCCTAATTTAATTTGGATGGTTAACTGAATATAATTTCATCTGGCTGTGGTTCTTCAATTGTTGCATTATGATATATTATTGTTGAAGTAGATATAAATTCAAAAGTATTCTGTCCCTTTTGGCTGCCTTTTCTCGTTTAATCTCTCCTGACTTAGGAACATAATCCATTGTGCACCTATAAGTTTTATGTAAAACACTAACTTGTAAATAGTTCACTTTTAAAGATCACAAAAATTGTGTAAGTACAACTCACTTCTTTTTCCAAATGTCGACTCAGCTACTCAAAATGAGTGTTATTGTAAACAACTTTTCAGATTGACAAGTGCTGCCGCCTGTCTAAACGGTTCGTTAGATTTTGACAACGCAACAGGACAAGTGAAGTGATCAGTGCGTTCAGTAGTGTAGAATCTGCCCCAAGCGCCTTATTCCTTTATCACTCATTAGCGTTGCTCTCGGGCTCTTAACCAACATGTGTGCATCGTGCTACCGCCAATCGCGGCGACTGAAGCTACTAACAACTTAATCGTTTTGTGAAAATCAACACGTGTCAAACGTATTGGTACTTGGTAGACCTATATTCCAATCAAATAGTATGAAGGAAATATCCAATAAATTTGTTTTTAAAAGCATTCCAAAGCAATGAACTCTGAACTTGTATTATTTATTTTTTAAAAAAAGAAAAAAAAATGTCAAGTAAGGCTGTTTTAGTAACGACCCTAGCTCCCCTGTCCTCTCGTCGGGCCTGTTTATCCATTTCAATCTCAAGTTATGACCCTTCACTTTTATCTTTCTGGCTAATTTCGGAGCGGACTGTGACTCCGAAGTGACGCATTTATGCACCCATGTTGATCTATAAGTTTTCCAAGTTTTCGTGTGAGAATTCATTTCTCGAAGTTTTATATATATATATATATATATATATATATATATATATATATATATATATATATATATATATTTCCCAACACTCTGTATATAACACATGTGTATTATGTATATGAGGGTCCGTCTGTTATCGAATTATCCTCTGCTGGTGGGTCACGGACTACACTGTCTATTTTTTTTTTTTTTTTTTTTTTTTTTTTTCGTTTGCGTATTAGGTGGAATATCCAAAACACCACATAATACAGGAATTCCCAAACATGTAACGTACTCTATTGATTCGAGTACGTTCATGGTTCAATGTTACTCGAAGTACAGCTTCTATACAATAAACAAAATACTGTACAGAAACGAATAATGAGAAAAATTCAATCCCTGAACTAGTGAGATCCCAAACAATTGCATTTTTGTGTATAATTCTAACATCGTTTTATGTACATCGGTATTCTGAAAAAAAAAAAAAAAAATCAACTAGTTTAAAACAAAAATGTCTATAAAGTCTCATCCGATTTGAAAATGGCAAATCCTACTTGAATTAAACACCTACAGTTCGGAGTGTTGGCAAGTTTCGTTTACACGCAGGAGATGTCAATTCGCCAACTCCTACCAGTGTTCAAAGTATGCTTAGAGTTCGACTACTCGACTTAATGTGTGCCTTGCGTCCGGAGGAGAGTACATTAGACATTTGTAAACTGCAGCCTTGAGATAGCTACGATTATTTCACCTTTGTAACTTTTGTTTAAAAAAAGGCAATGTTGCACTTTGAAAGCGGATGATATATGTATGAATTTGACTAATCCTTCTCTCGAACTATAGCGTTTCATTCAAATAAAATTAGCCGTTTTCAGTCTATTACACTTTGAAATCGGATGAAGGTTTTAGAGACATCCTGTATTATTGTTCCTTGGTGTTCCATTCAATATATGAAATTCTCCGTTGCACTTCATATATAATAGGTGTGTGTCAGAAGGTATTAAGATAAAGTCTTAAGTCAATACAGATAGTGCCTCGCAGTTTACTCGAATACTTGATAACTGTGTACTACGTCATAAATTAGTTGATCTTGATAAACGTACGCGTTTACTTTGTGACGCTATACCTTCTTCATTCTTTCTGACAGATCAAGTGAAGATCTAGTTCATCGACTGTTTGTTTGCATTGCCGGTGTCGCCGATCAACTACAGACGAATTTTGCAGGAGACCTGAGAAATATTCTCAAATGTGTGTTTCTGATGAATGCTACTGAGACTCAAGAACAGCCCGAAGAACAGGAGCAGCCTCCAATCGATCATATAACTGAACAAGAAGGCAGTGGGATTGTGGATGGAGGTAAGATTTTTGTTTGTTTATTTTGGTGACTGAAATAGAAATATGACCGAGGATGTTGACTGCCAGATGCCTTTTGTACGATACGTTGTGAGAGTTTATTTTTAATGTTATTTTTATTTTTATACACGTTTGTTCAGTATTTAATGTCCTGCAGCTTAATATGAGATTCCAGCCACATACATTATGCCCTTTTGGAGTCAAGGAACTAACACACGTCTTTCCTTTCGCGTGGTCCTCGGTTCAATCTTCGGCGTGGGAGACCCGGGTTCGATTCCCGGCGGGAGCTCATGTGGTTCGGATTCCACGTTAATCAGTAGGTCTACGTCTCATATAGCCTCGCTGCTGAAAGGGACGCTAAACTAAAATCAACTCGGTTCAATCTTCAATAGGAATATTTATTTCGAATATGTTAAAATAATCATTAGAGTGATGGTTTGGAAAAAAAATGTTTGGATGAATTCGACACATAATCGACCGGTTGATCTCTGATGAGAATCAGTTGTGAAGCAGAGTAGTCTGTGCAAATATAGATATTGTAGAGTCAAATAATGAATTTTAAGAAGTGGAGAAGTCAGTTTCCAGAATCAGATATTAAAGGATTGTTATTTAAACCTGGATTGAAGATGAAAGTATATATTTAAAGGGCTACGATAAAACTCTAGATATTATTGAAGGCAAATAAGATTTGTTTGTTTATACTTGAGGTATGGTGCGTAGTGGCCCTAGTGCCAAATAGCAGTTAGTCATTGATCGAGTTCCTCGTAGACGTATATCGACTTCCTGAAATTAAATCATGCCCACGAACTTAAAGCGTACACTACTTTTCTGTTCGATTAACGGAATGTAAACCCTGATATTGATGTGGGTAACCAATCACATCTCATATAGCCTCGGTGCTGAGAAGGAACGCTAAACTGCAAGCGTTCAATCGAACTACATATACTACTACCAGAATTCGAACTAGATCTACTGCATCAAAAGAGAGACCACAAGCTATTTAACCAAAACAGAAATTAAGAATTTTGTAAACACTTACAGAAATTAAAATGTCTGTTAAATTCTGATTTCATGCTACACTAAGGCTTTCTTATTTAAGATGATAACATGTTTTTATTTGATTAATGATTAGTACATTGAAGTATAATCTAAAATTTAATGTAAACAGTTGTTCAATTCACACTTGATACGATGTAATTTTTACTTTCAAGCGTCAATGGGAGTGAAAAATGGCTTGTAAACGTGAAACAAAATTGAAGAGTCAACGTGCTTAGGTTCATAGTTGAAAAACTTAAATGTTAGTTTTTTTCTAATGATCACATAATTAACAGTTTGTTGCGGCACCAATTTGCAAAAATTTAATGTGAAGTGAATTAGTTATATAAAGAAAAGAAGGCTGAGAGAGATACTCATGTTTTGTTGTTTTGTTAATGTCTGCAGATCTCTCATAGTAATTGTCACCTCTTTCACAAAGAAATTTCTGTAAGATATATATATATATATATATATATATATATATATATAGTGAAATTTCTTCTAACGGACACCTCTCAATAACGGCCACTTTTTAATTCCCCTCATAAGAATTCGGTGCAATGGAAAAGTTACTTCTGAATAGCGGACATTCTCAATAACGGACAGCCAGGAATAAAATTCTTCTATTTTTTTGAATTTCAAACAATAACTGGTAGGATTTCTAACATTACCTCTCATTGTTGCGTAAGGTATTGCATTTCGTTCAGTTTTTTAGGTGCATATTGTTTAGTAGCAATTTTCAGCATAATTTGAACAGTGAAATGACGTCTCGTGCAATTTATCTTCGTCTGGCTACAAGTGATCCATTTGCAAGACGCAGGCATCGAGTACAATATAGTATAAAGGAAAGACCTGTACTAAAATTCCCTTTTACTGTACTTACAAGAAGGCAGACTTTGGTAAGTGAACTTGGGGATCATTTTTTGCGAGGTGGTGGTGCACATATAGAGTTAATTTTACAAACTGGGAGAACGCAATGGCCAAAAATAACCGAGAAAAACCGTCTTAAAGTTTTCTACTTGCCGCATATATCGTAAGACACACAAACTTATCAAGTGACGGCGTGACAGAGTGAGAAGAGCCTGAGACTCAAGTACAAAGGGTCCTGGGTTCGATTTCCATTCGAGTCAACTTTTATTTTTGTTTTTTGCTTCAACCAATAAAGTAGTCATTTGCAACTATAAGTAAAATATTAATTCACCATATGTTTATAATGTATTAAAACAATAGAAATTTTCAATCACTTGTAAAATCTTTCAGTATTCCATGTTAACTAGGAACAAAATTTAAGCTCTTCCGTAAATATTATGGTTACCGCAGTTGTTGTGTAAAAATGTTCTTGAAACTTCGTGCCTACATCTGTTGACAGTGTGCGAATTACAGGGAAAATGAGGGGGAAGTCTCCTTTGTTTATTGCAACATCCAGTATTAGCAAAAAGGATTTCTCCCTCAACTTCTTTGCAATTCGCACACTGTCAACAGATGTAGACACGAAGCGTCAAGAACATTTATTACACAACGATTGTCGTAACCATAATATAACTCGTGATACCAGTATATTTACGGAATAGATTAATTTTTCTTGCTAGTTAACATTGAACATTAAAAGATTTTACAAGTGATTGAAAATATCTATTGTTTCAATACATTATACACATATGGTGAATTAATATTTTACTTATAGTTACAAATGGCTACTTTATTGCTTGAAGCAAAATAAACAAAAATAAAAGTTTGACTTGAAAGGAAATTGAACCCGGGATGCTTTGCATTTGAGTCTCAGATTCTTGTCACTCTGCCACGCCGCCATTTGATAACTTTGCGCGTCTTACGATATGTGCGGCGAGTGGAAAACTTTAAGACGGTTTTTCTCTTTTTTGCCATTGTGCTCTCCCAGTTTGTAAAATTAACTCTTTATATGTGCACCACCACCTCGCAAAAAATGACCCCGAAGTTCACTTACCAAAGTCTGCTTCAGGAACTTAGGTCTTCTTCACTTCTTCCGTCCAAGGATATTAGACTTCCTAAATAGGGAAACGTCTTAACGTCTTCGATTTTCTCTCCATCTAGCCATATGTTTGCCCCTTCCTGTGCTCTCTTGTGCATTTTTTGTGCACTTTATCACTTTCGTTTTCTTCTTATTTATTTTCATTTTTTTTTCAGTTGGTCGTTCAGAGTTTGAAAGTGCTTCCTGCAAGTCGTTTTCGTTCTCCGCTATCAGTGCCATGTCATCAGCAAAGCTTATTGCGCTGAAAACTTGGCCATTTACGCCTTTCTCGTTTTTATCAAAGAATTCTTTCATAGCCTCTTCTATATAGATGTTGAACAGGAGAGGTGAAAGTCCACAACCTTGCCTTACTCCTTTACTTATTCTTGCTTCCTTCTGATCTCTTCCTGTGACAATTGTCTAGTTCCTGTAAAGTTGGTATATTATTCTTCTGTTTCTGTAATCCACTTCCAGATTCTTCAACGCTCTGAACATGATATTCCTATCTACGTTGTCAAAAGCTTTCTCTATATCTACAAATGCTATCACGAGTGGTTTGTTTATTCTGATGTGCTGTTCCATGATCAACCGTAGACTCGGTATTTCCTCCCTTGTTCAGCTTTTTGTCCTGAATCCAAACTGGTTCTCCGATAGCCGTTCTTCGATTTTCCTTTCTGTTCGTTGTATGATAATTTTGCACAGTATTGTTGATGCATGGGAAAGCAAACTTAACGATCTGTTTTCTTTGCATTTCCGTGCGCCTTTTCTCTTCGGAACAAGTACCAATATGCCTTTCCCGAAGTCTCTTGGTATTTTTTTCCGAGATATACATTTCGTTAATAAGATTAAGTGGTTTCTTCTTTGTTGCTATTCCGAGATTCTTAATAACTTCCATTGGTATTTAGTCTATTTCTGAAGCTTTACTATGTTGCATTTTTTCCAAAGCATTGTCAAATTCGCACTGTAAAATTGATGGTTCTAATTAATTTTTAAGAACATCATCTTCCTTCTCTATCTCTTCTTCGTTCTCTCTGTCTCCTTTGTCGAGTTCTTCAATGTATTCCTTCCATCTTCTTGTTATCTGCTCCTCTTCTATTAGCGTTGTTTTGTCCTTGTCTATGATTATGTCTGTGCGTTTCTTTTTCTCACCGAACTATTTTCTAACCTATCTACCTAATGCTGTTTCTGTATTGCCTTTGACGATATTTTCCTCAATTTCCTTGCACAAGTTGTTTATCTAGTTTTCTCTGACCTTCTTTACTTCTCTGTTGATGTGATTTCTGCACCTTCTGTATTCCTCATGTTTGTTATCTTGAACTGTCTTCTTTTCTCCATCATTTTCCAATATTTCTGCTGTTATCCAGGGTTTATATTGGTTTCTCGTTTACTACTACTACTACTACTACTACTACTACTACTACTACTACTACTACTACTACTACTACTACTACTACTACTACTACTACTACTACTACTACTACTACTACTACTACTACTACTACTACTACTACTACTACTACTACTACTACTACTACTACTACTACTACTACTACTACTACTACTACTACTACTACTACTACTACTACTACTACTACTACTACTACTACTACTACTACTACTACTACTACTACTACTACTACTACTACTACTACTACTACTACTACTACTACTACTACTACTACTACTACTACTACTACTACTACTACTACTACTACTACTACTACTACTACTACTACTACTACTACTACTACTACTACTACTACTACTACTACTAAATTAATTAATTAATTAATTAATTAATTAATTAATTAATTAAATAATTAATTAAATAATTAATTAATTAAATAATTAATTAAATAATTAATTAAATAATTAATTAATTAATTAATTAATTACTCATTTGTTACTCTTGTAATCCCTGCTTTCATGGCTTCCCATTTCCAGTTGATGTCATCATCCGCTAAAGCTACCTTAGACCTCTCTTTGTCGCAGTTGCAGATTCCCCTTTCATGTTTTTATGTATCCTTAGCTTATGTTACATCTTTTGTTTGGTGCTACCACTCTTTTCTTCTTTAGTCGGAGTTCGCTCTTCATCAAAACAAAATTATAGACTGAGTCAACTTCTGCACCTGGATAATTCTTACTGTTCTTCACTTGATTTCTAAATGCTTGTCGGACCAGTATATAGTCTATTTGGTATCTTTGTCTACTGGTCTTGTCCAGGTGTACCTTCTTCTTAGTGGTTGTTCGAAGAGAGCGTATCTTACAGTCAGATTACAGCTTTTGCAGAATTCAACTAAGCGTGCGCCTCTCGCATTCTTTTCTCCCAGGCCGAAATTCCCAGTTACATTCTCTTCTTTGCCTTCGCCGACTACTGCGTTCCAGTCACCCATGATGGTTATATATGATTTTATATTTATATATATATATCAACAACTGCTTAACAAGAGGTTCCGTTCCGAATTTGAACATACGCACTAAATTTGCAAAACGTGATTATAGAGAGATTCGATTCTCAGGTGAGTAACTTAACCCAATGAACAAGATTACAGCTTAAGCGGCCGAAACCGTACAGTAAAATCCTACAGACACAGTCAACGGAATTAATGTTTCTATCCATCATTTTTAATAATTTTACATTACAGATTGTATGATCCATACATACATCCTCCCTCCTAAAGAGTTATTTCTTCTTTAACACTTGTTTTTCAGAAACTGCGTTTGTGTATACGTTTAATTTAAGAAATGGAAACTAGAGCTATTGGGGCGTACTGCGGTGGCTCGTACCCTTTTATTCTTATATTATGCTAATTTATATATAATAAGAGTGATCCTTATTTTTCGACTTCCAAGTTTTTTCAAGCCTCATCCCTTAAAATGATTCCATATCAGCCCAAAGTAATCCAAGACAAAAATTAGCTCAATTGAATAATATTAAACGGTGTCCCAAGGGACATCAAGTTTCGAATACATTTCACGGGGACTATTCTAGAATGCTTCACCTTCTGCGCACATGGTTAAAAGTGGGTTGGTAGCCAGGTTGGTTCCTGGTTCCTTTCTTTATCAAAGTTCAATACTCAATTCACATTGTAATGCCGAGCGAGTGATAGCAACTGAAGGCGGGTTAGTAGCCAGGTTGATTACTTTCTTCAGTACAGCTTAATGGATGTGGACCAATGTTCTAGAACTTTGGCCCATTTACAGTGCACAATATGAGGGAAAGGTACCTTGTAAGTTTGGAATGGTGAATGGGAATGACAGCATATCTTAGATAGGGGTAATGGAGGTGATCCGCGTGTACGGCTGTGTAGCACCGTCATGATGACCATTTTGAAGTCGGCCATATTGAATTCTGGTCCAAAATTTAATTAGAAGAGTGTCATGTGGCATACCATTTTGATATGATTTATGAGAACTAAAATGTAATCGTAAACTTGAAATGGATCTATGAATGTTTGTTGCAGAAATACTTCATTTTTCTAACACAAAATGCTACTAATAATTTAAATTCAATGTCTCTCATCTAAGTGGCAAAAGAACATTCTTGACCACCAATTTAAACGAAAAATTATGAAATAAGCTATTTGTAAAGGTTTGTAACATAGTTCATTCAAGAGTGCACTAAAAAGTATAATAATATTTGGTTATATTATGAGATATAAATATGGTCATATGGATTGAAGGTTTGCTGGAGAAGTGATGAATATATGTAGTTGTTCTCGAAACGTTGAAAGACGTAGAATTCACCTGGTTGATTGCCCAATAACAAAACTGTATTCAAATAAGGTCATGATACAACAATTAATTTGATTATATTAAACGCATAGATGTGCCTTTTACGATTTTACTGTTAATTATAAATAACCAGTGATATTGATCATGAAAGAAATAATAGCAACTTTGAAATAAAATGTCCTGTAAAATTCATTTGATGTATGCTTTATATCTATTCATTCTTTTATACTGTAAATGGTAAAAAATTATCAAGTATATTTCGTTCGTGTGTAATGTGTGTATCCAGTGGGATTACTTAAAACTAAATGTTTCATTTTTCCAGATATATCTCCGAATGGTGTAGAAAATGCAGAAGAAGCACTAACCTCTGATCTAGATGTAAATGCAGTAGAACCACCACCTCCGTGGGTGCCTGATCAAATGGCCCCACGATGTATGTCCTGCCAAGCAACATTCACTGTAGTACGCAGAAGGCATCATTGCCGCAATTGTGGGAAGGTAAGTTTTTGTTGCCTCTTAATTCGGTTTAATAAATTGTAAAATAACGGCGTGAACAAGTTATATCTAATAAGAACAGCATTTAAATTATCAATTTAAATAAAGTAAGAAATTATTGAGTTTTGTTTCACGTTGTGTAACTATGTTAGATTTCCAAACTGTAACGATCGAGTGTTAAGACCGGAAGTGATATCTTCCATTTCCAGTTTTAATATAGAGATAGAATCTACTCGTAGGATGGTCAGTCCATTCAAAAGAACATTTCCCGACGTCTCCTACTGTTTTGATATCTGTAGAGAGACAGACTGACTGACAGACAGACACACAGACACACAAACACACACACAAACAAACAAACACAAACAAGCAGACAGATACAAACAAACAAGCAGACACACAGACAAACAAACAAACAGACACACACACAAACAAACAGACACATACACAAACAAACACACATAAACAAACAAACAATCGCTTTATATGAGTTCCCATACTCATGCGTAGGAAATCGAAAAGAGTCTTACATTGACATGTCAAAGTACTAATTAAAAGATTTATACTGACATGTCACCCAAGTTACATCTATTGTCAGTATATTGAAAGACTTCGCTTGAGTACAAAGTCAGAATTAATTAACAGAATGGTTTCACTATATCATTAGAAATTCATATGTCATCATTAATCAGCATGCACAAATTTTTCTCTTAAATCATAACTGAAAAATTACATGTATGAGGTTGGAAAATTAATTTGACTGTCAATGTTGAAGCTTAAAATTTCAACAGTTATTCACATGTGGAGCATATATTAAATTTAAACTTGACGTGAATCTCACCGGAGTAATTCCAGTTTATTGTGCTATATGACTTTACCAATAGATCTTATCAGTATTCAACTACCGTTTTAGTGATTCGCTCCCTTGCTTTTTAAAGTGAATAATCGTGAAACTTTTGTTTGTTTTGTCGGAAGCCTCGACAACTGGAGTACTTCTTGTATATATGTGTGCTGCATCTGCGCACCTAAAGGCTTTTTAAACTAATGGTAAAGGAACATATTAAGTTTTCCTTTCAGTTTCTGATTTCAATTTTTGCTGTAGGAATATAGGCACAAGAATGAAGGAGTACAATAGAGATTCCATAAAATGTAACATCTAGTTAAATTTATTCAGGCATCTAAGAAGAGAGACCAAATATACTGTACAATAGATGAGATGAAGATATTAAATTAAAAAGCATAGAAATGCTAGTTCGTCAAACATTGTATATGAAGAAAACTTAATGTAGATTCGATATTGGTGGTTCCTGTTATTAAACATCACATCCAGGAGATAATCCGAAAAAAAAAAAATAATAAAAGTAGAGGTCACTGTTTATATGCACCGTTATCGATAATAGATTAGGATATGATGGTTGACAATTTCGGTAGAAGATTCCAGTTTCTCTCCATTTTTCTTCTGTCTTTTATTTTTAATCATGTTTTATTTGTATTGTTTATCCCATTTTCGTTATTCGGAAAAAAAATCTTAGCTCAAAAGCGAGAATTTATGATTCAAATTGAGCATTGGAAGGCAAACATGGAAAATGGGACAACTCAATGCAAAGAAGGTGTTTCGTATCCCATTAAAATCAGCTATTTTTTTAAAATTTTTTATTTATTTTCTTCATAAAATAGGTTCAAACAACTTTGCGATAAACATTAGAGTACACCAGTAAAACTGATAAATTTTAGTCGATATAGTTTTATGTATTCTCTGCAAAAGAACAGGTAAAAGAAAACTAAAATCCTTAGTTATATCAAAGATAAACTGAAGTATTTTACTAAAGATTTTAAGAAGCTGAAACTTTGAAGTTGTGGATTATTTGAAATTGGAAACCATGCTATTGATTAATCAGCATCATATGTGTAGACTGTTTTCGTATTTCTTCCTTTTTCCTACTGTCTCACTCCACCAACCCTTCCATTACCATTTATCATTCGTCGTCTTTATAGTGCGTCCAGTAAGAGAACGTCTCTGACAGCTCGCAGTGAGATTGCCACTACTCGCGTGTCAAGTTTTTTTTTTTTTTTTTTTCGGTGCAACTGTGGTGGCAATTTAATTAACGGTATAAGACAGAGTAATCGTGGTTGGTAACACTGGTATCAAAGTAGGGGCTGCAATGTCCCACCGCATGTGGTAAGAAACGTCAGAGACCATCTCTTGTTGGCCGTGCTATAGCATACAATGGATAAGTATGAGACAACAAAATAAAAACTCCTTTCTAGTTCTACTTTGGTCCCCTTAGTGAGATTGGTTTCTCATGATCTAACACATACCTTTAACACTTTAACTCTGTTTTGATATACTCATACCAACATTCTTCCTCTTGCGGACGTTTGTATGCATACGCAGCTGTCGATATATATATTTCCAGTCCAAGGTGCCAGTTCTGGAAACAGGCGCCTCAATAATGCAAATCCAATTTGATATGTAGGCCTTAAATGATAGTACTGGTATAAAAGGTACAAACTTACCTCAGTCTATAAGCTGTTCCTCGAAGATTACAGCAATTGAAGACAATATAAGTAAAAGTTTACAAACCAGCAGAGAGAGAAAGAGCGCACGCGAAAGTGTGTTTCATTGCTTTATGTTCATGCACATATCTTGTAGTTTGAGCACTGAAATACCAGTTGGTCACTTTTCCGGATGAATCGAAATTCTCTCATGATTGGGTGTTTATATTAATCTTTAGATGCCTGCCAGGGATTTTAACAAAATCGTAGACTCCCATGTTAGGGGCTCTGGTGACCCCGTAATTATCACTGAGTCATGATTAATGCACCGTTGGAAAGCTTATAGACCACAGATCCCAACGAGGGGGCATTTGTGAAATTCCAGCCATATTCGTAGAAGAGAAAACACAAAACTTATTTAAAAAATATGAAAAAATTGACTGCGGGACCCTGGCAACCCTTGTAGTCACCCTACGCTGACAAAATGATGCTAATATGTAGGCCAGACAATTGTGAAATAATATAGAAAAATGATAGCCATTGCTGCAATACAAAGTGAGATAAAAATTCGTAACGAATTTCCTATGAAAACGCCCTGTGTATCATTTTCGGAGGGCTGTTGCAGACCTTTGCTTTGGCGGTCCTGGTGACCTATCATGATTCATACACTGTTGGAAAGTCCGATAAGGTTACATTCGTGCAATTCCCGCTATATTCGTAGAAGAAGAAATAAAAATCCTAAAAATATGAAAAAAGACTTTGCTGGGCCCTGGCAACCAAATTTGCCTCTCTCCTCCCCCTATAAGCAACAAGTACACATACAGGTTATCATGTAGGGGACTACTTCTTTGCTTGACATACCAATTTTTATGGCTGTACCACAAAAGGGGGAGGAATGGTTCCCCAAAACCTGATGAAAAAATTTTATGGACAAATAAAAAATGACCTTACCCTGATACCTCCCACATACATAAAATGCATACTGACTGAAAGCTTCATCCCTCAGGAATACATTGGTACCAAATCATCTTTCTAGCTTAATTAGGAGCTGAGCTATTGATGTTCTTGTCTTAAAAATAAATGTATCTACATCAAAAAACTGAAACTCCAAAAATTGGCCAACTTTGTCTTCTCCTACTCCTCCCATATAAGCAAGATGTACACATACAGGATATTACTATGTAGTGGCCTACTTCATTGCTTCACATACCAGTTTTTATGAGTACCCCCAAGGGGGAATGCCCCCCCAAAAAAAACTTGAAAAACACGTGGTACCCCCCCCCCACACACACACACATACATAAAATGCACACCGGCGGAAAGCTGCATCCTTCAAGAATACATTGGTAGAATACACGGCAAAAAACCTGCAACATGAGCATATAAGTTTATTGTGAAATGACGAAGCCTTTTGCTCCAAAATAAGTGTGCACGGGAGGAGGCCGAGGTTTATCCTGGCGTGATTCGTTCTACTTAGACGTTATGTTCCTTCCCTGTGCTGTTAGGCGTAGTTTCACAATAAACTTACATCCTCATGTTGCAGGTTTTTTGCCGCGGATTGTACCAAAATCATCTTCCTACCCTAATTAGGGGCTGAGCTAGTGAGGTTTAAAGCCCCGACGCAGCAGTTGCGTCAATGGGCGTTTAAAGGTTAAGACCCAATGTAAATTGGAAACTTTTGATCTTTATAATGCATTTGTTGTAATTTGATTTGAATCTATCCAAACGCACACAAATCAAAACTACTGGCAGGTAAAAATTGAGAATGATAACGTCAAAGAAAGCCAGACGTCAGACTAATATTACGAGTTACCGTGGCGATTTGAAGCGTGAAATATTCCAAACTCTGGGTATACGTATGCATTCATTACACCAGCACTTTGTACACCAAACCTGAAAATCTGAACAAAAGCCAGGATATGGCAACATATTTTTAAAGGAATGACCCATAGGTTAAATGGGATCTCAACCATTACTCGGTTTACACTCAAGAGAAATTATCTTCAACTGGACTCGAATTCGGGACTCCTTGATTACAAAGACGACGAGTTTACCGATTCATCCATTGAAGGACACTTGATAGAAATACGTTTTACTGATCTGGCATACTTGTGAATATTTTAAGAGTCACTTCAGAGGGACAAAAGAATACACGGCTGTACAAATAAAATCACTGTACAGAGTTATACACATCATTAAAATAAATGAAAAATTTCAAAAGACTATTGAGTGTAGAAGAACTAATTTACCCTATTTACTTCACTGAGTCAGAAAAGAATAAAACAGTAAATTTAATTTGCATATCAAGAAAAGAAATGAATAAATGTAGAAGGGACCATTTGAGTTCACTCTAGTTCTGAATTCATACATATACATACAGATGGTGATCAGAAAAATGGAAACACCTGAACGAAATTGCAACTTACCAGATTAATATGGTGTCGGGCCACCTTTCAATTTCAGAACAGCCTTGATGCGACGTGGGATGGAGGGATAGAGGTCGTGAATGGTAGCAAGTGGAATTTTACACCATTCCTCGTGCAGGGCATCGGCCAGTTCTGTGAGAGAGGATGGAGGTGGAAATCGTCGCCGGAGTCGTGTTTCCAAGACGAACCACAGATGTTCAATTATGTTGAGATCTGGGGATTGGGCGGGCCAGGGGAGGTGTTGAACTTCATCCCGATGTTCCTCAAACCAAGCAGCAACAACGCCAGCTGTGTGAATGGGTGCATTATCATCCTGAAAGATGGCGTCATTGTCCGGGAACAACATCCGGACCATAGGATGCAAGTGGTCTCCTAAAATTGTGACATAATCGTTGGCAGTGATTCGTCCGCTAAGTGTGACCACAGGACCCAATGAAAACCATGATATGGCGGCCCACAGCATCACCGAGCCGCCGCCATGTTTTACAGTTGGGCGGAGACACTGCAGATCATAAGCTTCTTTGGGCGTTCTCCACACATAAAGACGGCCCGTGGTTGGGAATAGGGTGAAGGATGACTCATCCGACCATATCACACGTTTCAAGTCCTCAACGGTCCAAGTTGCATGGTCGCGGCACCATTTGCGGCGTGCGAAAGCGTTATGGTCCCTGATGAGCGGTTTGGTCCGTGCAACACGACCCCGTAAATTCATGTCATGTAATTCGCGGCGGACTGTGATTGTCGAAACAGGGTGGGGGAGGTGCTGATTGAGTTCCTCCGTCACTTGCTCCGCAGTGGCACGACGGTTCTGCGTGACAATGCGCTTTAATATCCGGCGTGACCTGTCACTCATGATTTTCTTCCGCCCACTGTTCCGTTTCCCCGATGTGGTTTTCCCGTGTGTTTTGTAGGCCGTCATCACCTTCGACACTGTCCCACGCGGCACACCTAACACAGTAGCCACTGCCGTCACACTCACTCCACATAACCGCACACCAACAATTTGCCCTCTTTGAAAATCTGAGAGGTCTCCCTTTTCACACTACCTCCGTCTGCTGCAGCCACTGGACACTGCTGTTCCACTGCGCCTGACGTAGTATGGAGACCGACCTAACACACCACCACCAGCGGTCCGGCGCTGCGGGCACCACGACACCACTGCCAACCCATACATCTGACGTGTTGCCAACTACAGTTGTTTCCGTTTCTCTGATCACCATCTGTATGCAGAAAATACTTTTGGTTTCAATAAATCACTTACATTATGTTTCCTGGGCTTGTAATATATAAGAAATGGCCTTCTATGTGGCTTGATATATATGGAAACTGTTTCCTTTTTTTTTTTTTTTTTTTTAACAGCTAACTCCGATAAAACACCTGGCTGGCTTTTTAAACACTTGCTTTTAAACATCTTCATTCATGATGTAGGTTTTATGGTTATCACAGGTGAAAACACAGCATTATTTAGTCTATTCCAAAGAAGCCTGGGCATTTTTCTTCGTTAGAAGAGAAAACCGCCTTGCAATTTTCAGTTTTCCGTGTTGCTTAGATGATATTGGTTCTGCATCATAATGTCTCTTCTCTTTTTTCAAAATTTTGTTTTAAAATTGTTTCGTGTTTCCTTTTGTCAAGTATGCATGAAAAAATATGAGTTTGCAACTCTGTTGATTCTGGATAAAGTTGTCAGTTTTTTTATGTAGTCATCCTTTCCCTCATAATATGTAAAATTTCTTTAATTACCTTCCATAAGAAATGGTCCAGAGCGTTCGAAAGCATTAATACCAACGGTCGTCAGGTATTACATGTTTATATACCCTCCAGAATAAAAGTGTTAAGATAAATGTTTCTCACCTCCCAACCAGGAGAATAGAAAAACGTAGACATTTAATTACAGTTGTGGAAAATTAGGATTAAGTATGTGTCGTATCTAATTCTAATTTCTTTTTGAAACTGATTTTTAAAATATATTGTTGTTTCTTTTCTTTTCCAGGTCTTTTGTGCTCGTTGCAGTTCAAATTCTGTTCCATTACCCCGTTATGGTCATGTGAAGCCAGTGAGAGTATGCAACCGCTGTTTCATGTACCAAGTCACACCATTCACTATTCAAGAAGTCTCCAGCTCTTGATTATACAACTACAAGTTATATTTTCGAAGAGGAAAAACTTGTGGAAGTTTATTACAATGTGATACTATAGATGAGTCAACTTGTAGAGCAATTTATTTAATTGTTTACTTTTGTCTATGGTTATGTTCACTAACTGCATTCTATTTTGTTTCAGTTCTTTCATATGACGTCACCAATCGAAGTTAAGAAGTATGAAATAGAATTGTCATAGGTGTATATATGTACTGTGTATTAAATGAAAAAACGAATATCGTTTATTGTATTTCAGATACGAAAATGTTTTTTTTTAAGTTGTGAACTATCGCTCATACTCATATACATTCTAGGGAGAAGAGGTGATTCATTTTGTATTGTTTGCTGACTGGGATGTTCCTTGTATCAACATCACTTTGTTTTTAAGATAAGGATATAATACCTAAGATATCTCAATGAAGTAATTTGTACCTCTTTTTATTAGTCTTATAATATGTAATATAACCGAAAACCAAGTTGTAGAGAAAGGTGCTTATATGACCAGGGGCAGTGTGTGTTATAAGAGTGATAGTGTATTTCTAAAAGATGAAATCCAAATTCTTATTAATTTGTTAAATTCTGGTTGTGATTAGCTGTTATTTTTTAAGTAAAAAAAAAAAAATCACGTTGGCACTTCCAATTTTGGCCTTGGACTTCCTTGAATGGTACTGATGATTGTTTGAAAATGAAATTTCAGTTTATATTTGTCAAAAAATTAAAAATGTCTTCACAGTTTGCAATCAAAATATGCTTCCGAAAAAATGTACGTATAAATAGTAAGTAAGAGTAATGTAAAAAGTAGTACAAATGAAACTAAAAGTTTCCATTATTCTTTTTAAAGTACTTGACATACATATTGCTTGCAGCATAGTCTGGGAGGAGAATATGAAGTATAAATCTTTTACCAAGATTATCATAATGTAATCGACAACGCAATTTGAAATGTTGAACATTTGATATCCCTAATTAAGTACAAGGTCACACGAAAGAACAGTAATTTTGGAATACAAACAATAGAACGTTTGATATTGACAATTAATGCATTTTTACAACTTTTTTCCCTATTATAATTGCTGAAAATATTTGTTATAATGGTCGCAAAATATCACTGTAGTTTATTATTGCGTTTATTGCGTTCATATATTGATTATATTTCAATGTTACACACTGAATAAAGATAAGTAGATAAAGATTTACGGACAGGAAATGCTGACAAATCTTATTTCGAAATATGCTTCCTATGAGAATAATTAGTGAAGCACAAATTAATAAAGTCATTCCATGAAGTACGTTAATATACTCTTTATGAACATTCGAATTAGTCATCTAGAAATTAGCTTTAATGTAATTAACAAGCATAAAAATTGTATTCTTTAAAGCTTGCCAATGAGGTTACAGCTTTGCGTCATAAGAAATATATATTTAAATTTTTAATAAAGGAATAAATAACCGTGATGATTATTTCTAATACTTAATAGTTTATATGTCTTCCAATTTGCAAATTCCACATCTGAGGTCCAAGAGTCGTAGTTTATTATTATTTTCGTTAACATAAAGAATAGGATTAATAGTATTCTCTCTTAATAGCACTTACTGCTCCATTAGTCACAAATTGTACTTTACTTTCTCTGATTTTTATATTATTATTATTATTATTTAAAGTCAGTTGTTTGTTGTAATAATATAATCAAGTATATATCTATTGTTGAGTAATGTAAGTGCCAAATGGTTTCGGAAGAAAAGAGTTTTGAAAGCAGAATGAATTTAAACTGTATTTGTTGTATGTATAATAATAATATATAATTATTGTCCTATGATTCGCTCTTCCATATTTGTACTACGTGAATGCAGTTTCATTAGATGAGATCGTAATCGGGAATATTGCTAAACAATACTTCTTTCTTGTCCTCAGCAAAATAGCAGTCAAACAAACATCAGTTGAGGAATAAATGTATATTTTTTTAGTAACATTAAAGGCAATACTGTTCCATTAAACCGAATTTATTTTTATTTATTTACTTTTTTCTGCTTCCCGAACTTCCAAATAAGCCTTTCTTTAATTGCATAGAGTAAACTGAAAATTCTGTGTTCTTGCTTGCATTTTTTGGTTAACTCTCAATAAGTTACACATGATATATCCAAATGAAGATGAATCACTAATAAATATATCTTATATTTTAGACCAATTACAGATAGAAATAAAATGAGAGAACTCTTTTTTTGTGCTGTTTTCCAATCATAAACCACTCATTTCACATATATATGTTTTGAGTTCTTCTTGCGTTCATTATCAGAGGCAAAAAGATTTGAAAATTGAAGTTTAAAATACGAGATGCATATTGAAAGTCGTGAGCATCATTTTTTCACAACCGTAATCTTTATTTATAAGTGAAACCAAATATATCATTTTAATCTACAGATCTTTGTTTCACTTTTCCACATAGTCTCCGTTTTTTGCACACATTTCTCCCATCGTTCTGCAAGTTTGAAAATACTCTTGCGATAGAATTCCGTTCCAGCTGCTCGTATATACTGACGCACTGCTTGTCGAATATCCTCTAGTGTCTCGTAGCGATAACCTCGCATCTGTTCCTTCACAAAACCGAAAAGATGGTAGTCGGAGGGTGCGATGTCAGGGCTGTAGGGAGGATGTGGAAGTGTTTCCCACCCAAATCTCCTGATCTGCTCCATAGTGGCACGTGCAGTATGCGAACGCGCATTTTCCTGTTGAAGGATGATCTTTCCAGGCAGTTTTTCTTCCAGACATCATTTTGGGGGGCACTGCACCCCGCGGAGGAGACCAAAATAATACGTCTGTAATAATAAGAAAACATAGAATAGTACCAGCAGTGTGCCCCCCGGAACATTTTTCTGAAAGAACGACTGTATCAGGACGTTTATCACGCAAGGCACGACGGAGCTTCAAAAGTGTCGGGATGTAGTGGGCAGAATTTATTTGTCCAGGCTCAAGAGTCAATCAGAATGCAAGCCTGTGCATCCCAGAAGACGCTCCCCTTAACTTCCCCTACCGATTGCTCTGTCTTCGCTTTCTTTTTCGGTGGTGAATTCAAGTGGTGCCATTCCTTACTCTGTCGTTTTGTTTCAGGTTCATAATGATGGAACCAACCTTCATATCCAGTCACAATATTGTTCAAAAAGTCATACCTTCATGTCGAAATCTCTGAAGAAGGTTTTGGGCAATGGTTAGTCTCTGACGTTTGTGGTCCTCGGTTACTAAACGTGGGTTCCAAGGAGCACAAACCTTCCGATAACGTAAACTGTGAATCATTTCTTGTACAGCACTATGTCCAACACAAAGTTTTGCAGCGATTTCATTCACACTGATACGCCTATCTCCCTTAATCAGCTCATCAACCCTTACATTGTTGCGTTCCGTGGAGGCAGTTCGAGGGCGCCCGCTGCCAGGCTAATCTTCGATACTTGTCTTTTCACCCTTAAAATGTTTCACTCCCTTCTAACACTGTTGGCACCCATGCACACACATCCATAGGCACGCTGCAGTCTACGGTGAATTTCAGAAGCAGATTGGTCCCCTTTAACAAGTAATTCAATCACAGCACGCTGTCGAAACGAAACATCGCTATCCGCCATTTTGGGAATCCTGCCTGTGATCACGTGTTAGCCACAAACAGCGGCAACGTCTGAAAAGAAAGGAAGGTAGGTCTGTAGATTGAGATGATATACTTGGTTTCACTTACAACTAAAGATTACAGTTGTGAAAACATGTTGCTCACGACTTTCAGTATGCCCCTCGTACAATATGAGATTAAACAGAGACATACAAAATTGGAAGACGTTCATTGATAAATGTGATGGAACTTCAATAACTAATCTGTCGTCTTGTCCATTGTAGTGGAAGACGTGATTTTTTTCTAGTTTTTGCAAAACCCTGGAGACCGTGTTGGATCGCCTGAACATTATGACCGTTGCACCATTTAATCTACACTAATGGCTGCGGTAGCTCAGTGGTAGAAAGCACACCTCATGACTTTGTCATTGGTTCAACTCCAGCTCGCACCGAATGGACTTTGTAGTAGATAAACACAATATGCGTTGATCTTCCAGGATTCTCCAATTTCCTCCCATTTTTCATTCCACCATTCGTTCATTATCATCATAGTCTTTCACAACCAGGTAGCATAATTATGGGACGTTAAACTAAGAGAACTAATCAAGTTTCTCCCAGCTAACAGTAAGTTGCATATTAAGTGATTTTTCTCCTAATAAATCAAGCTTCAGGCACTGGCTTCTTAAGTTCGACTTGGACCAGTTTTAAGTACGTGAATGAGAGCCGCAGTGACTCAGTGGTAGAGCATTCACCTCTGGTGTGTGGGGCCCCTTGTCCGATCCCAGCTCGTGCCAAGTGGGGTTTGTGGTGTGAAAACACCATATGAGTGGGTTTTCTGGGGTTCTCCCATTTCATTCATTCCTTATCACCGTCTTCTTTAGCTTACATGACATAACCGTGGAACTTAAAACTGAAAGATTTCATTTATGTGAATGTAATGATCTGAAGTTTTTAAATGGTTAGAAAAACGTGCAGAACATTTGGCGTCTTGTTTAAGTTCCACTGTTCTATTTCGTTACCCTTCGTCATATCAATACAACTTTTATTACAGATGACAACAGCAAGCAAGAAACACTTTGGCTTCCGAACATCATAATAATGAAATGAATCAGAATAAATACTTAGCAAAGCACCCGTATAACAATTCCACTCATACGTTTCAACGATCAATTGTCATCCTCCTTAGTATCTGTTCCTTGTAGAATTATGAATTCTGTATTAGTTTCATTCATTTTGATCTATCTAGAATTTCTGCCTTTAAATTTCTTTGTAAATGTAAATTATTTTTTTTTTAACATTGCACAGATACAGTTTACATTCATCTTTTACCAAACAAAGAAATTTAAACCACAATGGAAGAAACTAAGTAGAATACGAAATTCTGTAGGCAGTGTGATTTCCGAAGGACGTTCACGCATCGAAATGTTATATGGTTACTTCGATGAGTAGTTTTTCTGATTTATTGGTGTGCATCTTATCATATCAGTCAGTTATATTGAAATATGGTTGTTATATTACCATACTTTAACAAGTAATTTGAACGTAGTGTACGTACAAACAGTTAGCTGTTCACCTAAAAATATGAAAAGAAAAATAGATTTTCAAAACTTTCTCATATTTTTCTTTCTGGTGCAGGTGTATGAGATGATGTGTGAGTGTAATATGTTTTAATCGTAGATATATATATTATTCATTTGTTCTGAGTGAATATAGGTATGCATTCGAAATACATAGACTAAAAGTACATGTTCGATAATTCAAGAGCATATAGGTAAGATCAATCCGATTTTCTTTTTGTCATTAATAAATAATTCATAGAAGGAAACAACTGATATCTTACGTTAATATAGTAAATGATTATACCAAACTTTTGTATTTGTACAGTAGAATTAAATGTCTGACACTGCTGGATAGAATTCATAGTCAAGTCCACAAAACTCGTAGACTCCCAGCTCATTCTTATATTTCCATTAATGGATTGAACAAATCAAACAGCCACATCTTCCCTGCTTCTCTGCTTAATTTTATTATAAAACTAAGTTTTAAAATATATTTCTACGGTTGAGAGTTGGTATCTTTTAAAATTAAGCAGTTGGCTAGACTAGATTTTGTTTTATGGATATGACCTGCACTAAAGTACATACTATTATGTATTTTCGTCTGTTTATAATTTCTAAAAAACTTATATATGCCAACTCGTTCCGATTTTATAAATCTACTTTAATATATAAAAGAGAAGAAGTTACTTATTGCCCAGGCCGTACTACTATAGGTAGAAACATGAATGTGGGACAGAATACTCCTCTTGTCATGAGAAAATTCGCAGTGGACTCCAGGATTCGTCTGAGCAGTCAGGGTACCTTGCTTCAGCATATATAGGAGCGACCATCCACCGATCATAGTCCCAACCCATACAGTCGTGCTACTGCCTTGGTATTGGTTCCAGTTATCTGATGTTTGAGCAATGATAACGAATCCTAGCCCTCACTTCACACGTGCACTCGGTAATAGTCGTTGTGCAGACTGTAACTCAATTCATCACTGAACAGCACCACTGCTCAATGTTCCGAGGTTCATCATGCACCACCTGTGTCTGTGGCTGTTTATGATGGGGTAGAATAATATGTATATACCGCTGGCCGCCTTGCATAGAATTATGTTCCATTGAGGTGTTTTACAACTTTGCCGCGAAATGGAGATACCATTACAGCGTAAAGATTCTGATCGATCTGTATTGCACTCATGCCTCTATGACGACGGCCGTTAATGTTAAGTAAAGGTTCTCCGTATGGCCGCGCGTGCCCTGATTGTTGTCTTCTGGAACCCCTCTGCTGCATCGTCGAGACTAGTGCTGTTAAAATTAAAGCAATAGATTTTTCGTATATTCGAACAGAATATTCAAACAGTTATCCAGATAACGAATAAATTGTTCGAATATTGAAAGCGAATATTCAATTCAGGTATTCCAATAACAACAAAAATTATTCAAATATTAATTTGAATGATTTTAACAGCACTATTCGAGATCACGTGTGAATGTTTTGCGTCCTTAATTCAACATGAAGCTTTCAAAGGACGGGATCTATTATTAACATGGGCTCCGAAACTCTACCGGAATTTGAATCCGTTAGTTGGCGGGTACACAGGTAATCGTGCAAGATTAGTCCTAACAGTAAAGGCCGTTCTCCATCACACTATCTCGTTTGCAAGAGCTGGATTACAGGATCACGACACTAGTCTCGGCTGGAGACTACTCGTCGTGAGACATTCAATCACCTCACAACTTGCATTCGACCGATTATTCGCCAGCGTAATGCGTCATCCAACGCAATGCGCAATCATGGAAATCCATAGCATTAACTCGCATCCAGCTGTCAAATAATACTGCAGCCGCATTCTACGCATTACTCACCTGTTGGCACTGCTGCTAGTGTGCATGAGTTTCTTCATAATCACACACTGTGATTAAATTGGATATTTACGTAGATGTGATGTTACGTATTAAGTATTTCCCACCAGTATTGGCAATTTTTCAGTACAAATGTGTCCGTTATTCTCGCATCTGTTTGTCACTAGATATTTGTGATACAGAAAAAACAAATATTGTAAACAGTGTTGTTTTCCGGTAATAAAACATGTTTAAAAAATTAAATTTTGCTATTCTAGGGACAAAATAATTGAAAGTCTTAATTGTTACGTATATTTACAGCATTGTAAGTCTTATTCATAAAATCAGCTACCATATTTGTTTTAAAAAGTAAAAAATTCTCAAAATTCTCACCTGTGTGTTTGTAAGAAAAAATTGTGAGCACCTTGTTTGATACGATCCTGTAAGTATAGAGGTTATAGAACTTTAAAGAACATATACGGTGAACCAGATTATAGGCCATAATATGGACAAACCCAGTATCACTGAAGCTATGATGAAGTACAGTCAATAGCATAAATTTTACGTATCTTCCAGAACGATTTGTGGCGGCGGCTCGTGAGAGAAGTCAAATAGATAAAAATTATAACCTGATCACAAGAAGCTAAGAGAAGGAAACTAACTTTTCTCATATGTAAGTTTTTTTTTTTTTCTTTCCTTTCCTTTCCTTTCCTTTGTTGCGACAAAATGGTAATTTTTACCTATGAGACTTGCTTGGCGAGCTGACGCTGGGAACGATATTTCAGAATAAATCCATATTATCATGCTAGAAGGCAGTACAATTTTACACTTTTTACACATTTGTTAGAATAAACACTTCAATGAAATTCAAAGAACATAAATTGTGATTGGAACGAGAAAGAAATCGAAATTTTCGGCCATACGCTAATTTCTACATTGTCCATACTTTACGCAAACAAGTACGCACTCACAAATTTTCACACTTGATGTCTGTACTTTGCCATTCAGACTACATGGAGTCTATTACAACCACTGTTGTGTCCGTGGACAATCCGTATTTATACAAAATGAAGATCCGTGATGATTGAGTTACTGTGGCTGGGGAAGGGGTTCGAACTTCGTAAGATAGTGATTAGTAAACTGTTATGATAAAGTGGAGACACCGTTTGTATTACTGGTGACCTAGGTACACATTTTCACTCTGAAATGTCATTGACCACTTTATGAACCAAACTCACTTTAAGTAAGGTACTTGTTGCCTAGCCGGTTTAGAAAAATTATAGTTTTCATAGAGTTACTTTCAAACGTTTGTATCTCATTCCATATTTAGTCTAGACCTGAAGCGAGAAGAATACTTAGAATGCATTCAGAACACACTAACTTACGCCAATTGCAGGAAGCATCACCTCAGAAGACGAAGGGGGCGGAAAATTATCAATATTTTGAAGTACACACTTTTTCATTTTCTTCCTTTCAAGCTTCCCCTCCCCTTTCCATCTGCAGCCCGTGAAAGCAGGGACGCTGCAGAAAAATATTAATAATATTAATGCATTCAGACAGAGGTAATTGTTTATAGTTACTTGATTACCAAAGGGTTTACGTAAGAATAACAATTTAGTTAACTTGGTCTAAAAAGGTTAATTCGTATCTCCAAAGGATGCTATGAAAGAGGAGAAAATGATAGATTCTTCCATTTGCATATTAAAAATAACCCAGCTGTTAAAGGATCATAGAAATTATTGTTAATGAATGTTGAAAGGAATTCCATGGAAAATCGGGTATGTGATCAATTCATTTATAGTTTTTTTTTTTTTTTTCGTACGGAGAAATAGTAAAATTCCTTTTCATTCATTCATTCTTTATTTTGAGTTAACGTGCCACGGTATGCACCGAGGCCAAAGAAGACGACAAGAATAAGACGGATGATAATGGTGAATGAAAAAAGTGTGAGAAAACTAGAGAACGCCGACGAAATTCTCGCACACAAGATCGCCCGTCGTAAAGCACACTTTGCGGGAACTGGGATCGAACTAGCGATCTCCCGCTCCAGAGTTGAGCGCCTACCAATTAGTCACTGCGGCTCCTAATACAATTCCATTACCACCTAATTATATCGTAAATATTGGTGAATTTATTACAGGTAAGTGTGTTGTTGTTCTGGCTAACTGCAAATGGTTTGCTTACATAATTCAATAGTAAAGTGCCTATACGATGATGACCTGTAAGATTGTCTTCAAATCCCAGAATTCGTTTCCTTTCTGCTACCAAGTAAAGAAAAATTAAAGAACATAGTCAGGTGTCAAGCGCCCCCCCCCTTCCACACACCCCCAACATATCTACACACATGAGATGTGTGTATGTGACACCTCACAACTATTTCTTTTGATTTTTCTCTCAATTATTTCCCGTATAACTTACCTCATTAATACGGCGTCCAAGCATCTTTATCCTATAGTACAATTCGTATTCGTCGCGAAATTGATGATATAACTGGTGATTCTTTTCCAGATGAATAGTGGGCCATTCTTCAAGTAGCGCAGCTGGCAGTTACATCACCGATTTTAGACGGACTCGTTACTCTAAAACTGATTATAAGTGTTCAATAATGTTAAAATTGGGGATTCAGTTGGCCTGAGGAGTTGATGGCGGACATCTTGATGTTGTTTGAGCCATCACAGGCCTGGATGTGTATATTGGCGCATTGCCATCTTGGTATCATTGCTAGGGAATAACATGTGTTCCATAGAATGTACTTGGTCACCTAAAATACCTACAATCAATGATAATCACTGGCAGTAATTCGATCTGTGAGAATAATAATAGAAAAAAAATATGAAAATTTGTTCCACACCAGTTCAGAGCCGTCACAATGTTTAATGGTAGGAGATAGGCATTCCGGAATGTATGCCTAATTGGCGCCCGCCATACATAACCCCGGCCTGTTGTTGGAAAAAAGAAGAACGAAGGTTGGTTTACCGTAATATATTACTCACCTTCAAACATTAAGTGTCCTTATTTTAAGTTTTCATCACCATCTTTTTCGCACTACCTCATTGGCAGCGGTCAAAATCTTAATCGAGCCGTGAAAGTTGAGGTTACGCAGCTTTCGTCCGACTGGGATTGTAGAACAGGTCGTGTCAGATGCTGATTGTCAGTTTAGTTACATGAACTTGACGATTCTTTGTTACAATCTTCTCCAATCCTTTCAGCATCCTTTTCACGTAGACTTGGTTTCCATTCACTATTCCTTTTTAACCAGGAGTCATCGCCTTGAATACTGTTGTTCCCGATAAACCTAACACAGAGGCAATCTTAGATTCAGTTTCTCCATCTACCCGCCTACCCACAATTTTCCGTCGTTGAAAATCGTAAAGATCCTGTGCAGCACCAATGAGTTTCCTATTGCACGTGCATCCCTACTAACTCATGGCATACACTATCATCCAACACAAAATTAAGACAGTCGTAGTGTACGAATATTCATACTAACACAAATTCTCTCTTGCAATGCAGGTGATTTGTTCTCATTGCAGATGGGCCGCTGTGGCTCAGTGGTAGAACGTTCACCTCTGGCGTGGGGTTCTTGGTTCGATCCCAGCTCGCGCCAAGTAAATTTTGTGGTGGACAAATACTGTGGTAGGTTTTCCCGTTTCCTCTCACTTTCTCCATTCCACCATTTCATGCATTTCTCATCATCGTCTCCTTCAGCCTAGCCGGCATAATCGTCGGACGTAAAACTTTCAGATTTCATTTCATTTTTTTGTTCTCGCGGCAGTCATATGTCCCTGCTGTATTCTGAAATAAATGAGGGTTTAAGTTCTGGCTTTCATACAGTGTTCCTACTTCACGAACAATGTAAAGAAGTTAATTTCAGACTTGCTACTTCCCCGTCTTTTGATGGGTAATTTGGGTCGATTTTCCGATGCTGGCCTTTCTGACTGAGTTTCCTGATTCTAGTGATTATCATAGATTTTTCATACTGTATATTTTCTCCACGTATTCTTGCTGTAAATAATATCATCTAGGAAGTGAATGATGCTCCTGATTTGTTTGGTGACATGTGTCAAGCAGATTAAATCTTATAAATATATGGCACTTTTGCTTGTAGGTTCGTTGGGTTGGAGTTAAACTTCCTTTTCAGCATCGAGGCGATATGAAACCTGAACCTACAGGTTAACATGGAATCCGAACCACATGAGCTTCCACCGGGAATGAAACTTTTGTCCTGTATGCTAACAATACAGCCATTGGAGGTTTCATCTTGTTTATTAGCGTACATGCATTATTGTATATTTGTTACCCATAGAACCGTACCCTACAGCCATAGATGTTACTGTAGTGGATAAAAGCATATTTAAACAAGATCGCATTCTGATTAAAAGTATATGATTAGTATAACATCCAGTTTCACTTTCCGTTATTGTGGTATACTAAGTATAAACACAGTTTTCTTTCTTTCTCTTTTCACATCTATCATACCTGAAGAACTTTTCTGGTGAGAACTGTTACTGGTATGTAGTGATAACCATATTCTTTTATTATATGTATGTGTATTATCTAATAATCTATATTTATAACGTATAAAGTTTCTTATCTTTGAAGGAGTTTAAGGTAAATAAAACCAAAGAATGAAGAAATTCGCTTTAAAACTTTAGTTTTATCTACATAAAATGTCCAAAAGAATATTTATCGCGTAAATTCGCAAAGATTTTCTGATGAAACTGTATTCCTCTTCAATATTGTTCTGTTAAGTCACATTCGTATTATTTCTCGTAGTAATTTTAACTGTCAGTGACCTGATTTTCCTTTTGTGATTGCCAATGTTGAAAATCAAAATGTACTATGGGCCCAAGATAAATAAAAAACCTTGTAATTAAACTGACATTACAAATTCCACTATGACTGTAAAGAGCTATCAGAGAGTTCATACTTTAATAGAAATACGCACTTTTCCTTTTAGTAAATACAAATTGTACACAGAGCTTAAAGTTTGATTCAAATTTTGTGATTTTTACAAGCGGCATTAATACGCTGTACTTCAGAATTATATTTGGAAAAATGGAAAAGAATTTGTTCCAGATTTACATTTTTCCTACCATTAATAGCAATAGTAATTATGTTAATGCATTAATACATTTACTTTCTTTGTGTAAAACAGTGTTCAAGTTGTTCCCAGTCTTACACATGATGCTTATAACATTCTTTGAGTAACAGTGTATTCTGTATACAATACTTTCAACAGTGTATACAACAGTGTATTCTGTAACAACTACTTTTCTGTATAGACAAGGATTTTCTCTACTTTCACAGCTTTTCTTTAAAAGAAAAAAAACTACTTTAAGATTTATATTAAGGGATGATATTAAGTTTACTATTAAAAATAAGCACCTTTTTTTGTGAAACCTCACCACAAGTAGCCTAAAAGTTGAAAATGGTGTATTAAAATTATTATTTTTACCCTTGTGATCGTCAAAATTCTTGGTTATTCACCTTTCTTTGTAAAGAATTGCACCATCAGCCACGAAAAAGATATACTTTAATGAATATTAAGGATGTCCCTTATTTATGATTCAATAACACTTAGGAACAAGATTTTTTAAAGTCATGTGTACACGGTTTGATGAAAAAAAAAGTTGACATCAACATAGAGATTTTGTGACATTTAAAGATAATGTAAGAATTTTATGATTTCTCTCTGAAATAACTTAATTGGAAATCTGTAACATTTTAGAATTTGATAAAATCTGTTGAATTACTGAAACCTTAATTGGAAATCTGTAACATTTTAGAATTTGATAAAATCTGTTGAATTACTGAAACCTTGAGCCAAATTTGGCATTAGATTTTCTAACAACTTAGTATATAAAATTCTGCCTTAACGTTCATAGATTTAGTTTAAGCCATCTAAAACTAAAACTCAATGGCTCAAAGTCCCTACAGGTAAGATTTAAGTACTTCCATGATATGAGGAAAATCACTAATTAGAATTTGAGCTTCCAAAACACAATTGCAGATCGTAATTATATATGTATGTATTCATATTTCTATAAGTAGTTATATAAAATGAAACGTTTTAATTGTTGGCTTCCAATATGCATAGTTCTCCATTTTGTTCTTAAATATATACTTTTACAGTATGTGCATAGTTTGAGAAACATAACATAAACGTTAATTTCATTAAAGATGAATCAATCACATGCCGTGATACTTACTTACGGAGTCATCGATAAAAAGAGCATATTTTACATATAAATTGCATATAAAATGTTATTTGCTTTTGTCGACTGTTCAAACTACGAAAACCGCCAATACGCTCTATGTAAGTATTAATTAGGTAACATGCACCATGATTTTAAATATTAAAAGAACTGTTTGTTCAACGAGAAGCATCTATTTTCCTTTAAACGTTTAACCACATATGTAAGAGAACTTAAAATCCACGTTAAATTTCCTCCTTGAATTGTAGCAGCACTTATAATTAATGTCACACTATTACAATCAGTTTGTAACATGGGGTAGTGAGAAGTGAAAATGTTACTTGACGAAATTAGTAATGTTTGTAATGAAACTCAAGATTGACAGGTCATTCAGGGAGTGCTGCCATCTTGGTTTCTTTCTAGGTGGGACATTCTACGTTTCTACAACATATAGCCCACACTTTTAGTGGTAACATGATAAGAGTCAAATTAACATGAGAGAATATCTATAAAATTATTAAGTGTAATGTATATACACCTATGGGTGTGATGGAAGGGTATCATGTGTTAGTATATTAAGAAAAATAACCCGTTAGATTTCAGCATGCTTTTATAAATATGTTCGAAGTTTAATATTCCAGTGATTTTTGGTACGTTTATTCTCCAATGTTGAAATAAAATTTACAATAGCAAAAGAGCAAAAATATATACCTTCTGTTCGTTGACAAATTGTTACTAAAACATAAAATATTCAAAACTTTTTTTTTTTTTTAAGTATAGAACAATGCATACATAGGGTGTTAAATAAATTGTTCTTCATAAAAAAACAAAAGAGTACTCTCGCTTAACGAATGAAGTAGATACATATGATGAACTGTACTTGTTATGCAAAATATCGGAAAGTATTTGAGATTGACGTGCATATACGTTCGAGAAATATTTGAATGAAGTTGACCGGAAGTTCCATAGGCGAGGTGCATTGGTAATATAAATAGTATTTGATAGGAGTATAACTATCGAGATAGAATTTGACGTTAAAGAGCAACCATAAGTTCGGAAAATATACTCGGTATTCTGCAAAAATAACGTTAAAATTCAATATAAGGTAATATAGTAAAGAGAGAGTCGATATTTAGAATCAGCATGTATTTAATAGTGATGTTGCATTGACAAAGATACAAGTAAAATACAATAATTCGAAACAGTGTGCTTTTGATAGCACAGTGAAATCTTCCGATTCAGTGCTACCATTAGTTTTATTTAAAAATGGCCGGTGTGTTTTGAATCAAAAGCTAGTACAGATTTTAGTATACAGTTCAAACACAGTAACTTGTTGTTACCCAGGTATAAGTTCGTATCTTATCAATAATGTATAGTAAAAGTATATGTGTAATAGTAATGCATTGCATGGGGGCTCTCGTGTAGTTTTCCACTCGTACTATATGATTTAAACATTGTACTTCCAATATGCTACTTACAAAATGCTACGGCACATTGTTTATTCTTTTCTCCCTTCATAACAATAGACGAAGATGAGATAATGATTCAAGGAAAACTTAAAATATCCATACTGTCCCACCTTTCTAAGTAGTGTAGACCAAAAGTGACCCTTTGCTATGGATTCATAAAGAATTACATTCACCTTATAATGGGTACAGAACAGAAAGCAACGCAGTAAAAGAAGAACACGTGCTGTTACCTATTTTTCTTTTTTCATACTATGCAGTGTGAGGCAGATCATCATTCGATGTAAATTTCGTGGAAGTTCCCCCTGAAAGGAAAGACGTGCAGCACGTAACGTTAAAATAGAAGGTATACGTAGACACTAAAACCGTCTTGATTGGACTTCCAAACGTTTTGGAATAGGAATATGAATACACTTGCCGACAAGAAATATAGAAACCACATACAGTACCATCGCCTTCTGTATTTTTGGACAAATTACTTTCACTGGATAAGTTTCCTCTCTTTCTTCCTTGGGTTTATTGATCTTCCACAAATAACAGGAAAAGATGTTTTATAAGAAAAATTTTCACGTACACTGTAGAATGTTCAGTTAGGTGTTCAATATACAGAAATGAATTGAACATTAACAGCATAAAAATGTTGCTTCACTAATGCCGCCAAATTCCAAAGTAGATAGATGGCCAAGTGACAGAATAATGAGTCATGCATGTCTTTTGAGAAAATAAGGCCAACTTAACAGTTTTTACTGTTCTTTTGCTTTCTGCGAACCATACAGAAGTTAAATTTAAAGCAGATATATATTTACCGAATCAGAAAAACCGAAGAACAACATAGAATGTCCAATAACTTTGTTAGTTCCAATAGACTTGCCATTTTTCAAATTTCCGAACTTATGGCTGCCATCTGACCAGTCGTCTAATCGGAACTTTCGTAGCATGTATCCAGTGTTATTCTAAACGCCAATGTGATCTGCCTGTGACAGTTCACATGAACATATTTTCAGCATTCTTGTGCATTGGCCTTTAGGATTCTGCACAGTGAGAACATTCTCAAGCTTTCTGGTGAGCCTAGTCTGGATTTCGACTTTTGAATCTCCTCTTGCAACATAAACATTTATCTCTGTGTCCAACTTAGCAACCGCTGGTAAGTCCGAGATACTGGTATACATAGGTAGTCTCACCAAAGTAAAAGTGGCAAGATATACTTTCGTATTATAATATGATAGATCCTGTTGCAATCTTGAACACATCACAATACGCATAACCATTGAGCTGACTTATAGAGGGAAGAGAGAAAATCACTTTGTAAGTTCATTCAAACTTATTCATTCAGTTAAATTACCTGCATACGCTTTCTATTACTGTTAAAATTTTATCGTTATATAAACGTTAATTGACATACATTTTCAAATAGAAAAAGAAATAATTGAATCAACGAGATTGAGTTACTTAATTATTATTTGATATTCATCTCAAAATATAATTTTCAGTATGAAAATCATTCTTTTGAACGCTATTTAACAGTTTAAGTGCCAAGCCTCAAAATCAGATGTTTTACTCTAAGGCCAGCAACTGCTCTATTAAAATATACATAACATCTATGCATATGGCTCCCAGGCCTAGACCAAGTGTGCATAAAATATATGCACATGGCACTTAAAGTGTGAATGGGTAGCCTGGGTAATTTTCATACTGCAAGCTATATTTTGTGGTGAACATAAAATAAAATTACATCATTCAATCTCGTTGATTAAATGATGTTCCCGTTTTGAAATAATTCAATTGAATCGTATTCTGTGAGAAGAAAATAATTCACAGAAGAATTTTCAGACAAATGCGTTTAAAATTTGACGTAAATAAGATACCCACGAATAAATACATTCATATAGTTTTTGTATTAACCCTAAGTATATTAAAGAAGTATACTTAAAGGAATGTATGGATTCAATTTAATGAAACTTAACCTTACTTTATATGAAAGGAAATGCAAGTGGAGATACTGTGACGAGGTGAATCAAGTCAGCACTGTTAGTAATTAATAAATTCTTAAAACGAGATATTCTGTAAATATGAGATTAAGATATACAATCAGTGCCTTGTTAATGTTTGCACAAAAAATATTTTATATTGATAATTAGAGTACTTTAGTACTAACGGAAGTCTTTTTGTATTTCAAAATGTAGCAGCAAGAATATGAATGAAATATTAGAATAGCACTTTTCCTTAAAAGTATAGCTTGACAGTCGAAAATTCAAAACAGCAAAAACTCAAGTGAAAACAATTTTTTTAAAACTTGTTTGAACCAATATATATATCTCTTGTGACAAAAATAAAACTACAAAAAGAAAATGTATAAAACGTAAATAAACGTAGTTAATAATGAATTTACAGATGTGTAAATAGAATTTTGATTATGTATGTATATATATGATAAGTCCTTTATAGTTATGTGTATTGCTATGAAACTATAGGGTTTAAGCTGCACTAGCTTTGTTTTAGCAAAATACGAAAGATAATTCGTTTTGCTAAAAATTTTCGTAGCATTTTCGCAAAAGTTTGAAAACAAATTTTCAAAAAATAGATTAATATGAACTTACATTGTAATAATCAAATAAATGTAAAATTAAATTTGTTAAGTATAACTCGAAAATTCTAAAATAAATAAATAATAATTCTATTTGTTAGTAAAAATGGCAAAGATTTTAAAGCTCCAGCTTAAATCGTATATATGTATTGGTTAAAATATGTAAATATATGTTTATGCCACATTAAGTAAAACTGGTATAATTGAATTATCGTATATATGTTTGTATACCGGGTTAAATAAAGCTTCCAGTTATTATTACGAAGTTAACGTACTACTGAGTACGTATATAGAAAGTTAGATAGAAATACTTAAAGCTGTTATTATTTTTTATCTGTAAAGAAATAAAAGTTATTTTGCATATACTACGCCAACAATGTTCGATGTATTGTAGATCGCTGAGTTGTTTTGATCCATTTGTGAAAAATGGTGCTATGTAGTTTTTTTTTAGTGATAAAGACTGAACACGTATGTTTAGTCTTACCACAGAATGACCATCGTAGTTATTCTGAGGTTTTACTTTGTGAATAAGACTGGTTGCTTGTAAATGATGAACTGTTCACTGTTTTAGAAGCATGTGTAAAATTTTGGCCCTTTTGTAGTCCATTCAATATAAGTTTGGAGAAACTTTTAAGTGCCTGGGAAAAAAAGGGAAAAAAAGTCTGCTAATTGTATATAGGAAGCGGGTTTTATTATAATGTTATAACATTTGAAATAAAATACCAGTTTCAAAAGTCCTTACAAGCTACTACAAACTTATCTCGAGTGGATTATTAATATAGACAGTGTTCAGTCGAAGCATATATAATTGTATTTTCTTGTAAGGAATTAGTTCATAAGATGTAATCAAGTAAAACATTATATATATATGTATATCTAATATTATATATAAAAATGTGACTCGTTATTTTACTCTTAATTGGTGTTGATCTCTTTAGTATCTTCGTATTGTAAATGGAAAATATACTCACTTTAGTTGAGGTTACAATGAATACATTGGTGTGAAGTGTGCACTTGACCAACCATAAAGAAGAATTTCAGTCATTCCACGTAATTATGTTTGTAGTTCATTTAAAACTGGTAGAATATATTAATTATATATATATATATATATATATATATATATATATATATATATATATATATATATATATATATATATATATATATATATATTCTACTTACCTATAATGTGATTATTTCTTACGACAGTCGTTAACTGACAAAGGCGTGAGGGTTTTTGCTAAATCCACCGCACTATTTTGAATTTTAGTGATCAACTTGAAGGCAGTGGTGTGTAGAAAATAAGCCGGATAGAATCTACAAAACACTATTACATGAACTGTCGTCTTCTTCTTGTTCACTTCAATCATAGGTTGGTGGGCAACGAGGAAATTTTCTCTCCCTTGGGAGAGCTGTTTTATACTTTGATAACATTTCTTCTTCGTAACTGCATCTAGGTATTGTATCCTTCGTCTTCCTCTTCCTGGTTTTCCTTCTGCCTTTCCCTCTATCAGCACGGTGAGCCAATCATAGTGTCGAATAACATGGCCAAGCATGCTGTTTCTTCGTTTTCCTATTATCTTCATGATATGTAGTCCTTCATTAGCTTCCTTTAGTACGCCTTCATTCTTTTTCGTTTCGGTCCGTAATGTGCGCAGCATTCTGCGTCAATACCACATTTCAAATACTTCCAGTTGGATATTTCAGCTTTTCTCAATGTCCACGTCTCTGATCCGTAAAGCGCCACACCCAATACCAGGGTCTTAATAAATCGTTTACGAATGTCCAGCAACACATTTCTTTATGTTAGTAGTCCTCTTTTCTTATTGAACCTTGTTTAGCCTGCGCTATTCTGGAACTTACGTCTTTTTCACTTCTTCCGTCCAAGGATATTAGACTTCCTAAATAGGGAAACGTCTTCGATTTTCTCTCCCTGTAGCCATACGTTTGCCCCTTCCTGACCTGCTCTTGTGCACTTTATCACTTTCGTTTTCTTCTTATTTATCTTCATTCTGCATGCTTCTTCGAACTGCTCGTTCAAGTTTGAAAGTGCTTGCTGCAAGTCCTTTTCGTTCTCCGCTATCAGTGCTATATCATCACCAAATTTTATTGTACTGTAGAGTATAAATTTGGGTTTCAGTAATTATGACGTCACAACCCCCGCACCGATTTTTTTTTTTAATTGGAAACAGTTGTTAGTTTACTTAATGGCATTTTGTAGATATTACGTAGTTTACTTCCTACATTTTTTATGTTCCTCGCTGTCTTTTAAGATATTCAGTAAAATTTAAAATGTGGGGACAAGCTTTGCAAACAGTAATGCTTAAATGGATAAATTGAGAAACAGTCGTTTAAAACTGTCAGTTAAAGCGGAAAAAGGTTAAAAAGAAAACATTAAATGAACATGTTATGTAAGAAGTGTCTATAAAGGACCAGAACCAATGGGAAAATTGATGAATTGCTATATTGTCTTAATGCAAAATGTTCTTCACATTCATATCAGCCATCATTGCTAACACATACTGTCACAGGCGCCATTATACTTTGAATTCCCTTCATTCCTTTCCTTTCTTTCTCTTTTCCTCTCCTGGTAGTTTCTTCTTGTGATTTCTTCCTTCCCCTAATCTAGAACTCCTCTATATCTTGGAGTAATATCTAATGTGGATTCTCACATGATAGAACTTTTTCGTAACGAGGACAAATGACCATACTACTGACGCCACCATTCTACCCCAATTAGTGGCGAAAGTATTGAGGAAATGGTTGAGGACTGTGGTAGACACGTGGAGTACATTTGTATTAAGGTAATGATTTTTTTTTTAAATTCCAGATTTCACCTTGTATGAGTTAAGAAGAAATCTTGTAAATTAGTTATATTTTTACAATTCTCAAAGAAAGAAAGAAAGAAAGAAGACAATATACGAATTTGAGCCCTGTAGCGCTCTAGAACTTACAAAGTATGATCTGTCTTTCAGATAACTGTTTATTAATGCATAATTTGACTGACTGTCAGTTATTACGTCATGAATGACCGATGAAATTGAACGGCGCCTAACAATATGGCTGAGAATAGTTACTTTATTTCGTTACATTTTAAGTTATAGCTTGTTTGTGTATGTTTTTATATTGTCACATTTTCCGTTACTTTGAAACGGTAAAAATTCGGAGTTTCTGCAGGTATTTTCTTTAAGCCAAAATTAAGTGTACATGAAATAGCCATAATACTGTAGAAACAGGTTGAAAGTGACCAGTGAAGTTGCCAAATCAGTTTAGAAAAATGTTGTATTAAATAATAGGTATGTCAGAAATATACAGAAGATATACGATTGATTTGAACTTTAGTGTAAAATGATCGTTAAATACTGTCTCTGAAAACTTTTGCAAAATTATATACAGTACTATAAAATAGGGAAAAAAAAATAGTGCAATACTATATAAAGTATTGAAAACGTTTATATAAAAATAATGAAATTTATAAACTAAGGTTGACGGTTGGCAACGATCTAAATCATAGCATCAAAACTGCTTTTTTTTAAAAAAAAATCCTCAAAATCCAATCGACTTGTAGCGATATTATATAAAAAATTACTTTCCGAAGAACCAGTGTTGCCAGAATTCATGCAACTACAAAAGCATGTGAAACAAAACACATTAAGAAAGAATTTACATAAACGTTCAGTATCTTGACACATCACTTGGACTACAAATTTATTAGTCCAATGAATAAATGTATACCCGTACAAAAAATTACTACATTAGTCTTTATCCTTTAATTCATCAGCTGCTTCTAATTATGGCAGCTAAAGATAATACGACGAATCGTACTGCTTCTTGAAGGAGATTGTTAAGAAAAGGTTGACGTTCTTTGGAGATAATGATTCAGTATATGATTTCTCAATCCCTCTCCAGAAGAAAAATTCCTACGCTGGTACCGTGGGATTTATCCCTCAACATGCCAATACTGGGCTCAATCCAAACTGCGGAACTGAAACATAAAACAAGCGAAGTTGTATGACAGCAGTACCAGCTTCAAAACTCAGCTAGACCATTTAAACACGAGGCTGATTCTGTTTTGTCACTTGCGCTATTTAATTTAACTTTATTTTGATTATTTTTCTTTAAAAACCCATATATACTACTATAATTTTAAAAGCCGCTCAGACCCATTTTTCAGGAAGAAAAAAGAACATCCAGGGGAAAGGGAACATTTGGTAACCCTGTGTAAGTCCTACCTAATACCTGGTTAAACTGCCAAGCATTCTGTTTGATGGTGACTTCCCCAGGTATTACAGGTATCGATGAACCTAACCGTTCTTTATTAGATCTCGTAATTCTAGAAAAATTCCCAGGATACTTATTTATGCACATTACCGTCGGTTCCAAATAGCCCTACAAATTTTCCGTTGGATTTAAATATGAGGACTTCGAAAGCTAGTACAGGTGAGACAGAGTGCCTGAATGTTCCTCAAACCATGTACTAACAGTTGACACACGTGAATACAGTAGTTGTCATCTTATAAGATGTCCACCTCATGAAATGTTGGCATCATCTGGACATTGAGAATGCTCAAATAAATAAGCCCGGTTCACGTTCATATTAACCTGTATGAGTAGGACCAATTAATGATTCGGGAAAACATTCCCACAACATCACAGAACTACCTCCAGTTTGGACCACACTGCGGGGAAATGCTTAACTGAGCTTTTGGCGTACTTGATGCCTTAGAATAAGGGCCGTATTTAAATATTTTTTTTATCACCCTGACCATTAAAAATGCCACGCTGTAGGTCCCAAGAAAATTTCGCATCCAGTTATGTGTATTTGTTCGTATTCAGTTATGTATAAGCAAAAACAACACAGAAATTGACAAAAGACTTCGAGCCAATAAGCAAAATCCTTAGCTCCTAGTGCCAGGAGCATCATAGTGAGAAACCTTGGTCTTGCAGTGGTACCAACATTTTTTCAGTGTTGATCTTCCTTAAATTTCGCTCTCGTGGACAGCTTTTTTCCCCCGCTCCTCATATATCGATCTCGGTATTTTAATATGCTATCCCTGGAAATTTACGTCCTAAGCCCGTTCGTAAATACGGGCCTGCTTAGAACACAAACAGTAGTGCAACTAATCGGCCGAGACACAATCGGCCGAGTCTGTGAGGATGCATTGCGGTGAGAAGTGGGCTTCTACTTAATAATCGATTCCAAATGTCCATTACATGAAGTTCCTTTGGCAATGTTCTTTCGAAATTGATAGGATTTGACCTACATTCGCTCACTCCAGCAATTCCCGTCTGAAATGAAGATTATTTTTCTTGACCAGACGTAGAACCCGTCGGCAGTAACTCTGTTAGAATTTTTTTTTTTTTTTTTTTCATTACCACTCTGACATTGTTTTGCGTTTACACACGCGTTAGACCGTTCTTTGTAGACACTTTGGTGCACCAACAATTCGGTTTTGTGTGCTTATGAACACGCCCAAACACAGTGCTTCCTTTTTCCCATTCTGTCACATCATTGCTTCAAACTGTTTTGATGACGTAGCTGTTTCTAAACATCTACCGGGTACAATCAGTTCATTTAACTCCAGTGGTCATGTGTTAGCGGCAATAGATTTATTCTCGTGTTACCTAAGAAGCTCCATCTACAACGATAGAAACAAAACCAATTTTATATGTGATTTTTTTTTATTTGGTGCTTATTAATTTTAATGTATTTTCAGATTACAAGTTTCGAAATTGATGTGTATATAACCTGCTTATATTTTGTCCTCTTTAATCTAGAGAATGCAGAAGTAACTTGCATCCACTGGCCACATAAATGACAGACGTGTCAGCTACGTGTTTTTTTACATTAGTATGTTAGAGAAATTTATTGATACAAGCTGGACCAAATTTCAGCGTATCACCATTCAGTCGTTTGTCACTTTTAAACCCTTCTGTCACACTTTTTAATGACCACTGGAACTTCCTACTGCGTGATACTTCCTAGTTTTAATGGTTGACTGTCAATCGATGTCACTAAACATCTGACCTCTACGTGGTTACGTAGTTCCAGACTCTCACGAACTGTGGTAATATTTGGTAGACAAATACATGCCTTGGCGGGGAGCAGTGACGCTACCAGACCCTTAGTTTAATCCTTCTCATCGCAAACACTAAAGAATTTATTTTGACTAATTGGATTGACTTTTTGGAGCTTAACTCCGTTTCCAGCATAAAGTATATGTGCGATGCACCACTGCTTAAAATGAGGTCCAAACCGCCACTAGAATTGACCAGAATATTCAACAGAACAACCAGAAAACTAAACATAGTATAAAACAAAACAAATAAGAGAATTGAACAGAGTACCAAACAAAACAAATAGAAAATTACGCTACCTCAAATATTAATCGTTCTTTGTGCATTATTGTTGTAAAATTAGAATTACATAATTCCTTCATTATTGTTATTCCGAACCGGGTAATTCACTACCAAAAACAAAATATCGAAAGTTGATTACATCGTAGGCAAATGCAGAACTACTGTGTGTTCAAAGAAAGATGTGATGAAAGAGTTTTGAATTTTCGTAAATATTTTATGTCCCAAAGTGTTTCGAGGCAGCTTTATAAAACATACATTTCAAGTATGAAAATAGCACAATAAAAATTATATTCTGCTGAGCTAAAACACAATAAAAATTAAAATTCAAGATTTTGGTGAATTAATACAAATAAGGTATACAATCTATTTTAGAGTTGCCCTCAGGGGCGTACGCAAGGGGGTTTTGGGTTTTAACCTTCCTTCAAAAAGATATGAAAAAATAATCATTTACCATATTAATATATGTATACAAAAATCCTGAAACGATAAAACATGGGAGTTGAAACCCTTCTCTCCCTTGATGATCTGCGTACGCTGCTGGTTACCCTCATGTGATTTGTTTCCCCATAGTTTTCAAAACCTGGCCCTATTTTACAATTGATTTATATTGCCTATATTAGGTGCAAAACAAATAAAATAATTCCAACAGAAACATATATGTATCAAATGTGTTGTAATTGTAAAATAATGTAAAGAAGCAACAATAAATTATTATTGACCTGTTGTTAACATTTTGTATTATTCCATTATATTATGATATTTTTAATTGATATCATGTTATTATTATTGGTTAGTACAACTTACTTATCCGTTTCCATAATAATTTCAAAACTAAAAGAGTTTTCTCTTTTTCCTAAAATATACGTGTAAAATTTTTGTTCCGACTAATTAATTCGATGTTTACGAAATTTTCCATGTGTGTTAGCGATAAAAACTTGTACAGCGGGGGACACTTCTAAATGATACAGCCATATGGAGATTTACGGCTAAGGTGTACCATTTAGAAGTGTCCCCCGCTGTACAACATTCGGTGTACAACATTTGTGCTCTAAAAACACTTACCCAATTCACCTTTGTCGTAATTCTTATCGGATCAAGTTGAGCACCAAGTTACTTTTGTATATGTGCTTATTGCCACGGGTGCTGACTGCCATAGCCAATTATAGATGTTGATTGCCACGACGGCGTGCTGACTGCCACTAGCCTGAGAGGAAGTTGCTAGACGTAACATTACCGTACGCTAAGAAGCATGAAGATGAACCTTAACACACCACATTTAATCCATTTTCAGGCGGCTCCGATAAAAAACCTTGTCACTTGCTTCCTTTAGTACGCATGTCGTCCAGTCCGCTTCTTTCAGTACACACATTGTCAAGTAAAAAGTGCCTCTAATATATACTGACTTACGGTTAGATTAGTCTATGTATGTAGCTCAAACTTCGAGGACATTTTCTCAAGTCACAATGGATAAGCAAATCTTGTAGAATTACTTGGATCTTGTAGTCAACTGTTGTGTAGGTTAGCTGTCTCTTCTCGGCTGGAACTTGTAATTTAAATTTGTTGTAAGCAGTGGCGTATTTAGGATTTTGTTTCGGAAGGGGCTATGCACAACACGTGAATAAGCACTTATATTTTTCCTTTTGGGTGCCGACAAATTTTAATGAAGTTTTGCATATAACAAATTTATTTCAAGGGGTTGGCTTGAGCCCGATAGCCACACCCTAAATACGCCACTAGTTGTAAGTAAAATGATTTGTTTCTGCGTCTTCCTTTAGGTTCTTGAGTAGTGTGAAAACATGGGAGTTCTTGGAAATTGCATTGCTTTACCGATGGTGTCATCCTTCCACACCAGTATATTGGTTTGGTGAGCGCTACTTGCACAGTGAATAAGTGCGCCTCCACATCCGAATTTTTGCATCGCTAGCACTTATACCTATTGAATTTATTTATGATGATTTGTTGCTTATCATGGAGCAGTGCCAACGTGAAGAAAAAGTTGAAGCTTTCAATGATTACTTCACCCAACAATGGCTAGAGAACCCTAACATTCCTTTCAAGACTTGAAACTGCAACAGGCAGAGGCACCGCACGAACAATGTTGTGGAAGGATCAGGGGGAACGTGGGGGGACGTCGTCCCCCCACCTCGAACCCCTTTGGTCACTGTTAATAGAAGACAATGGAGAAGTGTTGCATTTGTATAAATTATAAATTACTTCTGATGCTTTATATGTGTGTTTGTATATGCACCACGGGCGTCTATAAGGGGTTCATGGCACAGGTGCGCCATTGTTATTTTAGGGGAAGATGTGAAGTAATCGAGCTTGTGCAGATGATTGTACAGTTGTAAGAGAAGAATGTGGATTGGATACGTAAGATCAATCAGTGTCAAGAGAGAAATTACTTCCTAAAACCGTTTTGAATGTGTATTTTAAGACTTTTCAGCATACTTGATCCGAGTAACACTCCCGGACACCCTTTTATTGTCGGGAGAGGGGGCAGTACGTGCCTGTAAGTGGGCCCCTAGAAATTACCTTCCCGGTGGGCCCCTGAGTTGCAGTATGGCCCTGCAGAAGATCCAATATATTTCAATCAAAAATTTTTTGTAAGCCTTATACATGGAGAACTACATATAGTGTAGCCAAATCCAAACCATCACTTTACTCATTATGATGTGCTTATTCCGTAAAAATACGAAAACTCGATTTAGGGACCGTTCAATGATTTTTGTGACCCCTGATTCAAAAAAGATCCATTATATTTCAATCAAAAATTTTATTTTAAGCCTTATATCTGGAGAACTTCATACAATGTTGCCAAATCCAAACGATCACTTAACTCAGTATCATGTGCTTATTCCTTTAAAAAAATATATAAATAAATAAAATTAAAAAGAAACGAAAACTCGATTTAGGGGCGGTTCAAAAATTTTGTGGTTCCTGATCCAAAAACTAATTATTATGTATCAAAAATTTTCCTATAAGCTTTATATCTGGAGAACTACATGTAGTGTAGCCGAACCCAAATTATCACTCAACTTAGTATAATGTGCTTATTCTGTAAAAAAAAAAAAAAAAAAATACGAAAACTCGATTTAGGGGCCCTTCGAAAGTATTGTGGCCCCTGATCCAAATGCTAATTACACTAGTTAACAAAGGTTTTGTTACATAAAAGGAAATATCTGTTCTTAAAGGAACTTTTTGCGCTGAATTCGAATATGCACTCGGTTTTTCTCCATCACGTACGATTTTCCCTAACAGAGGGATTTTCGGGAAAATCCCTCAAAAATTTCCCTTTTCGTTTATTTTACACCCCAAGATCTTGTCCCCTTGCGTATACTAACATAGAAATTATACCTAAGTATACTTTGATTCATATTTAACAAACCCTCCAAGTTTCGTAATAATCGCTTTATTCTTTCTAGAGAAATAAATATGTTTGTATGTATACTGTGTGTACTGTTTATTGCACCTTATAGTAATGCTTTCAGATCTCTTAAGTTGAGGTAAAAAGTTTTGCTTTATTACCACAAACACATATATAAAATATAATACAATATAATTTACAAGTGTGACAATTTACAATAAACAATAATACAAATGTACCAAAAGGTCATGAAAAGACAATCAAAACTATCACAACATATGAAACTTCCATTGGGTTACAAAAACGTACACTACTTCCTTCTTTTGTAAGAAATGTTGCATTCTCTAACAAGATCCCAATAATAGTCCCCCATCATTGAAGGATCCCATCGTCCCTGGTACCTTTTCTCCATTGCCATTATATCTTGGTGGAATCTTTCCCCCTGTTCGTCGCTGAGAGCACCTAGGTTAGCAGGAAAGAAGCTGAGGTGGGAGTGCAAAAAGTGGATTTTTAAAGACATCCTACAACCCAACTCTTTGTATTTCTGTATCATGTCCTGTACGATTTCTGTGTAACTCTCAGCTTTGTTATTGCCCAGAAAGTTGCGCACAACACACTTAAATGCTGTCCAGGCAGCTAGCTCAGCACTGTTTAACTTGCTGTCAAAGCTATCATCAAGCATTAATTTCCTAATTTGGGGACCAGTAAACACTCCCGCTGAAATCTTAGCATCACTCAGGTTAGGGAACTTATTTCGCAAATACTTGAAACCTTCACCAGATGTGTCCATGGCTTTGACAAAGTTTTTCATAAGTCCTAACTTGATATGAAGTGGCGGTAGTACTGTAATATCTTATTACTACGATATTACAGTACTACCTCTGATTTTCACGAAGCTTTGCACCCCTTGTAAACAATGCAGACTGCAGTGCAGAAATGTTGCCAACTAATTAAACAAAAAATGTTATATGCAATTTTGTGCTAAGAAATGAATAAACAAACTAAAGGGGGAAAACAATGAGATTAAAAACAAAATGGCATGGGCTTGTGATAGGAGAATCAGGAACCATTTTCTCTTGTTTGCAGTGGCGTACGCACTGCTCTCCTGAATTTTTGAACTACTATGTAAACGCATATACGCACCACGAGGAAGAAGAGAACGCTGAATTTCCTCTACCAGTGTAAATTACAACTAAAACTTACTATCCCCACTCCTAACGTTTCCTCTAGCTGAGAATCTGCCTAAAATGTTAGAATTAAGTGCCACTATTACATGATGACTTAGTGTTCCTACTAGCAGATCTATGGTTGGATGGATGGATTAAAGTTTATCGTCCCCTTCAACAATAAGGTTCTATGAAATTTGGACCTACAGCCAAACGAGTGATTCGAACTACATGATTTTCCTCCGGAAATCGAACGCGGGTCTCCCGCCCGACGACGAGTACGCGGATCATATAGCAACAGGAGTTTATTATCAGATTTAGAAACATGTGCAGTTGTACTCACGACTTCTATTCAAAATTGAGGTCTTGGTGGGCCTCGGTGGCTCAGTGGTAGAGCGTTCATCTCTTGCACATGGGGTTCCTGGTTCGATCCCAACTCTCGCCAAGTGAACCGTGTGGTGGACAAACACCGTGTGCGTGGGTTTCCTCTATGTCCTTCAGTTTCCTCCCACTTTCTTCATTCCACCACTTCATTCATGTTTTCATCATCACAGTCTCCTTTAGCCTAGCCTGCATAATCGTGGGACGTAAAACTCAAAAGATTTTATTTAATTTCATTTTAAAATTGAGCTCCTTGTACGTTTCCATTACAGGCGAGCGAGTGTTTGGAACAAGCAATTGCTCATTCTGCAAGAACTTGAAAACTACTGAGTTTACTTATTTATTGAATAGAGAATTTATTATTTTATTTCCTTTGTTATATGCAATAAAATACCTATAAAATATATTTTGAATCCTCGTGACTTATCCTTTCATTTGATATCTAACAGAAAAGTTACGCCATAAACTAATATCAGTCATGAGAGTATGAAGACTCTATCGACATCCAAGAAACTTTTTAGTTTCTACATAGGAATAAAGACATATTATTTAACATGCACATAGTACCTCCTCTTACTTTCACTGCAGCCAGAAAAAAATAAGACTCAAAAGTTCTGAATATTCCTATCCAATATTATAAAAATTCTTAAATGTTGAAGATTCCTTTGTACATTATTTCATTTCTGGCACCGAATATTCAGTTTTTGCATCTTTTAAATGGTCATTTATTCTGATCTCATTTTAAAACAGCGATATACAAGTTATAACTGAAAAAATTAGCCTCGTATTACTTCGTAATGAACCACTAAAACATGTTTTATCCTCTTTAATTTCTCTCTATACCCCTTACTTTCTTTCTTTCTTTTTTTTTTAATTCACTATTTCCTCATCTCTAATGAAAGGTCAAACAAAGATCTGAAATACTATAAGGAACGTATTATCTTCAATAAGAACAGCAAGTTCACTTGATTTCTGTTTTTCATTTTCTTAGCCCATTTTCATGAAATGACACAACTGTTTGACAACCATTCTTTGTGAAAAACTGAAAAATAACTATGAGTTAGCAACATTGAAAATGAGACTAAAAACAGTTTATTCTTCCATGAGCAAATAGTACACAACAAATGCAATGTATTATGGTAATTAATGTATTGTTAAGGCACAGTAAGAACATTTAGGATCCAACTCAAAGTATGTATCTATATGGGATCGAAATCTTGAACCAAAATCCAATTTGTAAGGGGAAAACTGTTACAACAAATGACAAAACACACGAAGTGCGCGCCACAATTAAAAGATGTCGCCCAAGGAAGCCAGCAGGTTACATGCTGCCTCCGAGTTATTCTATTAAACATAAACAAGATAAACCCGTAAGTGCAGAAGAAAAGCAAATACTTTACCAAACGGTATCAACGTTGTTCAATTCACTTGAAGAAAGTTAAGACCTATAATAGCTAATTTTCGTGTTCTCATAGAATATTTATTTACTTACTTTGTAGTATTGAAGTTAGTATTTGTACATTCGCATGCTATACAATGTAAGAAAGCACATCAATAAATTGAACTTAAGGGGGGAAAGTACCATATGTTTTTCATGGATATGGGTAACGATTTAAGTAATAGATGAAAAAGAAATAATCTCCCATAATAATAAATATGCTTGCTGTAACATACCAGCACTATATCTTTATCGTTCAGTTGATAATTTGACATAACTCATTGTAATTTCATCTATAATTACAGTTTGAAGGAAAATAACAATGTTCAGTTGCTCTTAAAGAAGGGGGGATTATATAGTATTGGCTATTTTTCCCTATATCACGGCAATGGTGTGAGAGTGAGACGAGTAATGCACATCCAGTAGCAGAAATACATGCACGTGCTACAGCAGAAATATTGCGGGAAACAGACGAAACAATTTACTCTTCACCAATCAGCAAATAGTCGTGCGCGCAGTGATACAACATCAAGTTATGCGGTTTGTTTTTGAAAGGTGCAAAGGACTGTGAAAAACGCTTTTTTTTTTTTTTTTTTTTTTTTAGGATCTACCAAAGGAGCGTATTTGACGTTGCATTCTCCAGGTACGTAATTCACTCTAGGTTCCCATTCCTTCACTTCATAATGTTTGTCATCAGCTCGGCTGTCCCATAAACATAAAAAACATTGGTACTTCGTGTAACCGCACTGCAGTCCTAATAAAATACCAACTACCTTGAGATCACAACATATTTGCCAACAATGGTCCTTGTAATTTATAAGATTTAGCAAAGTTGACATGGTGTCATAGGATTCCTTAATCTTCACTGAGTGCGCAAGTGGTATAGAAGGTTTTTTATTTCCATTATGTAAAAGGACAGCTTTAAGGCTGACCTTTGACGCGTCGATAAATAACCTCCATTCTTCTGGAACGTAAGGAATTCCTAGCTCCGCCATCAACCCATTTATATCCGTACATACGCACACTTTATCTTGCATTGAGAAATAGCTTGAAAATTGAACATGCCTTTTCCTGTACACTGATATGTTCGTTTCTGCATCCAATAAGTTCCACTGCTGGAGCCTTGATCCCAGAAGTTCCGCCTCTTGTTTTGTCAGGTGCAAATCACGGACTAGGTCATTAAGTTCACATTGCCGGATGAAATGTGGCTCGCGAACACAGTCAGGGATGAACGTTGGATCCTTGGATGTATACTTGTGTCCAAAATTGTTGTCGCATGTCTTTAGAAATTACATAAATAGAAATAACTCTCTTTCTTGTGATAGAAAATATCACATTTCTTCTTTGAAATAAGCAGAAAAACAAAACACATATTTCCAAAAAGTATTTCAATAAAAAATTAAGAAATAAGCAAGTTATAATTAAAAAAAGAAATCTCCGAAACTTTCATCGAAAAATTCTAAGTTCCATTTTCGTAAACGTGGCAAACGCGCAGGGAAATTTACAAAGAGGGAGGGAATTTTATGCTTTGTTAGAAATACAACGTAAATCTGTCATAAGGTCAGTTACTATACATGTGGCACAGCTCTAACAATCATTGCTATTAAGCATTTTACATTTAAACAAACGACTAAATAGAAATAAGCTACAAAATGTGCGAAGCGATCAGACATTTTGTGTTAGTGGTTTCGTCACATGCGTCTGTCAAGCTGCGGTCTTTACCATGCCGTTGTAGAGTAGTCGGTTAAAGCTTCTTCTTTATATACTTTATTTTTCCACGATCATCACTTCGAATCCCATACCCTATAGTAACTTTTTTTTTTTTAAGAAAAGCTTGATTCTGTGAATTCCTTAAGGAACAATGTTTTGTTCTAATAATCCTCCTTAGTATTATTCTCTTCATTCTAGTTTATTTGAATATTTCCAAATAATTTAGAATTATATCCTTAAAACATTAAAACTGTCAAGAATTTTATAAAAAGTGGAAGCTTCATTTATAATCATTTTCATAACCGAAATGAGAAACTTACAAATAGTGGAATTTTAATTAACATATGACTAAACTTTCATAAAACAGTAATTAAATAAAACATACTTTCTGCAAGTAATATTCAGGTAATAGACAGAAATAATGAACGTAAACTATTAGATGTTGATTAAAAATTAGTAGGGATAGTTCTAAAGCCAAGTAGAAAATTCTCTCTGCTTCATGAAAATAATAAACATTTTATAAAAATAATGGTATTTTTGCTATATCGAAAATGTGTTTAGTAAATTAATAAATAAAATACAATTATATAATTCAATCACTCTTACTCGATAGCTTGAAGAGAAACTGTCGGCCGCGACCCTTCGGTTTGATCCGAACCAAGGGAAAAGGTGTAGAAAAAAGTAATTGCACTCAGGGCCGGATAGGTATTGCTTGTCACATAAGAAAATGCATGTTCTCCGCAGGATAGTATCTGGTGCTTCTTGACGCGATGTAAAATACGGGAAAATCGGTTCAGTTAATGTAATTGACCATTAAAACTTTTAAAAGCTATGGATGCTGGTAAATTAACAAAATATATTACGTTTGCAGATGCAATTTACACAACAAATAACACGAATAGTGTGACAAGCAGGGAAAGCAGAGAAACTGTTATATGGTTAAGACAACAGAAACAAAAATCACAAACTGGATATTTAAAGTGTATAGCAAAAAAAAAAAAAAAAAAAAGCACCTGAGTATGTGGCGTAGTAGATAACGTTCTAATCTACCAATCAGTTGATCCATGTTCGAGTCTTCGTCAAGTGCATGGGCGTCTTTGGCGGGGGGTTGAGGGGGACGCGTCCACCTCAATATTTTGAAGTACAAAATATTCAATATTTTATTCTAATTTATTTACTAACGACAGAATAACATATAAATAATAATTACACTATTTGGAATATAATATTCTGGCTATGAAAGGATTATAACAGACTTGATATACCTCAGGGGTCCGTGAAGGTAATCAGAAAGCTAACAAATGGAATCGAAGATAATAAACAGGTTGGGCTTGATAGTACCATTTAAATCACTTTCCTTGATGCTCCCCCCCCCCAAATTTTACATGCCAGAGACGCCAGTGGTCAAGTGTGTTTTGTTTTTTCTCGCCGAAGAAACAGCCATTACTTGTAATATTTACATTTTTTCTTTTCGTCAAAGGAACAGCCATTACTTGTAGTACTAGAGTTTTATACAGGGTGTTAATGAACTATACCGACAAACTCTAAGAGGTGATTCCTTACATCAAAATAAGAGAAAAAGTTCATATGGACCTGTGGGGAAAAGTGCATAGTTTCAGAGCTAGGGCTGTCCAAAATCGCGAAAAAGCAAAACTTCAATATGTCCTCTTTCGAATTCCAAAAATTGTGGATGATGGTCCTTATCAGGTAAAAGAAGTCACACATACGCAATCCAGAAATGCATATTTCATTAATTTTCAGTGGGTGTACAAAGTATTCCATACAGGGCAAAATTGCCAGACATTCAATCAACCGAATTTTGAGATTTGACTGACTTTTTGATTGGTCCAACGTAGGCAAAGATAAGCCCTGATAGCAGTGAACACAGAAACCTTTAGCGCGATGTCGAAAGTGTTAAGGATCGTCAGCAACACGGTTTCTCGTATCGGGAAAACGCATGTTGTAATGTTTTCTTTCACGCTTATAAGTGAAGAGAACGTGAAATATACAGTGAGGAAATCCATCGAATCACACATTAAACACAAAAAACATGGAGCTGCCGGTTCTTAACACTTCCGACTTCCCTCCGAAGCAGTGGATGTCCATTATTGTTAAGGCTTATATTCTGCCTACTTTGGACCCTCTTTGACATCAGCGTATATCTGAAAACTCTATTGAGAGCATATCTGAGAATTGCACCCTGTAGTTTTTTTTATCATTTTGCTTTGACGGTAGATTTTAGGGAAGGGGGAGAGCAGGAGGGGAAATATATGGAAATGAATAAAACTTAGTAACTCTTGAACTACTCGAGAGATCAAACTTTCAACATAGATTAGGTTCGGGCCTGGGATGTTATTGCCATTTCACGTTTACGATGCAACGTAAGGGATGGGCAGGGGTAGATATATGTTAAAAAATGAAAATAAAAGTGACTGTCTTTGTGACTTCATCACGCTTAAACACCCTACCGATTTTAATCAAATTTTCCACATAGACGAGGTTCAGACAAAGGGGTAGCTTTATCATATCAATTTGACGGTAGAACAAAGAGTTAGGGGGAGGGGAGGGGAGAGATGTATGAAAATGAATAAAACAACTCTTGAACCACCCAACTGATCTCTATCAAATTTTCAAGATAGATGACGTTCGGTTCTTCGATAATTTTTATAATCTAATTTTGACGGTGCAAGGTGGGGAGGGGGAGATATGTAAAAAAATAAAAATAAAACTGGCTGTCTTTGTGACTTTATTACTCTTGAACCACCCAACCAATATCGATCAAATTTTCAACATAAATGCGATTTGCACCTGGGATGGTATTTACCGGTATCTATTTACTTTGACGATAAAAATTAGGGGAGGGGAAGGAAGGAGTTAAAAAGTAAGTGAAACTTAACTCTTGAACCAAACGATCAATCTCGGTCGAATTTTTAAACATAGATGAAGTTAGGGTCAGAGATTTTTTTATCATTTCACTTTGACAGTAGAACTTAAGGGAGGGGAGGGGATACCTAAAGTAAATAGAACTTAATAACACTTGAACCACCGGACCGATCTCGATGAAGTTTCCAACCTAAATGAAGTTCTAACCTGAGATGGTTTCTGTCATATCACTTTGACGGTGTAACTTTAGGGAGGAGGAGGGGAGACATTTAAAATGATCGAAAATGACCGATATTAGTCATCTATAGCTTTTGAGCTAGCTGAGATTAACAGTGACACTGTCGATGCTGTTTAAATCCAAATTCAGCCCCACAGTTTGAGAGAGGGAGGAGGGGGAGATATATAAATACGATATAAAATGACCGATATTAGTGGCGAATCTATAGATTTTCAGGTTGGTGAGATGAACGGTGTTACTTCCGATCCCGTGCCCCGCAACATGGGGAGAGAAGGGGGATATATAAAAACCATCGAAAATGACCAATATAAAAGAGCGCTTTAGTAATAGTAAAAAGTGACTGACTAGCGGAACTATGTTTTCTTAATTTACCCCAGCGAAGCAGATAATTGATGCTAGTGTATTCTAAAACTCAAAAATAGAATTTACAATTCGTTTAAAATATAGGCTGGAGCAGTCTTTAAAGGTTAGGTACCAACTAGTGAAATAGCCATTTATCGAACGAAAAGAATATGTTTATGGAAATAGTATTTGCGAAATATTCAAACCTGTTCCCCAATAGAATAGCATATCAAGCGAAGTGAAATGAAAAAGATCCAAATGAATCCAACTGCTATCTTCTAGATTTAATTTAAACAGCTAAAATGCTTACTCACTTTGGCCAGTTTATGAACACAAAATGGGAAATTAAAATATTGTAGCAGTTGCCTTACTTTCTTTCCTAGAGTTGGAATTTCCAAAAACGATGGATCACGTGATCACAGATTTGTAAGGAGGAGTTTAAATGCCGAGTTTCATCTCCTTATGACGAGACATTCATCAGAAAGTCTTTTTTGGAGTATATTTTTTATATTTCCTTTCCTCGCTTAGAACATGTATTGTATGAAAGTAACATGAGAAAAGCCCGGCCAGAGTTAACTAACATGGGAAAACCAGAGTTTGGTAAATGAACTTCGGGGCCATCCTTCGCGAGGCAGTAGTGCAAATTTAAAATGGTAATATAACAAACTGGAGGAGCGCAATAGTCAGAAATAGTGGAGGAAAGGCGTCCTAAAGATTCTAACTCAGCGCATGTATGACACGACGTATAAAGTTCTCAAGTGACGGCGTGGCAGAGTTAGGATGATCCACGGCTCCCGTGCAAAGAGTCCTGGGTTCGATTCCTGCTCGAGTGAACTTTATTTGTTTTTTGCTTTAACCAATAAAGTAACCATTTTTAACTACAACTAATATATTAATTCATCATATGTTTGTAATACATAAAACAATAGAATTGTTCAAATCAGTTGTAAAATCTTTGAATATTCTATGTTAACTAGCAATAGAATGTAACCTATTCCGCGTAGTATATTGATGCCACGGGTTGTATTATGAAAAAACATGAAATTTTTGAGTTTTACGTCCCACGTTTATGCCGGCTAGGCTAAAGGAGACGGTGAAGATGAGAAATTAATGAAATGGTGGAATGAAGAAAGTGGTAGGAAATGGGAGAACTCCGACGAAACCCACGCACATGGTGTTTGTCCAGCACAAAGTTCACTTGGCGGGAGCAGGGTTTGAACCCGAAACCCCATGCACCAGAGGTGAACGCTCAACCATTAAGTCACCGCGGCCCGGAGTTATATTATGGTTAGCAGAGTCGTTGTGTAAAAAATGTTCTTGACGCTTCGTGTCGTATCTGTAAACAGTGTGCGAATTGACCGGACATTTGCAAGGGAGGATGGATTGTACTTCAGACGACAATAGCATGGCAAAGTATGACAGTTGTAGCCAGGGACGTCATTTAGGGAGAGCAGAAGGGGCAATTACCCCTCAAGAGTTTGAGGAATAAATATCCTTTAATCGATTGTCTACTAATACACTAGAACTAAACATGAAAGCTTTATGTCGGTGGTGCTCTTGCCCCCTCAATTGAAGTCTGAAATGACGCCGCTGATTACAGCATACATCCAGTATTACCAAAGGGAATTTCTCCCTCATTACCCTTGTAATTCGCACAATGTTCACAAATATAGACACGAAGCGACAAGAACATTTTTTGCACAACGACTGTGCTAACCATAATATAATGCGTGATATCAATATACAACGCGGAATAGGGTACAATTAATTGCTAGTTAACACAGAACATTGAAAGATTTTACAACTGATTTGAATATTTCTATTGTTTTATGCATTATAAGCATCTGGTGAATTAATATTTTATGGCTACTTTATTGGTTAAAGCAAAAAACAAAAAAATTGAATCGAGCGAGGATGCAACCCGGAACCATTTGCACGGGGTCGTAGATGCTCCTAACTCTGCCACGTCGTCACTTGATAACTTTACGCGTGGTATCATATGCGAGAGTCGGAATCTTCAAGACGCGTTTTCTCCACTATTTCTGGCTATTGTGCTCTCCCAGTTTGTAATATATACACTTAAATATGCACTCCTACCTCGCGAAGGATGAACCCGAAATTCATTTACCAAAGTCTGCTTTCCCCTTATTAGTCTTGTGAGATACTGTTTTTTAAGCATAAATTTTTCCACCCTCTTTCTCTATGGACTTTAGACGAAAGTAACATAATAAAGCCTTCGTTCGAAAAGGTTGATAATTATGTTTAAAAACTAATTTGAAACGGTTGTAATGTTTTTTGTGATGATGCAATAGATAACAAAATAATATGAATAAAACAATTGAAGAAATCCCCTCTACTACTTCTTAAAGTTGGAATTTTTGAAAATGTTAGGATATATGTCTATTTATTTATAATAAGACATTTGTATCGAGTTTCACGGCCGTAACTTGAGAGGCTCTGAGGTATTTTATTATTGGCATAATTTTTAAATCCTTTATCACCTTTAATATACGCGCGTTAATTAAAGTAAAAAAATACAGAACATTGTTAAAAATTACCTATCTTAACATTTTTGTTTTATTGGATCAAAAGATTCAATATATTTTAGGCAAAATTTTCTTGTACGCCTTATACCTGGAGAACTACATATAGTGTAGCCAAACTCATACTATCATTCAACTCAGTATCATTTGCTTATTTCGCAAAAAAAAAAAAAAAAAAAAAAAAAAAAAAAACTCGATTTAGGGGCCGCTCATAAATGTTGTGACCCCTGAAAAAAATCTAATATATTTCATTCAATCAAAATTTTTCTTCTACACCTTTATCTGGAGTTCTACATATAGCGTAGCCAAACCCAAACTATCACATAACTCAGTGTAATGTGCTTATTCTGTCGAAAATACGAACACTTGATTTAGGGACCATTCAAAAATTTTGTGCCCTTGATTAAGAAACTAATTATTGGCCAAGATCGCAATCTTTTGATTCATTTTTTGGATCATTCCTAAAATTCTTCTTTTATTTTTTCCGTTTCGATTTCAATAGTCAAGGTTGATTTCATTTACGCAATATACTAGTTGAAATGCCGGTTCTTGTCACGGGAAGATGACATGTATGGAACATATTTGAAAGGTATATTTGGGGACTCTTCCCCCTTTAGGATGTCCCTATGAATTAAAGTGAGATGATAAAAACTCAGGTAGACGCAAGTCACAAATTCATTTTAAACGATGTAACCTGTTTAAAATTTGGTTATTTTATGAACAGACTATGGGAAACTAGAATAATATGGAAATTGATATCCTCATACTTATAAATCGAAATGTTCAAAAGCACTGGGACTCATACCAGCTTAGATTTAATAAGGAACTTATATACTGAGTTTCATCTGTTAAACTTGAGTGATTTCCAAGATATATTTTTGGCATACATTTTGAATATCTCTAATCTTTTAGCAAACATATTTTAATGAAAGTAACATGATAATAGCTAGACATAGTTAGCACTGTCTTCCACTTCAATGTTTTTTTCATTTATTTATTTATTTTACTTTAATAAGGACGAACATATCGTCGACAGCGTCACAAAGTGTCGTATCTCAAAAAAATCGAAAATTGAGATATTTTACTATGTGATTGTATACACTGACTTCTACAATTTCCCAAACCGACACATCTGTAATGTGCGTTGTTTTGACGGTGGTGATGACGTCACTGTGTCGTATCTTAAGATGAAGCATATAAACCATTTTCACAAACAGTCGTATCTTGAGTTACGACAGTTTGTGAGCAACAAATCTTTTCCAACTGGACAGATACGTCTATATTCAAATTAATTTGTTTATATATACAAAGTGGCCCAAAAGTAGGTATACAGCTCCGTACTAATAAACTCATTGCTTTCTATATCATTTCTTATTGTTATCCATCAGAGAGACTTAGTTTCTTTATTATTTGTTCTTAATGTCTTTTTACTTATATTTTAAGCTCGGAAGAGCCGAAGCAAATAAACTTATAAGCTAGAATGTTATACTTGATCAATGCGGGGCTGTATACATATATATTTGCACGGCATAGGACGTACTCAGGTTGCGGATCGAGGAGAAGGCCTTTAGATATAGAGGTTAGCTGCGAAGATAGTGAATAAGCAGTCGCGGGCAAACAAGGAGTGGCCCTCCAGCTTGGGGGTTTGGGTGAGGCTAACAACCTCATCCTGTAAAAAAAAATACAGTTTTTCAGAAACATTCACAGAACCCTGGGACCAGGACTGATAACTTGGCACGACCTCAGCAAAACAAAATGGACATGAGATTTGGAACATGGAATATTAGAAGTCTTTATAGGGCAGGCGCGTTAAAATCCGTAACGAATGAGTTAGAGAAATACAGAATGGACCTAGCAGGAGTTCAGGTTGGTTGCTATGATGGGGTATGGTGCAAACACGTAAGAACATCAGAGAAATTTCTCTCCGATTCTTTGAATCTCGGCATGGAGAAAATGAGGGAGATTCAGTCCACAGTGCTATAAGCACATCTATTAAGCACTGTGGCAGTAATTTTGTACCCTCGCAACTTGAACCGATTGTTAAACTGGCAAGGAAAAAGAACCCATATACCGTTCATTGTGTTGACAGAAGCGATGTACGAGACTAGATCTCTGTCCTAATGTCTTTGTATTCTGTCAGTTAGACGTGACGAAAATGCAGATCCAATCAATTGGATGGAAATGCGCGAAGTGAAAGTGAACAAAGATTATCCAAACTGCATTCAGTTTAAGACAAGTCATTTTGAGGACACTTACAGAACTATTTCCCTGAAAAGAACGCAGATTGAATCCACCAGATAGAAGTTCCTACTTTGCAGACTTGTCAAAAATTATCTCCACAGAAGTACGAGGACTCGTTATCATTGTGTCTGGGCCCAACTCCAATCATTCGAAACCCTGAACATGTTCAATTTTACAGAAACTTACCACGTTAGCCATCCTTGTCAAGTGCAATATCAAAGCATGCAATTTGCAAATTACTTTGCAAAATTTTACCAGGGAAGCAAGAAAGTTCGTGCGCTTTTGAACCATTCCCGCGTCCATTTGGCTGCTGCGGCGACGACATCTGTCACCGTAGCATGAAAGTTTTGACTGTTTGGGAAAGCTTATTCATTGACGCATCAGCCACGATGAATATAACAACGCATTTGTTATCGTGGTGTGTAAAAATCGCTCGTGATCATGTCAGTATCAAATGAAGTTTTTAGAGCTTGTTTGCTTTACTAGTTTAAATTGGGGACAAATGGTGCAGAAGCAGCTAGAAAAATATGTGTTGCGTTCGGAGAAGGTGTAATAAGTAAACGTACAGCACAAGAATGGTTCCAGACCTTTTCAACTTGTGACGAGACCTTGCAAGATAAGTCTCGTTCTGGGAGGCTCAAATCAGTGGATCAGTGGATGAACCACCTGAAGGCCACTATTGAAGATGATTGCAGTCAAATACGTGAGGAACTTGCTCACCGATTCGAGGTAAGCAGGGAAACCATTCGGGTAAGTCTGCATCAGTTGGGCAAGATCTGGAAACTGGGTCAATGGGTCCCTCACCAGCTGACCGCTACGAGCCAAGTTCTAAGACTGAATATCTGTTCATCTTTGTTGACGAGACACAAAATCTGTCCAATTTTGGACCGTATATTAACTTGTGAGGAGAAGTGGGTCATGTATGACAATAAAAACTGTCATACCATTGGCTATCACCGAATGATCCGAAGCCTTTGACTGCAAAACTGAACATCCATCAACGCAAGGTTTTGCTCTGTGTTTGGTGGACTACAAACGGTATCGTACACTACGAATTCTTGGAACGTGGTAAGACAATTACCAAAGATGTGTACTCATCACAACTGAGAGCGGTAGCCACCAAACTGACCCAGAAACAGCCAGCAATAGTGAACAGAAGAGGTGTGCTCTATCACCAGGACAACGCGCGCCCTCACACTGCAAAACAGAGACTGGAGGTAATCTCAGAACTTGGTTGGGAGCTTCTACCTCATCCTCCCTACTCCCCAGATGTCGCCCCTTCGGATTACCATTTATTCTTGGCCATGGACTACTTTATGCGTTGCAGGCGGTTCAAGACTGAACAAGACGTCAAAAATGCAGTTGCTGAGTTTTTCGAGTCTCGGGAACAAATATTCTACAAAACTGGCATTTACAAGCTTGTTGAGCGCTGGGAGAAGATTGTAGAAGCAAATGGAGGCTATTTTGCCGAATAAAGAAACCGCTGAAACCCTGTAATTGATAGTTTTCTTTCATAGTATAAAAGCGCAACAACTTTCTTGCTTCCCTGGTATATTCTGGCAATGACAACTTGATAGCATTATATTATGTTATGGTTAGTACGCTCTTAATGTTGTGTTTCTTGTGTGTTCTCAGGAATTTCGTTTCACCCTCAAGAATCTCAGGAAGCGTTTGTTAAATTATTTTGTGTAATAAACACGACGTTTTTTTCAATAAAAGTGCAATATATTCCGATTATTCATCTATTAATGTAGTTCTCAGTATAAAAAATATGCGTCGTATCTTTCATACAAGAGAGGATTACCATCGTCACAAACTGTCGTATCTTTTTCCCGCCAAATTTTCCACAAGGTTTTACAGGCAAATTCCATAAAACTTTCTACACTGATTTCTTATGATTTAAGTTATAACTTGGTAAATGTTCACTTCTTTCAGTAAAATAGATTTTGAGTTATGGCTGTTCAAAGTTGTGTGAAAACCTAAAAATCGCTCTCCTGAAAAGTTTAGAAAACTGAGATACGACAGTTTGTGACGCTGTCGACGATATATACTAAGGAGGGAAACATGATCCAAAGTATACATAAAAATAGAGTATCTTACGAGATCTTTAAGTTAAGAATATGAAAGTCACCGTATATATTCCTAATTTAAAATATATAGGCACTTGTTCTAGTATTTTGAACAATTCCGTTTTCACGTAAGGAAGGAGCAATTTCTACCATGACTTTTTTCGCATTCGAATACAATACAGTCTCATCATGATAGGAAAATTTCTTAAGTGTTTAAATTGAAGTTATAAACAGTTAACTCGATATTGCTTTTGTCATGTCCATTTCATTAAAATGCTCTGGGGGGATAGTCGGTTTAAAAATTATGCAATATATATATATATATATATATATATATATATATATATATATATATATATATATATATATATATATATATATATATATATATATATATATATATATATATATATATATATATATATATATATATATATAGTATATCACGAATATGGACTGATTTGGAATATGGAATCTGGTAAATAAACTCCTTATTAAAACTCGATGGACACAAGATCCAAAGTTTCCGAAAATTTCGGTTTTAGGATGAAGCGCAACTATTCCTCTATGTTTTCTCAATAAACAGTAAAAAATTGCATCGATATTTTCTGTTTCACCACGAAAAACGACTCAGCCATTTGAAATGAATTTGTGCACATAGCAAGCACTTGAGTCGAGCTTAGTTTTCATCAGTTCACTTCAATTCAAATACGCATTCTGAGAGGAGAAAGAAGGTCCAAACAACCTTCAAAATATTTTTCAAATAAAACTTCAATGAACGGACATCTTTGCTAATAAAGAAATAAATGTAGAAATTTTACGTTTTTCTCTGAAGCAATCAGATGCAGGTTAAAACACAAGCACGAAATGCACCCTTGATATATAGATTACAGCCTACTATTTCCTAGCGATGGCCAAAATTTTTCGCGATCCGGAATCCAGAAAATTTATTTTCCGGAATCGGTAAGTTTACTTTCCGGATTTCGGAAAAAATTCGATGTCGGAACAATTCCGGAATCTAGAAATATTCCGGACTTCGGAAAAAATACGAAATTTTTCCGACATCGGAATTTTACTGAAATCCGGATTTTTCCGAATTCCGAATTTTTTCCAAAATCGGAATTTTCCGAAATCTAGAATGTTTCCGATTTTACTTTTCGGATTCCGGGAAGTAAAAATTCTGGAATTGGCCATCGCTATTTCCTATTTCAGTTGTACTTATTTTACCGGTAAATTGTATACATACATTAAATATGATTTATTGTTACGAAGAAAATTAAAAATGAATGAAATCGGGTCTATATGTGATTTAAAGTGGTTCAGGTATATATAATTTAAAGGAATGTTGCGTTCACTTGCGACTAAGGAGTATCCTTGTGAAAGGAATGGGGGCACTTTGGATTCGATTCAGGCCGGTAGCCAGCCCAAAAATGTAAAGGGGGTCGGGCTGAAGTTAGGGGAGGCCCGATCCAACCATATTATAGTTCATCACCATATTATAATTCATTTGCAAGCCTACCGTGAAACTTTTAGGGGGCAGCTAAAATTTAGGGGTGCCGGCCCCCCTAGACCCCCTGGATACGGGCCTGATTCGATTATCGGTGAATGTGCATTTGTTCAAATTAAACGCTAGTCTGTAAGTCTACGTCTTATATAACCTCGGTGCTGGAAGAAGTATTCTAGATGTCATTGAATGAAACTGAGGTATATACATATATACTGTTACTAGTTCTGAAGCTAAGTGTGTTGGGTTATTGAAACGCCTGGAGAATACAAGTTACATTATGCACATTCAAAGGTAAAGCTGAAAGAAAACGCCTCTGGCTGTGTTTCGTGTGATACTGTAGGGCTATTAAGTAAGGACTCAATTCACACTACCAAATATCTGATATGACAACCAATCAAAATTCGATAAAAGGGAGTTCGTGTCTAGTAAATGCCACGTAATACATGGGATTTCTTTTAGATAGACATTTCCTTACATTTGAGTGGTAGACGTCATGGAGGAAGCAAGAATTCGTTTCATAACGCTTCTTGACAAAGGTTACAGCGCCAGTGTTGGGCAAATTTCAATTGAATTAACAATTAACAATTAATCTGTAAATTTAATTTTTAATTGCAATTAACAATTGAAATAAGTAATGGTTAATTTTTAATTGCAGTTGGCCATTGAAAAAGGAGAATCAATTGCAATTGATCAATTGATTGAAAGTAATTGCAGTGGAAAGTAATTGCAATTGAATTCTGTAATTCAATTGCAATTGAAATTAATTGGCAATTGATTCAATTGCAATTGATTTCCACAGCAATTACTTTCAATTGATTGATCAATTGCAATTGATTTTCACTGATTAATTTTCAACACAGTAGTTCAGAGAGGGCGTGGGGCAATGAAAACTTTAGCCACGACCAATTGACTCACCACCCGTCGTGACCCACGACCCACCATAAACCACTCTTACCCACTGTGACCCACAGACCCACCAAAACCCATTGTCATCAACTCTGACCCATGATTCACGACCTCTTCTCTACTGACTAAAGAGTTTAAACTTGTAATAAAACAAGCCTATAAAATTATCACTCATCGGAGTTTGAATTTCTACGATCAATCGCTCAAGCACCGCACTAATACAATAACGGCGGATCTGACCTTTCTAATATAAATAAAATAGAGTTTGTTCGTGTGTCTATCTGTGCGGCCTGTGGACGATACGAGTAGACCGAAACTTTTCAAAATTTGGTTACGGGTAGCTTGGTCTAGGCCCCAGACCAAGACGAAGAGTTTTTTTTTTAATTCCTTACTAGGGGGTCTCCAGGGGACGCTTACCGGGACCAGAAAAGTCGACCGAGAGTTACCAAATTTTGGTCAAAGATACCTTGGTCCAGGTCCCACACCAAGGCAAAGCGTTTTCAACAAAATTCGAACCGGGGGTCTCAGGGGGGCGTTTACCGGGACATGTAAAAGTAGAACGATATCAGTGTCGATTTCATAGTTTTCGCGGTCGCTGAGATCCATGGTGAAACTCCGATCGCATTAACTTCCAAATTCACCGTGTTCGGCTGCGGGCCGTGGGTCAACGGGGGGGATACCGAAACGTAAAAGTAATCCAAAATGACCGATATTAGTGTCAAATCCATAGTTTTCGCGGTTGCTGATATCAATGACGACACTACCATTAGCGATGACTTTCAAATTCATCCACCGTTGTATGCGGGCCTTGGGTCACCAGAGGGGGGATTTCCGAGACATGTAAAAATAATCGAAAATGACCGATATTAATGTCAAATCCATAGTTTTCGGGATAGCTGAGCTCAATGGTGAAACTCAAGACCACGTTTACTTTCATATTTAGCCCCCATCAGCTAAGAAAGGGGGGCATTATAAAGGGGATCACGAGACATGTAAAAATAATCCACAATGATCGATGTCAAATCCGTAGTTTTCGCGGTGGCTGAGATCAATGGTGATACTTTCATTAGCGATGATTTTCAAATTTAGCCACCATTGTATGCGGGCCGGGAGTCACCGGGGGTGGGGAATTGCGAGACATGTAAAAATAATGGAAAGTGACCGATATTAGTGTCAAATCCATAGTTTTCGCTGTCGCTGAGATAAATGGTGATACTTCCACAGGCGTTGACTTCCAAATACAGCCCCCATCGGCTGGGGGCCAGAGGCATTGTTTTTTTTTTTTTTTTTTTAATTAGAACCAGAGTATTATAGGGACTTTTACCGGCATATGTAAAAAGTAGTAGAAAATGGCAGATGCTAGTGTCACATTCATAGTTTTCGCGGTATTGTTTGGGGGTTGGTGGGGGCCAGAGGAGATTTTTTCACAATACGAACCAAGGGGGTCTGAGGGGTGGTTCACCGGGACATGTAAAAGTAGTAGAATTTGTGTCGAATCCATATTTATTGGGGTTGCTCAGACGTATAGTGACACCCCCGATAGTGTATACGTTCAAATTCAGTCCCCATTGGCCTTCCCAATGAAAACACATGTACGTTGTTGGATATATATTCACACAAAATATATCCAATTTTAGAAATGTTTCTTAATTGTTCTCCCGTTGTTCAGTTCGTTTACATTGATATTTTATCTGATCCATGCGAAGAACGGGCATAACAGCTAGTACGAAATGGTAAAGTGTTTGTTATGGAACAATTTACAATGAATTCAATTGTATAGATAATAATTATAATTAATAATTATTTCCTTGTTGAATTATAGATACTTTTCAGTGGAAAACTGAATAAAATTTAAAAGTCCCAAATCAACGTAAAGGAAAAATGTATAAAATTTTCCATATAATTAAGCTTACAAACTTAACTGGAAATTTAGCTTAATTACATGGAAATTTTTTGTGTCGTTTTGTGCGCCTATTTTCTCGTTTTGTGCGTCACCGGAAATGGGTCGATGTTACCCTACAAATATGGTGGAACAAGTTAATGCTGTTCCGTCAGGAACGATTTCGAGGTCGTTTCCTTCACATCATCTTGTGCGTGTTTTCTACCGTTTTGTAAACCTATTTCCACGTTTTGCGAATCAATGGTAGTGGGTCAAAATGGGCATTCAATGTGGGAAGAAAACTGATCAACTCTCCCACCAGTATCGAATTTCAAGGTCGCTTTTTCGCATTGCTTAGTGCATGTTTTTACCGTTACTGCGCATATTTTCACGTTTTGTAAGCCAACGAAAGTGGGTCAAAGACGACCTACAAATATGGTAGACAAAGACATATCCATTCCACTTTCAAGGTCCATTTTGACCCTCTCCCACTGATGCACAAAGCGACACAAATCATGCAAAAAAAAAGAGCAGAAAACGACCTCGACATTCGATGGTGACGGAACAGCATTAAGTTATTCCGCTATACTTGTAGGCCATTTTGACCCATTTTCGTTGTCGCACTAAAGTAGAAATAGAAGCACAAAACAGTACAAAGCAGGCACTATACGATGCGAAAGAAACGACCTCCAAATTCGATAGTGGCGGAACAATGGCTCTATTTCCTCACACATTGATCGACCATTTTGACGCATTTCTGGTGATGCTCAAAACGTGGAAGTAGGCGAACAGAACTGTACAAAATACACACTAAACGATGCGAAAGAACCAACCCCAAAATTCGATAGTGGCGGAACAGTGAGCCATTTAACTCCCACTTTAAAGCCACGTTTAACTCACCTCGGGTGATGCACAAGACGAGAAATAGGAGCAGAAAACTAAAAAAAAAAGGCACTAAACGATGCGAAAGTAACGATCTGGAAATTCGATAGTGTCGGAACAGTGGGTCATTTTCGTCACACCTTGGAGGCTCATCTTGACACACTTCTAGTGACGAACAAAACGTGAAAATAGGGGCAAAACGTAACAAAACAGGCACTAGTCAATGTGAAAGGAAGGATCTCGAAATTCGGTAGTGGCGGAGGAGTGAGTCATTTTCGTCACACTTTGGAGGCCCATTTTGACACACTTCTGGTGACGCGCAAAACGTGGAAATAAGGGCACAAAACGGCACGAAACATTCACTAGTCGATGCGAAAAGAAGGACCACGAAATTCGGTAGTGACGGAGAAGTGGGTCATTTTCGTCACACTTTGGAAGCCCATTTTGACACACTTCTGGTGACGCACAAAACGTACAAAACAGGCACTAAACGATGCGAAAGAACCGACCCCGAAATTCGATAGTGGCGGAACAGTGAGCCATTTAACTCCCACTTTAAAGGCCTGTTTAACTCACTTCCGGTGACGCACAAGACGAGGAAGTAGGTACAGAAAACTTTTTTAAAAAATAGGCACTAAACGATGCAAAAGAAACGACCTAGAAATTCGATAGTGTCGGAACAATGGGTCATTTTGGTCACACTTCGGAGGCCCATTTTGACACACTTCTGGTGACGAGCAAAACGTGGAAATGGGGGCACGAAACAGCACGAAAATTCAGTAGTCGATGCAAAAGGAAGGACCTCGAAATTCGGTAGTGGCGGAGAAGTGGGTCATTTTCGTCCCACCTTCGAGGCCCATTTTGACTGTCTTCCAGTGACGCACAAAACGTCGAAATAGGCGCACAAAAGGGTACGCGGTGTGAAATTAACGACCTCGAAATTCGATAGTGGCCGAACAGTGGGTCATTTTCGTCCCATCTTGGAAGCCCATTTTGACCCACTTCTGGTTACACACAAAACGTGGAAATGGGGGCACGAAACAGCACGAAAATTCAGTAGTCGATGCAAAAGGAAGGACCTCGAAATTCGGTAGTGGCGGAGAAGTGGGTCCTTTTCGTCCCACCTTCGAGGCCCATTTTGACCGTCTTCCAGTGACGCACAAAACGTCAAAATAGGCGCACAAAAGGGTACGCGGTGTGAAATTAACGACTTTGAAATTCGATAGTAGCGGAACTCTTGGTCATTTTCGTCCCATCTTGGAAGCCCATTTTGACCCACTTCTGGTGACACACAAAACGGAAGTAGACGCACAAAACGGCACAAAACGATGTGAAGGAAACGACCTCGAAATTCATTGGTGGCGGAAGAGCAATAATTTGTTCCGTCATATTTGTAGGCACATTTTGACCCACTTCCGGTGATGCACAAAATGTGGGAATAGGCGCACAAAGCGACACAAAAGATGCAAAACAAAGTATCTCGAAATTCGTTGGTGGTGGAACAAGTTTATGACGCCGTGAGCACCAATATAAGTATATACTGTAGTTCTTACCAGGGGGCGCGGTGGGTCAGTGGTAGAACGTTCACCTCCGGTGCTTGAGGTCCCTGGTTCGATCCCAGCTCGCGCAGTTTGGACTTTGTGGTGGACAAACACCGTGCTTGTGGATTTTCTCGGGGTTCTCCCGTTTCCTCCCACTTTCTTCATTTCATTCATTTCCCATCATCACCGTCTCCTTTAGCCTAACCGGCATAAGCGTAGGACGTAGAACTAAAGATTTCATATAATTTTTTGTAGTTCTTACCATCAAAGCTGAGAACTGCACGGTCCAATTTTTTAGCCAAAGTAGAAGCCTAACCGGAATAGTGATGTCAACCAGCCCGGCTCGGTTCAACTGAGCGTACAGCTTGAGCTGGCTTGGTTGGGATTACCCATCGACTGGGCTCAATTGAGCCAATGGCTTGAACCGGCTCGGTGAAGGCGAGTTATCGACTCGGCTCGATTGGAGCCAATGGCTCGAACCAGCTCCGTTGAAACGAGTCCATAGGCTCCGTTGAAGATAGTAGTACTTGGAACTACACAAAGGATTTAGCTCGAATTGGCTCGACTCGACTGGAAACTCGATCCGAATTCGAGTCGAGTTGGGGGAAATTTTTCGAGCCGAGATGTGGAGTCGAACTCAAAGATGTCTGCTTCGAGTCGAGTAGAGTTTTAAAGAAAACTCGCTCGAACTCGCTCGTGCTCATTCCTATTGTATGCATGACGGGCATATAGAGTTATTTCGAGGGGGATAGAACCATAAACATAATATATTTAAAAAATACTTAGTTTCACGGCTTTCTTCCCAGGGGGGAAAGGGATGGTAGGTATCCAGCATTTCTTATAAGTACCTTATTTGAAATATGTAAAACAGTAACAAGTTGACAATACAATATACACACATCTTCTTATCTTCAGTTTTAATTGCTGATTTCAATTTCAATTAACAATTACAATTAACAATTACAAGTTTCAATTGTCAATTGCAATTAACAATTGAATGTTTCAATTGCACCCTTTGCAATTGACAATTAACAATTAAAAGTTTCAATTGCCTGGTGACCAATTAACAATTAACAATTGACGAAAATTTAACTGCAAATTTTATGATTGAATTCAATTGCAATTGAAATTAATTGTCAATTACAAATTGAAATCAATTGCAATTGAAATCAATTGCAATTGATTTTCACAGCAATTACTTTCAATTGATTGATCAATTGCAATTGATTTCAATTGATTTTGCCCAACACTGTACAGCGCTAAGCAAGCCGCGGAGCATGTAGGCATTCACCCTAGAACTGGTCAGCGGTGGGCACATAGATATCGTGTTACCGGGGAAACAATTCGTCGTCGTGGTAATGGGAGACGCCGAGTTACCACAAATGAGCAAGACCGTCGTCTGGTTGAACAAGCCAAGGAAACTCCCCATTCAAATTCGCGTCAACTGCGACAAGCCGCTGACTTTCCTGGATCACGTCAAACAGCTATTAGGCGACTCAGGGAGGCTAATCTCTTCGCTCGGCGTGCAGCTATTAAGGAATTTCTTTCTGCGGAACACATCAGACGACGGCGTCAATTTGCAGAGGAAAATATGCATCGGAACTGGACAAATGTAATTTTCAGCGATGAATGTATATTTTCTTCTGCAAATGATGGACCAGTCTGTGTCTTTCGTGAGAGAGGTTCCAGGTTCGATCCTCGATACATATGGCACAAGCGTTCCAGCGGACGCATATCAGTGGCTGTCTGGGGCTGGATATCTGCAGATGGATTTGGGTATCTTCACAGGATTGATGGGCGTCTTACAGGTGCGCAGTATAAGTTCATCTTGGAGAATATTATGCTGCCATCTGTTCGCGAACGTTATCCTGAGGGAGCAATCCACTTTCAACACGACCGGTCACCTGTCCATATGTCACGAGTTGTCCAAGAGTGGCTGGCAGAGCAAAATGATGTAGAGGTAATCAATTGGCCTCCACACGGAGCAGATCTTAACCCAATAGAAAATGTCTGGGCAGAGGTAAAGAGATGTTTGAGGGAGAAATGGGCTAATGAAGTTCCTAGAACTTCCAATGAGCTCTGGGATTCGATCGTTAATGCTTGGGAAGATCTTGCTACGAATGGCACGGGCTATGTCCGTCGAATGATAGAACGAATGCCTCGTCGAATGTTAGCGGTTGTTGAAGCAGGTGGTCACTGGACATCATATTAAGAACGTGTTTAGTTTCAAACAGCCCTTTTAAGGGCTACATTTCATCCATAAAATGTTATGTGAATATGTGATTAAGCATGCAGAAAAAATTGTGATGCAATCATCGAAATATATTTTTAAAAAATAAAATGTGCTTTGAGTGGGATTCGATCTCGCAACCCTCACTACCTAAAGCCGAAACGCTACCTCTACTCTAGCCTCTCACTAGCTGTTACGCCTACCAATTCCTTGCACAATTACTGCCAAGCCGCCAAAATTTCATACATAACATTCCTTCGTAATTAAAAATCATATACAAGAGAGATACCTAATTACTACCATTGTTTGGCATTATTAAGAAGACGTCTCTTGCATTGAAAACGTAGGGCTTCATTATTGGCTGATGAAAAGGAAAATGCAATAGTCGAAAATCGTATTTTCTTTGCAAGTAATTTAAACAAATTCCTATTCATAACCAAACTTGAAATGAAGTTGGGCGAGGCCATATTAGACGTGGACCTACTAACTCACGTGAAATCCGAACCACATGAGCTCCCACCGGGAATCGAATCCGAGTCTCTACGCCATTAAAATAAAGTGGATTCATATCTCTAAATTAGGATAAATTTCTTAAAGTACTTTTGAAATTCTTAACTAGATTTTTGCGTGTTTCCAAAGCAAATTTGATAAACCTTACTGAATTTTGATTATTATCTTTTTTATACTTCTGAACCATACCTATTATTTGGTATCAAATATACAGAATATTTGAAAACAACACCGATAACGTTTGGGAGGTGATTCCTGAACCAAAACAAAACAAAAAATATGGACCAACCTGGATTTACAAATGTTTCCTTTCGGAGTTATAGGCTGCCTTAAACATGAAAAAACAAAAATGAATTTTAAAGGTCCATAGGTCCAAAACTATGGGACCTACCGTAGTCGGGTCAAGACTTCACTTAGAAACTAATACGTGAGTTATCCAAAAATGTATGTTTCAGAATCTTAAGGTACTCACGCAACAATTTCTATAGAGGGAGTTTGGCTAAAGGCATATGATTTGAAGTACTCATCAACTACCTCTCTAAAAATTGTTGCGGAAGTACCGCAGGATTGTGAAAGTTGGATATTTGGAGAGAGCACATATAGTTCCTAAGTGAAGCCTTGACCCGACCACGGTGAGTGCCATAGGTTTGGACCTATGGACCTTTGAAGTTCATTTTTCATATTATTAGCATACTGTAACTCCGAAAGGAAGCATTTGTGCACCCAGACTGGTCTATACTTTTTGTCCTATCTTGGTGTCATTATCACATCCCAAATATTTTGTCGGTGTTGCTTTGAAACACCCTGTATAAAACCACTAACTAGAAGGATTGCACATGCTAATATTCAATCTTACCTGAATAACTGAATCTCTGAAATTTGGGAAATTATTTGATTATCAGTATACATACAATATGGTATTCACATTTATTTTAAACGTTCATTTAGAATAAATAATTTATATTTACTGTCTTCTTTGAGCTGTATTATGTTTTGTAAGAATATGTTTTAACTTCACTCTTGTATTCAATGTGGGATCAAATTATGGTGATTGCGTTATGTGTTTTATTTATTTAAAAGATTTTAGATAAAGTTGATAACCCAAAAGATCCAGGTGCACTGAAACATTAACAAAAAATGAACAGAATATTTATCAATTTAGCCATGGCTATATATTAAAAATATGTATTCCTGCCTCCGCGTAATGGGATGGAGAATCTCTAGCCAAGAAGGCATATATGTAATTGAAACACGGAGACTCCTGATTTTGAAGCGCCAGTGCTAACTGTACACCTACATTCATTAGTTACCATTCATGTGATAAAGTTTTTGAAACAATTGTTTTTGTAAAATATTTATTATTTTCTGCGAGAGTTAATTTAATTATGTTCCCTCTTCAAAATAGTGTTAAATAATAAATAATAATTTAACAATAGAACAATGCTTAATCCCACACCCCTTAGCAGTTAATACACTCTAGAGCAGCCTAATCATTAGATAGCTAAGGACTCTCTTCCTATAACTTTTGCAGTATAAACTCTCAAGCTGATATAACATCTATAACAAGAGTTATACATCATATTAAATTAGAAATAAGTGTGATTATAATAATTGCTTGTTACGTCAGAAAAAAGTTTCTTTGATTAATATCATAGGTATTTTCGTGTACAGAAAAGAAATAAAGAATTACGCTAGGAAGCCAATTAACTCGTTAGACAAGAAACTTTGGTATTTTCGTCACTTAGAATATAGACGTCCTCAGATTTCTGAATTAAGAATTGCAATTAGGAATCCATCAAAGTATTTTGAATTTGTTTAAAATTGTCTCAATGCTCAACGAATTATATTTCAATTGAAAGTTTTGAATAAAAGTCTAAAGATGACACTGCTTTTTTACTTTCTTGTGCACTCCCCTTACGAACAATTTGTTCGGCATACCTTACATAGTACGGCAAAGTACTAGGTATCCCCTGTAATCCATAATGTGTAGGAAGTATAGATTTGAAGTCATCCTTTGTCTGAACGAAATTCTATTCAGAAATATTTCGCTAAAACGTAAATTATGACTACCACCTCAGCAGATATGTCTACAAGATTAGAAACAAAAATCAGTAATCGGTGAAAGCACTGTTTCTTTCAGAATTAATGTTCCGGGGGGGGGGGCACAATCACAAGGAGAAGGCAGACTTTGGTAAGTAAACCTTGGGCTACTTTTTGCGAGTTGTTAGTGCACATTTAAAGAATTAATATTGCAAACTGGGAGAGCGCAATGGCCAAAAATAACGGAGAAAAACCGCCTTCAAGTTTTTTACTCGCTGCATGAATTGTACGACACACACATTTACCAAGTGTCGGTGTGGCAAAGTGAAAAAAAATCTTTGACTCATGCGTAAAGGATTCCGGATTCAATTCCTGTTCGAGTCATACACCTTTTTTTTTTTTTTTTGCTAACCAATAAAGTAGCCATTTGTAACTATAAGTAAAATATTAATTCATTATATGTTTATAATGAATAAAACAATAGAAATTTTCAAATCACTTGTAAAATCTTTCAATGTTCCATTTTAACTACGGTAGAAACAAAATTGAATCTATTCCGTAAATATTATTGTTACCGCAGTCGTTGTGTAAAAAATGTTCTTGACGCTTCATGTTTACATCTGTAGACAGTGTGCAAATTACAAGGGAAATGAGGAGGAAATCTCCTTTGGTTATAGCAACATCCAGTATTAGCAAAGGGGATTTCCCTCTCAACTCCTTTGTAATTCGTACATTGTCAACAGATGTAGACACGAAGTGTCAACAACATTTAATACACAATGACTGTCGTAACCAGTAGCGTATTTATTGGAGGCGCTTCCGGGCTTAAGATCCCCCCCCCGAAATATTATTTACTATATTAAAGTAAATGAAATATCTTCGAGAATTTTCACATTTCCAGGACCAAAGTTGGCAAAGCTCCGCCACCCCCCCCCCCCGAAATAAAATCGCAAATACACCACTGGTCGTAACCATAATATAACTCATGATATCAGCATGTTTACGGAATAGATTAAATTTTGTTTGCCAGTTAACATGGAACATTGAAAGTTTTTACAAGTGATTTGAAAATTTCTATTGTTTTATTCATTATAAACATACGATGAATTAATATTTTACTTATAGTTACAAATGCCTACTTTGTTGGTTGAAAAAAAAGAGATGTGTGACTCGAACAGGAATCGAACCCGGGACACTTTACACATGAGTTACAGATTTTACTCACTCTGCCACACCGTCAATTCGCGAGTAGAAAATTTTAAGACGGTTTTTCTTCGTTATTTTTGGCCATGGCGCTCTTCAGTTTGTAATATTAACTCTTTAAATGTGCACTACAACCTCCCCTCCCCAAAGAAAATGGCTCCGAAGTTCACTTACCAAACTCTGCCTTCTCCTTGTCAGTATTACGGGGGGCACTGTCAGAGCTTGTCCGGAAGAAGCACTGGTTGAAAGATAACGTGTTAAGTATGAAGCGTTTAAGATCAATCCTTCAAACACTACTGAAGGGGGATTTCTAACTTAATTTCATACATATACCTTAAAATAAAAGATTTCGACTAAAATTGCCACTTTAAAAACTTCATTTCAGAGAATGACTATGAGAAACAATAAGGTCACTGTAAAATACATTATAAAACACACACACTCAAGACTCTATCTACCTTCAAAATGACGTTTCCAAAAGTTCAGACGCAACTGAATAGTTTTTTTAGACCTGAAAAAGTTATCCATTCTGAAGTTCATGCAAATATTTAATCTTTCTTCCGAAATAAACTCTTTCAAGTCACCTCCGACTGGGATTTCTCCTTGAAGTGAAAACTGTTCCTTCGTGATTATAAGGTTCACGTACGCCTTTTCGACGCAAACGATCCAGTTCGGATTCCCGGTGAGAGCGCATATGTATCGGAACCCACTTTAAGCTGTAGATCTACGTCTCATATAGTCTCAGTGATCAAAGAGACGACAAACTCAAGATCAGCCATCAAACCGAAAACTTATTTACGTCGCCTTTTCACCCTCATCAAGGAGTATTAAGCGCTTTTTTTTTTTTTAAATATTACATTTACAATCAAACAAATTAACTTGGAGTGCTGTCTTTAAAAAATTATTTAATTTTAATTTCACATATATATTAGACAACTTCGCATAAAATCATACTTGTAGATCTTCATATTGACCAACACTTTTTTTAATCGCCAATTGATATATATTTTTTATATTATATTAATTATTTCAACTACATTTACGTATAACTTGCAGTGCATATGTAGAGTAAACAAAAAAAGCAATTCTATTATGGTCATTTTTATGCAACAAAACATTGAATGATGATTTTAAAATATTCTGCATTCAATTAGAAGAAATTTTCGATAAAATAATTTTGATACTTTCATACTTGTTTATGTAGTAATGTAACGATTTATCACAGCATTGTGTACAAAAGGAATTAACAAATGTAGTTACTTTTTCTAGAATATTTAAATTAATTTGTTTTGCAAAATTATACAACAAATATAGTTAGCACTAAATGATGCATAATAAATAGGAAAGTAATGTTTTATTAAAGTTGCGGGCATGTTGACTAAACTTTTATTAAAGTTTCATTTTCAGGTTGTGACAATTAAGTTCCTTCTTTTTATTGAAATCTTGCTAATTGTAATATTTGATAAATATAAAAGTTTGAATTATACTTTATGCACACATTCAAATTGAATAGCATTAAATTAGTAATATTGAGAAATATTTTTTAGATTAAAAGAGATTGTTGAGTTGAGTTTAACGTCCCGTTCAGCAGCGAGACTATATAAAACGTGGACCTACTGATTAACGTGAAATCCGAACCACATGAGCTCCCAAAGGCAATCGAACCCGGGCCTCCCACGCTGGATTAAAAGAGAGTTGTTTAAAAAATATCACTAACAAAATGTGAACATAATAATAAATAAAAAAAACTAGTATGCAGGATTTGAACTGCTGATTATCACCAAACGTGAATATTTAGTGAGTGCACACTAATTGATTGCTCCACGATTGCTAGTTTATTAAATACATCTCGATAACACATATAAACAAATTATACGAAAAGGGGTGGTTGCTTCATTTTTTAGTTTAGTTAAATGGTTTTCTGAACATAATTAGCACTGTCGTCTTGTCAATGTTTTGTTAAAATTTGCATCCTAAGGGGGAAATGGAATTTTAAAATTTAACCTATAAATAAAGGATCTCAAAAGTCCCTCATGTTATACAGATGAAATTTGATATATAAACTCCTCACTAAAATAAATGGTTCGGTGTAATCGAGTTTTCAAATATTCAGCATCTACAGGAAAAGGTATAAAGGTAATTTATATAATACTTTCTCAACATATGAATCGAAGTTTTCTGTCTCCTCATCACAGGTAAACGCTGAACTATGTAAAACGTATTTTTGAAAATCAGAATCACTTGGCTAGATATGAGTTGATTTTGAGTTTAAAGTCCCTTTCAACAGCGAGGCTACATGAGACGCGACCTACTGATTAATGTGAAATCCGAACCACATGAGCTCCCTCCGGGAATCGAACCCAGGTCTACCACGCCAAATCATTTGGCTAGAGTCGTGATTTCACCACCTCACTGTCGCCAAAATATATATCCTAAAGCAGAAGGAGATTCAAAATACATGATAAAATAGTGTATCCTGCAAGTCCGTCATTAGGGACTTGAATCTACTTATATAAATTCGTTAATGAAGTAAGTGAAGACTTATTCCAGCGTTTAGGATAGCTTGGCTTCTAAAAAGAGAAAGGGCAATTTGTAAAAATTAAGTTGATGTTGATTACCTCATCACCACGTACTGATGATTTCAGGGGGTAGCAGAGGGGCACATTTTCTCCTGGGACCAATGAAATTCTTACTACTCCCGTCCAAACTTCCAAAGAAACCAGTACTTTTGCAATGCTACTTTAACCCCGTATATTGAAATTCTCCCCCGGGAGAAATAGTTTGTAGTCATCACTTTCATCACGGATAATGACTGAATCGTTTGGAATTTAACTTCGAAGATAGTCGAATCAGTTCTCTTTTTTATCATATTGCTTTCATTAGAATCGGTATCCTAAGGAAGAAATCGGCTTCAAATTTGTGATAAAAATATAGTATCTTCCGAAACTCTTAAAATAGGCAGATTAAATTTTGTTTATAAACTCCTTTTGAAAAGTAAGATGACACTTGTCCCAATAAAGGGTATGACTCACATGCGAAATTCTTGGCGATCCTTTGTATAGCCATGGTTTAGCCCCTTCGTGATAAAAACGGAAGTATTGTTTTATTAAAATTAATGATATGTTGATTAAGTTTTATTAAAGTTTCATTTTCGCAATGAAACTTTATGACAATGAAGCTGCTTCTTTTGATAAAACTCTTGATAATTTTAACACGTCTGAAGGCAAAAATTTGAATTGTTTTCCCATATTTAAATTACTAACATAAAAAGAATAATATCAAATACCTTTTATTAATAGAAGAGAGGTGTATAACAAAATCTCGCGAACAAACTTTTAAAAATACTGTAGGCACGGAGCTGGAACTAATGATCATCGAAAAAAAAAAAAAAAAAAAAAAAAGGGCACTAAATCATGCTTTAACAAATCACCCTACTACTTGTTGAAAAACACTATAACGAATAGAGAGAACAAGCGTTTCTTAAAAAAAAAAAAAAAAAAAGATAAAAAGACTATCGGGTATGTGATTTGTACTGATGGTTATGGAAAAATAAAGAATAAAGAGCAAGTGCTAAGTAACTACTCTACAAAGGTAAGTTAAGAGCGAACTACTTGCAGACGCATATAAGGAAACCACTAACACAAAATGCATGATCGTTTAACATATTTTCTAGCTTATTTCTATTTATTTCTTTGTTTACGTGTAAAATGCTTAATATCATTATTAGAGTTATTCCATATGTATAGTAACTAACATTATGACAGATATACTTTGCATTTTTAACAATATCTGAACATGAATCTTTGAACCTTATGCGCTCTGAAAGGAGATTCAAGTAGAGATTTTAAAGATAAAACATGTCTAAAATTTCAAAAGTGAACTTGACTCCCTCGTGTACTGAATGTGCCAGTTTTCAGTTAAATATCAATTCACACATAGTGTATCATGCCCATGTCATTCCCCTGCCATGATCCGTCCGTGTCACTGCTGTGGTCATTGTCACATATCATGCCGTTCTGTGGCGTGACACTATTTCTTTCTACGCCCTTTCCCTTGGTTCGGATCAACTTCGTGTCCCTTCGTGTGCTACGAAGAAAACCGAAGGATCCCGGCCGAACAGTTTCTCTTCAAGCTATCGAGTAAGAGTGATTGAATTATGTAATTGTATTTTATTTATTTATTTACTAAACAAATTTCCGATATAGCAAAAATACCATTATTTTTGTAAAATGTTCATTATTTTCATGAAGCAGAGATAATTTTCTACTTGGCTTTAGAACTATCCCTACTAATTTTTCATCGACATCTAATAGTTTACGTTCATTTTTCTGTCTATTACCTGCATATTACTTGCAGAAACTATGCGGAGTAAATGTTTTTTTTTTTTATTATTAGTTACTGTTTTATGAAAGCTTAGCCATATGTTAATTAAAATTCCACTATTTGTAAGTTTCTCATTTCGGTTATGAAAATGATTATAAATGAAGCTTCCGCTTTTTATAAAATTCTTGAGTTTTAATGTTTTTAAAGAATAATTCTAAATTATTTGGAAATATTCAAATAAACTAGAATGAAGAGGATAATACTAAGGAGCATTATTAGAACAAAACATTGTTCCTTAAGGAATTCACAGAATCAAGCTTTTCTTAAAAAAAAAAAAAGTTACTATAGGGTATGGGATTCGAAGTGATGATCGTGGAAAAATAAAGTATGTAAAGAAGAAGCTTTAACCTACTACTCTACAAAGGCACGGTACGGATGGCACCTTGGTAGACGTATGTAGCGAAACCACTAACACAAAAGGCCTGATCGCTTCGCACATTTTGTAGCTTATTTCTATTTAGTCGTTTGTTTAAATGTAAAATGCTTAATAGCAATGATTGTTAGAGCTGTGCCACATGTATAGTAACTGACCTTATGACAGATTTACGTTGTATTTCTAACAAAGCATAAAATTCCCTCCCTCTTTGTAAATTTCGCTGCGCGTTTGCCACGTTTACGAAAATGGAACTTAGAATTTTTCGATGAAAGTTTCGGAGATTTCTTTTTTTAATTATAACTTGCTTATTTCTTAATTTTTTATTGAAATACTTTTTGGAAATATGTGTTTTGTTTTTCTGCTTATTTCAAAGAAGAAATGTGATATTTTCTATCACAAGAAAGAGAGTTATTTCTATTTATGTAATTTCTAAAGACATGCGACAACAATTTTGGACACAAGTGTACATGTTGATGTCGATGGTTCATCAAGGTCATGATCATCATCAGTCTTTTGGCCATATCTCTTCCCAGTTGGTAGGGGGCTCGGGAAGTGGAAGTTCATCCCCGTGCGCAATAGGTCTAATTGCGGATTTAACGTTGGGATAACTTATTGTGTATTTGCTTTTTTTAGAATGTCCCTTAACTACTGTGAGACAAAAATAACAATCATCCAGATGGTTGGTGGGTTCTCTCCACACCATTGGTACAGCAAATTTCATGAACCTCCGTTTCCCTTTGGCCCATGCAAGTAAAGTGACGTAGCACGACGCACAAATTATGTTGGGTGCCCAAGTTTTGTCCTGATCTCCCACACGACATCTGAAATATATATAATATGCTAGTTTCACCGATGGCGTAATGGATCTACACTGTCCTTTAACTACAAACTGGCCACACACATAACAAAAACTATTTGGTGAGTTAACACACGAACGCCGTCCTCTTGACGCCATTGTACTGATCACAAACTAAACTTCTGGTCTTAGTTGGGTATAATGCCGTTAAGATCAAACATGAAAGCACTCTTAGCAGCAAAGACAACTTTGAAAGTGAAGTAGTGTTAAACCACACATCAATATAAAAATGTACAAAACTCCCTCACCAGGTGTCAAGAACACAAGAAAGAAAGAAATGCGCGGGGGAGGGGGGGAAACGATACCGTAGTGGAAAATTCAGACTGCATTAGTTCATTGTCGTCAACAATGAGTCTGTATTCCATTCTTTCTTTCTTTTGCGTTCTGTTACATTTGATAACAAATATTGATAACCATTTCATGAACAAAACGAAAAAAACTTGGAGAATTGTATATATATGTATTAAGATATACATATACTGTACGTTTAAAAAATATATATACGTTGGAAGTACATTCTATTTTTATACACGTTTCTAATTTACAGAGAGCAATACAAGTGTGTTGTTGACTATTGTAAATATTCATTTTTATGTCTGTGTTTGTAGTAATAAAGCAAATCGTTTTTACCCCAACTCAGGAGATCTGAAAGCATTACTATCAGGTGCAATAAACAGTGCACACAGTATACATACAAATATATTTATTTCTCTAGAAAGAACAAAGCGATTTTTACGAAACTTTTAGGGTTTATTAAATATAAATCAAGGTATACTTAGGTATAATTTCTATGTTATTATATGTAAGGGGACAGGAGCTAGGGGAATAAAATATCTGAAAAAGGGAAATTTTTGAGGGAATTTCCCGAAAATCCCTCTGCTACGGGAAAACTGTACGTGATGGAGAGAAACCGAGTGCATATTCGAATTCAGCGCAAAAAGTTCCTTTAAGATCAGGTGATTTTTCTCATGTAACAAACAAAAAGTTTAAATTTGTTAACTAGTGTTATTGGACAACAAAATTTTTCTTGTAAGCTTTATATCTGGAGAACTACATGTAGTGTAGCCAAGCCCAAATTCACTTAAGAGCCTGCCTTACTAAAAATAATACAAAATTTACCATTTTTCTTTTGCTTGATTATTCATCAGTGAAAGGAGATAATGAAATGCAAGTCATCACAATCATAGATAATGCTATTCTGCAACAGAAAATATGAACCTGAAGAATGTTCAGTGTTGCCATCCATAGAAATTACAGTGTTGCCAGAAAAACAATTTCCCTAAAATCTAAGTTAAGACAGTGAATAGAGGAATGAACTCAACCGCATTTGATTACGTATCGTGTTGTTTTGGTTTCTTGTGAACTACTTTTTAATTAACATTATTATTTAGTTTTAATAACTGTATGTTAAAACTATTTTGTTTATTACAAGCTAAATACAACTATTATTTAAAAAGTAGTTCACAGGAAACCAAAACAACACGATACGTAATCAAATGCGGTTGAGTTCATTCCTCTATTCACTGTCTTAACTTAGATTTTAGGGAAATTGTTTTTCTGGCAACACTGTAATTTCTTTGGATGGCAACACTGAACATTCTTCAGGTTCATATTTTCTGTTGTAGAATAACATTATCTATGATTGTGGTAAGTTGCATTTCATTATCTCCTTTCACTGATGAACAAACAAGCAAAAGAAAAATGGTAAATTTTGTATTATTTTTAGTAAGGCAGGCTCTTAACTTAGTATGATGCTTATTCCATAAACACACACGCACGCACACACACACACACACACACACACACACGCACGCACACACGAAAACACGATTTAGGGACCGTTCAAAATATTTGTGGCTTCTGATTCAAAAAAGATCCATTGTATTTCAATCAAAAATGTTATTTTAAGCCTTATATCTGGAGAACTATCTAGGTACAGTACATACAATGTAATCAAATCCAATCTATAACTTAACTCAGTTTGATGTGCTTATTTCGTTAAAAGAGAGAGAGAGAGAGAGAGAGAGAGAGAAAAGAAAGAAAGAAAAGAAAACTCGATTAGGGGCCGCTTAAACATGTTGTGGTCTTTGATCCAAAAACATTATTGGCCAACAAAAAATTTCTTGTAGGCCTTATATCTGGAGAACTATATATAGTGTAGCCAAACCCAAACCATAACTTAACTCAGTATGGCGTGCTTATTTTGTTAAAAAAAAAAAAAAAAAAAACTCGGTTTAAGGTACATTCAAAAAAATTTGGCCCCTGATCCAAAAACTAATTATTGGCCAAGATCGCAATGTTTTGATCCATTTTTGATCATTCTTAAGATTCTTGTTCCTAAAATATACGTGTATATTGTTTTCTTCTAATTCATTCGATGTTTACGAAACTTTCCACATGTGTTGGCAATAGAATAGAGTATATTTAAACGAGAAAAGAGCATATTTAGAAGGTAACATAAAATCAGGAAAGCGAAAGGAGATTATAATCCTGAAAAAGCGGAGTTTTTTCCTGGAGAATTTCATAAATTTCTGCTGAATTCGCCAACTTATTTAGAAGCCAATTGAAAGTACTTTTATATCATTTGTAACGAATAAAACAAGGTAATATTCATTTACAATACAACAATCGTAGTAGTAAATATAGGCAGTTAAGGATTTTTTTAAAAAAGAAAATATGAAATAGGTTTTAGTGATTTACAAGAAAAAGAAAGATGATAGAACATTTCCATATACATATTTGTCAATGGCGCATAAAATGTACTTAATTTTGCATATTTTCAGTTAAGTGGCAAAAACCTTGTTACCTAATGTAATTTGGCGTCCCTTTTAGGCACAATTCTCGACACTGAAAATTTTCTTATAATTAGGGACAGGTGACAGTGTTAGTATGAAGATCGGGTTCCGAACAAACTGGAAAGTCGGAAAGCGCTGATCAATATCATCAACTAATTTCCATTAGGCCTTCATACTGAACAATGTACTCGACATTATTTTCACTTGGACCTAATAGATGGCACCAGGAGCTGTATGCATCTGTGCGAAAGAGAAAAGTAGTTTTACTCAAACGTGAATGAATACCTGGAGGCTGAGGCAGTAATGCGATTCTCAGTGTTTTCAACTCCAGTATTTTGTTTTATTTTTTAAGATACCATGCTTGCTGTCTGAAATTAAAACTATACATTACTGGTTTTTCTCCCAGCCGCTGTACACCTTAGATTAAAGCCGTACTTTATTAAAAAGTCTACACATTTAACACATTTATTATTATTATTATTATTATTATTATTATTATTATTATTATTATTATTATTATTATTATTATTATTATTATTATTATTATTATTATTTACGCCCACCAACCACCAAAACTCCATACAATATTCATCCAATTATTCAAGGACTTTGTTATATGCAAACTCCATATAATATTTACCAAATTGTTCAATGACTTCGTTATACACAGCATTGTGTTGATTTAAATCATTGAGGAGTAACTGAGCTATCGACATTTATTAACGTCAGACAGGCAAGCGATGGCGCAGGTAGCGATATCTGTTAGCGTGATTGACTGACAGTCATTTGCCTTTTATTCTAAGGAATGACAGCCAAAGCCTTTGAGCAAATTTGTGTCTAATGTATAAAGCTACATGAAGTGACTCATTAACATAAAATCTCAGATACTTCCGGTTGACTTGGAAAATTGAAATTAGATGTGCTTATAGCTTTAAGAAAGAAACCAATAGGCAAATTGAGGTTATAGTATATTTTTTTACATTTTCAGGAAGTAAAAAGGGGGGAATGAAAAATCTCCATGTTATTTATTAAATCAGCAGAATATTTTTATTTTGATATTAGGCCCGTATTTATAAATCTCCCCTAACGGCAGGGGAGAAACAGGGATGGGCATGAGCGAGTTCGAGCGAGTTTTCATTGAAACTTGACTCGACTCGAAACAGACTACCTTAAACTCGACTCGACTTGAAATAGACATCCTTATACTCCATTGACATCGTTGACTGCTGTCTTTGGTAGTCGTGAAGTCTAGGAGGCAAGGAGATCGTTCACGAGGTTCTGGGTTCCGGAGTTCCGGATCGTTCACGAGTTCCAGAGGAACAAGTATTCGGACTCGAGCCAAAAATTGTTAAAAGTTATAGGGCACCGGCCAAACATGCTCAAAACTGTTCGGCCCGGATTTAGGGTTGTCAACGGCTCGAGCGGCTTGGCTGACAGCTCATTCCCTATCGAGCCGAGCCATCAAATCACCCAACCGACCTGGCCGAACCGAGTCGGTGGCTCATTCTAACCGAGCAGGCTCGAGCTGTTCGCTCAGTTGAACCGAGCTGTGCCGGTTGACATCACTAGCCGGGTTGGACTTCTAGGCTCAAAACTTTGACCGTGCAGGTCTAAGTCTTGACGATAAGAACTATGTACTTATATGGGTGCTCACGACATATCGCACCTTCTCGAGAAAAGTGACAAAAGTAAAAAAACTTAAAGGTCTAAGTTCGTATCCCTCGCGAGAAAAGAGATAACTCGTAACTTGTTTTAAAGTTATTTTATAATCACAATGTTTTTTTTTCTTTTATGTGTAAAAGTGTTGTAAATATAGCTTTAAAATTATCCCCAAACCAGAGTGTATTAGAACAAAAATGACAAATTTCGTGTTATGTCACTTTTCTCGCGAGGGATACGAACTTGAATCTTTAGGTTTTTTTGTCTTGTGTCACTTTTCTCGAGAAGGTGCGATATGAGGCTGTCTCATTATAAAAATCCATTGTCGTCTCGTTAATCGCGACTAGACGAGATGCGAGCAACACTAAAAATATAATCTCGCAAGCAACACTAAAAATATTCCACATAACTGTTTACATTTCTTATGGCTTTCGCTTTCCAGTCTAATCAGGCATTGATTTTATAACGAGTTAAAACGAGTTGAACCAGCGAGCCGTTTATCAAACTCGACTCTACTCGAAACTCGACCTCAAAACAATGACTCGACTCGAGAAAGTTACCTTTGACTCGACTCAAAACTCGACTCGAATTCCTAGAGAAACATAAGAAGCTCGTGTGGAAAGCAGATATTATTAAACTTCATCTTCGCCCTGGCAATACCCTAAGTGTAGTCAGAACGTTGGGCATATCGAAGCTCATCCTGAATGATAGGGGACACAATTTGTGCTATATACTTATATTTAATAATTTTTGACAAGATAGGGAAATTTGCAATATGGAAAACGAAGATTCTTTTTACTTCATAAATTTTGTTGAATATATCAGGAATGAAGACGAAAAAGGCATGGACCAATTCCTGCAATCCTTGTTTTCATCAGACAGGCAACAAGGTGTCGGACCACCTACGATTATTATTATTATTATTATTATTATTATTATTATTATTATTATTATTAGTAGTAGTAGTAGTAGTAGTAGTAGTAGTAGTAGTAGTAGTAGTAGTAGTGGTAGTAGTAGTAGTAAGGGGCTTTCTAGCAAGATATTCGTGTTAGGTCAATGCTGACTGACTGGAGATTTGACTGGGATTCTATCTATAAAGCTCTAGCTCACACGTGTATATCGGTTCAAAATGTTTATATATATCTTTATATTACATTCTTTATATATATATATATATATATATATATATATATATATATATATATATATATATATATATATATATATATATATATATATATATATATATATAATCATCTTGCTCAAGGGTGAAACCCGGTAAACCCCACTTTTGCGTAAATTATTGAAAGAGAGAAACAGTTATTTGCCATAAAATAGTGATAACGAAATGTTAACCAAAAAATGTATTTATTCATTTTTGTTTAACGCCCCCTGCTCAGCACCGAAGGTATATGAGACATGAACCTACAGTTTAAGGTAGAAAAAAATTGAAATGAAATCTTTTAAGTTTTACGTTCACGGCTATGCCGGCTAGGCTAAAGGAGACGGTGATGATGAGAAATGAATGAAATGGTGGAATGAAGAAAGTAGGAGGAAACGGGAGAACCCCGAGAAAGCCTACGCACACGGTGTTTGTCCACCACAAAGATCACCTAGCGCGAGCTGGAATCGAACCAAGGACCTCATGCGCCAGAGTTGAACGCTTTACCACTGAGCCACCGCGGCCCCCACAGTAGAATCCGAACTACTGTAATACGCTCAATGCTTTCCAGCAGGAATCAAAACCCGAATTCCATGCACTGAAGACGCGCGCGAGTCACTATACAGCTATATGATGAGTGTTAGAAAAAAAAAAACATTTAAATAATATTTGGTGTGCTTAAGAATTAAAAGTAAGAATACGGGAAAATACGATATGGAATTCGTAGGTATAATGTATAGGCTATTTTCCATATATTAATTTAAACAAGTTAGGAGCAAGAAGTGATCCACAGTTTGATACACTTGCAGTAGAAAGCGGAGGTTTTAACTTACCACCCGACTGTCACACGACAGAGCTTTTAGTTGTGCTTAGCACTGGTTGGTGATTGGGTGCGGGTATGTTTGTGTGTCGTGTGCTATGTAAATCACGTGTAAGTGTTTTTGTTTAGTGTCAGTAAGACATGCACAAGACTTCACTCAAGATGGGCTCTCTTCCATGGTGCATTATTTTCTTCATCATAATGAACCTTGGTGAGTATTTCTCTCCAGGAATATTTTCTTTTATTGTTCGTCGAAAAGAATTCAACAGGTGAAAGCTACACGTTCCAGCGTTAGCTATACGTGTTATGCTTCAGTCAATCGCATGAAAGAAGGCAATGATCTCACCAAGACAACGTTTCAGAACATATTTTACAGTTGTGTTCAATAATATGCGACAATTGTACTATGTCCGTCATCTCTGCAACTTCCAATATTGTTCAGGGGTAAGGAAACGACCTTCACAATATCTTTTGAAGGCTTTCTCTCCACCATCCGGCTGGATTTATGTTAAGTCGCCAGTGACAGCCGTAGGATCATCTTAAAGTAATGTAGGTCTATAAGATGTGCTTATTTGATATATCACAAATACAAAGTGCAAGCACGAAAATGTTTCTCTCTCTGACATTAATGCATTGGAAACGTTTCATACTGCATATGCATTGCAATATTCGCAATTATGAAATTTGTCAGAAAACTCTTGACCATTAGCTCTGACGTGAAAAAAAAAATCTTTGGTTATAGTTTATCGCATAATAATTTTTGCAAATTTCTCCAAATATAAATAATCCCAATACTTGGTGGACATTTCTTTTTTCTTCTTCTTTTTCTTTTTTCTTTTTTTGAAAAAAAAAACACGAAAACGACATTCAAACTCTCCCTCACCCTCTACGACAATGTTGGAGCACTGAGCTTCCAGGTTCGGCAACTACTGTATATTCTTTGTCAAATTTTTCTTACATGAATGCATATTAATGCGTTTCACTCTATATTTTTATGCGTTATTTAGATTTTTAGATCAGTTGCTGTAATACAGATAAAATTTGTCTGTTTATTAACGTAGTTTATATACAGTTGGAGCAGGGGCGGACCAAGGCAAAATTTTCACCCGAGCAAAGTGGCTTTTTGGCGTCTCCTTTCTTAGTCGTAGCCAATATCTTACATTTTATTACAATAAGGGGGCGCGGCGGCTCAGTGGTAGAGCGTTCACCGCCGGTGCTTGGGATCCCTGATTCGATCCCAGCTCGCGCCATGTGGACTTTGTGGTGGGCAAACACCGTGCTCTGGGTTTTCTCGGGGTTCTCCTGTTTCCTCCCACTTTCTTCATTCCACCATTTCATTCGTTTCTCATTATCACTGTCTCCTTTAGCCTAACCGACATAACCGTGGGACGTAAAACTTAAAGATTTCATTTCGTTTATTACAATGATTTTAATACTTTAAATCCATTTTTCAAAAAAAGAAAATTTAATACTCAAATACATGACATATGTCCACTCTTTTCTTCTACATACCATATCTCCATTTATCGATACAGTCCCTGTAGTACTATGATTCTCTCGTCTTCCATGGTGGAATGGAAAAAGATGATGTAATCAATGCTACTTTACAAGAATATGAACCAAAAAATACCGTAGAAAACACGATATAAAATTTACTTTTTGAAGCTCATTTTGGCGCCTCCCTCACGGTGGCGCTGCGGGCAGTCGCCCTGGTTGCCCGGCACTTGGTCCGCCCCTGAGTTGGAGAAGCAATTCTAAACTGAAAGCAAACAACAATGAAACGTGGAAGGAAATGGGGCAGGTCAAGTGGTGGTTTCAGAGATGATTCGGTTGGGACAGAATTCTCCCAGGAGTTACGAATTCTCTTTCCCCAGGTCATATCATGCTTAATGTGAATTTCCAGTATTTTTAAAGTAGTACTTTTCAACCCCAATACATTGGAATCCACCCGGAATTTTTTTCTAAAATCACTGCTGGGCAGGACTATCTCAGTAGCTATTGCGCTAATGAAATTGACCGCAATGTAGCTGGAAAACAATATTCGGAATTATCAGGTGCAGAAATCTGAACCCGAAACCTTCTGAGTTGCGAAGTAGTGCGAACTTAAGTGTACTTTCCATATAAACCCTGTTTTACATAGCAAAATTATGTACTAAATTACCACATACATGCACGTCCCATATTTACTACGTTCAATATTTTGCATTCCTCCTTTTGCATAGAATTCGTCTGAACTCGAAGTCTACCACGAAATTCGAACAGACAATATGAGCATCTTCAGGACTGCATTAAAGGAGGGGCTTAGTGGGGCTGTAGCCCCGGGCCTCCAGGTAAACGGGGGCCTCCACTCTGATCAAAATCTAACCGTGGGACGTTAAAACTAATCACACAAGACACAATCATCATCATATGATAAAATATACCAAAAATATGAAGCTTACAAGGGAAGTATCAATGAGCTCAACCCAGTGGCGGCAGTTGGACGTTAAATGTGGGGGGGGGGGGCAAGACATGATCTGAATATTTGCATATAAATGTCAGTTTCCCTGCTTGTTTCTAATATTTTGTTTGACGAAAGGTTGTATAACTAATAGGATACTATCTTTTGCAGTTAAAATACGGTATATAGTATTTCATATTTTATTAAGTAAATTGACAAGAGCAAGAGCAAGACCAGTAGGTAGTAGCCCTTTGTACTCTTAAACAACAAAAGTGTAAGAAGAGATTTGAATCCTGACTCATGAACATCTTAAAATTCTCTCTGGAAAACTGAGTGATCAGATTATTGAATAACAAATTTGCAAAACAAATAAATAGAAAGGATAATATTAATCATAGTATAAATGATGATGCTTGTTTTGCAAAAGTCATTTTGAAACAGGGATCAATGAACAACTTAATTTTTAATTCCACACATGTTATTAAATGTATGTTATTACTCTTAGAAAATGAAATACAGTAAATACTACAAGCATATTGGAAGAAAAGAAAAATTATAATTTTTTTTTTTTTGTCCTCCTATTCTCTTAGGCTAATAATCTTCCAAGTATGAATATCAATTCCGTACAATTAGCGATAACAGCTAATTACTTTCTAAATATTCAAAAATTCCTATCTACGTCCTTACAAAGTATCTGCTCGTAATGTCTAGGGTATTAGGCTCATATCAAAGAATATTAAATGAAATTTCGAGAAATTAAATAGGAGATTATTCGTTTATTTACAAATAGAATACTCTAATTTAAAGGTAGGTTACTAACTTTAACTCAGGACGCCACTCCGCCCTATATGCACTCTATCTTCCTTCTTACCCTTCCCCAATAACTAATGGAGAAAGGAAGTATTTTAATCTAAACTCTAGAAATCCTAATTTCCTTATTAATCAAATTACTCTCTATTATAGCAGGGACCTATGGAAATACGGTTTACAGAATTCAGTTACTTCTGGACCGTACTCCTTGCTTTTAAAGACGGGACCTTGACAAAGGTCACTGTCTGGCCTAAACCTGTCTCTGGGACTCCAAGTTAAGTCCACAAAAGGATTCTATCTAGCTTAAGCAAATAATTTTATAGGATAGGTTTGGTATTAGGGATAGGATTGTCAGCCTTTACTCACGGCTCTAAATTTCCTTACACTCAAGGAAATAAAGGAATTTGGTTAAATACTCACTCTAACACTCTCTTAAATGAAAGTTGCAGTGAGAAATCTCTAATCTCTTACAGCACCTAAATATGCTATAATTACATAAGCAGGGATCGAACCCAAACGCATTTGGAATTCAAAATAAATGTTCCTCCACCACTAGGACGGAACCAAAACCTCGAGTCTATACGTGCGTCACTCACCTCTTCCATAGACCCTTAGGAAGCTTATATACTCCCATTCTAAACAAGCAATAGTAATCCAATAGCCTCTGTTATAGGCGTAGGATTAAGCATCTAAAAATAACAACTTATTTCCTAAATCCCTATCATTTGAATATCCTATCTAAACGGCCAAAGCTCAATTGCTTAAGCGGGCATCTGTAATGTAGTAGAATCACTATTCTCTCTACATACAGTCTCTAACTAGAGGGGACTCTCTCCAAACTGCACTATTCACTTCCAGTGCAGCGGACTGGCTGGCCAAGATCCTACATTCAGGAATCCTCAAATTGCACAGCGACGAAGATAGGGGAGGCAGCCTTTTTATACGTTTTGACCAGCTAAAAAAAATAGCAACAAAAATTCTTTAGAAAGTTTTTAGCGCCAACTTCTAGAATGGAAAATTCCCAGTAAGGGAGACTGAAATACAATGGATTTAGCAGCTAGCCTCCTCGACAGGCTTCTAAGAGAAAAAGTTAGCATGGAAAAAAAGCAACGATAGAACTAGCTAAACTGTAAATAAAAATATGGTTAATTCTTAAATAATAGGGGATGATGCTCTAATATATATATACATAAATATACAACATAAATTGATTAAATATTTCCTTACACTAATAATAATAAAATAAATGAATAGATATATATATACCAATAAATTAATATACTCCAGGCCTGGATTTCTAACTTATAAATAAACACAATTATTAAATAGAGCAATATTTAAATTATATCAGTTATATTTGAATATAATATTAGCAAGGTCGAAAGACGTACCTTGCATATAACCCCATCACAAAAAAAAGAAAAAAAAGAATATTATTCTCACTTGTTACTTTGAGTATTCAGTTTATAGTCCGGATCAGTCTTATATTTCAAAAATTTTTCATCACAACACTATCACAATCACAAAAAACAAAAACAAACAAATTTTTCATTTAATTTCGTAACGACTTAAAATTTTTAGGGAGAATTTCCCTTCAGTTCTTAGTCTCGTGACCGTCTTTTTTTTTTTAAAAAAAAACATAAGCAAAATATTAATAATTTCCAATTTTATTCAGTATTTGTTCACTTCACTTGTTCACTCACTTCCACTGATTTTTTCTGTTTATCTGCACTACCGACTTGTAGATTTCTGTTCACTAGAAGTCCAACTTCCTTTTTGCCGTCTCGACTCCGTTCACAGTACCTGATAAATCTAAGTCCTTACCTGGTGTTAAGGGAAGGTTATCTAATCCCTCACCATCAGTGATTAGATCCAAGAAACAACCATCCTCGACAATAGCATCTGGATTACTGGAAGAATCTTTCGAACTCGGTCCACCAAGGTTGGAGTCCTCTTTCGTGAACAACTGCTTATTAAACTTTTGCAACGATTCTTGATTCTGAAGTGCTCTAATGTCCTTCAGAGTATAACCTGGGTCATTTACTCGAACTTTCTTAATATTACTGTTATTTAACTGTGAAAATCGCATACGACGCTTATTGTTTCGTGAAGCATCTACGTGACACAATAATTCAAGTTCAAAACTTGCATCTACTTTAGGACGAGCAGCAACGTACACACTACGTGTAGGTTTCTTAAATCCGTTCGACATTTTTTCAAAAACTTTTAGACTACAAACAACGATGTTTACAGTAAACGACGAGACGAGAAACTGTGATCTTGGCCAGGCTTGTTCCCTAAACTAGCTAAATTTCTCTAAGAAAGAAAAAAAATAACAGCACAAAGAATCTTTTTTAAGCTTAAATTACTACGTCTGTGGGATGTTTTATTTTCCCCCCAACTTTACTTTCTCTTTCGTTTGGAAATAGCGTTTTGGCAAACTCTGGCTGTAGTTCACGGACCTTCTTACAAAATTCTGGGGCCATAAAAACAGGTTTGATTATATCAGCGTTTGTCTTGACTGTTCTACCACTGTCTTGATTCCGAATTATATAAGTATTTGTAGCTAACTGTTTTTCGATCTTCCAAGGACCGCTGTATCTCGGTAAGAGGCCTGCACTTACTTTATTAGTGGGGGAAGAAAGCCGTATTATCCGCCACCATACCATCTGACCGGGTTTGAATGGATTCGGTCGTCGACCTCTATTGTAAATTTGTTTTCTGTCAGCATGTTTTCGTCTCTGTACCTCATTCGCGCGTTTGTAAGCAGTCTCCATTCTCAGTTGGATTTCCCGAACATATTTACAATAATCTGGCTCCTCTTGAACTTCTTCTTTCTCTTCTTGGGTTTCATATAACGGGTGTTTAAAAGACCTTCCAAAGAATAGAAATGCTGGGCTGTATCCCGTAGCCGAACAAACTCTGGAATTTATTGCAAATTCAATAAGTTTAATATCTCTCGCCCAATTTTCATGCTTGTTAGCATACATGCCGAGTATTGTCTTTACATCTTTTATCATTTTTTCGCTTTTATTTCCCTTTGGCCTATAAGCGCTAATAAAATGACATCTTGTCTTAAGCAGACTCATTGTTTCTCTCCACAATTTTCCTGAAAATATTGAGTGATTGTCACTAGATATCTGAGAATAAGGTCCAAACTCCGAGAAAAAAGTTAAAAGACAGTCTACCATTGTCTTTGCAGTAAGTCTTCTGACAGGATAAATCTTTACCAATCTTGAAAATCCATCAACAAGGACTAATCCATATCTATATCCTCCTATTTTACTTGGCACTAAGGATCCAAAATTATCGACATACAAGATCTGGTTAGGCCTGACAGCTAATGAAGATTCCATAAACCCATACTTAGTATTAGTATTTTCCTTGTATAAACTACAGGGAACACAAGCTTTGCAAAAATTTCGTACATCGTCACGCATATTTGGCCAGAAGTAAGCTTCCCGCAACTTTCTTAGCGTTTCTATCCACGAAGGATGACCTGATTCTTTAATTATATGAGCCATAACACAGAGAGTTGCTCTCAATGAGTTTGGGATCCAAACCACATCCCTAACTTCATCATTTACTCTCAATCTTCTTTTCAGAATTCCATTCTCGTCTATAAAACCATTTCTCTTCAGTCTCTTAAATTTTTGTCTCAGCTTACTAGAAACTGACACCTTATCTCCCTTTAAAAAAGCAATGAATTTCGAAATAAAAGTATCTCCATTTTGATTTTCCCTAAGTTTATCTAAATCTCTGATTTGCGAGAAGTCTGCATAATTATTTTCTTCCTCTTCTTCTACTAACATGCAGTAAGGTAATTCTGATAGCATTTCTCTCTTTTCTTCTAGAGAAAATTTTCTAACTTTGCTCACGATTAAGTTCTTTCTTCTCTTCTTTTCCTTCATTTGTTTCTTTAATAGTTTTACTTCCCTAAAACTATTATAATCAATGAGTAAAACCTCAGACGTTGGTAGTTCCTGTACGTCTACTACTTTTCCTTCGCTTGTCTCTATCTTTAGAAAACCAGAATCGTTTTCAGCTTCTAACGGTAATAATTCATTAGCCTCGTTGCTCCCCTCAAACTCTGGACCTTCAGTGTGCGAGTTTTCGAGACGAGACAGAAAATCTACGGGATTTGTCTTCCCTTGCTGAAATCTCAGCACAACTGGAAATCTCATTATTCTTGTTAACCACCTCTGTACAAGCGCTGGTACTTTCATAGATTTTATCAGTGATAAAATCGGTCTATGATCTGTATATACATAAATGACAGGAGCATGAATTAAATATAATTCGAACTTCTCAAGTGCAATAACAATGGATAAAAGCTCTAGATACGTAGAACTATATTTACTCTGAGTGGGAGATAACTTTCTAGATCCATACGCTACTACTGCTAAACGGCCCTTTTCATCCTTTTGGCAGAGGGTGTACCCAGTAGCCACCGAGCTTCCGTCCACATATAAATAGAACGGATCATCTAACTTCGGTAGAAGTAATTCAGGATCTTTGGCTAATTCCTCCTTTAGTTTCAATAACGCTTTCTCGTGCTTCTCTTCCCATTTAAATTTTGCATCTCGCTTCAACAAATCTGTAAGCGGTGAAACTATCATAGCCATATTTGGTATCCGAAAGTGAAAAAAAACTGAAAAATCCCAAGATCGCTTGAAGCTGTTTTACATTCTTCGGCCTAGTAATTTGCTGCGCCATCTTTAATTTCTCCGGAGTGCATGTTATTCTACCGGGAATAATAGTATATCCCAGAAATTCTATTTTCTGCGTAAAAAGAACTGCTTTATCAGGGTTAAGGGTAAGTCCTGCATCGCTAATTCTCTTCAACGTTTCTTCCAGAGTTTCAATTAACTCATCAGGTGTTTGACCGCCCACCACTATATCATCATAGAATGAGATGACCTTAGTATAATATAGTTCCTTTAAAACCATTTGCATTAACCTGGCTAAAGCAAATGGGTAATTACATAATCCGTAAACTCCTCTAATGAACTGATACGTGCCCAAATGAGTTATAAAACCTGTATACGGTTGACTTTCTTCATCTAATTCAATCTGAGCGAAAGCATATGATAAATCAAAACATGCATAGAAATTCATCTTTCCTAAGTGAGTTAGCGCTTCCATTATACTTGGCAAACCTACTTTTTCCTTCTCTGTTAGTTCGTTAACTTTTCGACTGTCCAATATAACCTTGAAACTACCATCCTTTTTCTTATGCAAAATCGGGCAGCTTACGTACGGAGTACTCGCCTTTTTTATAATTCTATCTTTCTCCATTTGATCTAACACTTTCTCCATAATCTGCCTTTTCTCTATAGACATAGGTCTAAGCCGACAGGAAAAGGGTTTGGGGTTTTTAATATTTATATGATGTTTCATTAAATGTGTAACTCCTGGTTTGTCTGAAAAAACGTTCTTATATTTTTCCAAAATATTTCTCATTTTATTTTTTCTCTGTGGGTCTAAACTAACATTGTTTAACATCTTTTCTGTAAGTTGGCTGGGGGCATTCTCAATGGCCGCACAAGGGACATTTCCCTCCCCTCTACTTTTATGAGGTTTTTCATACTCGCATACCGCCATCCCTCCGTTCTCAATACACCATCCTCGGAGCGATGTACACAAAACAATCTTTGCCCTTGCCAGGCAATCTCTTCCTGCAATTATGGGTTTCAGAAGGGAAGATACCACGTGGAACCGTTGCCTAATTTTATGGCCGTAAAAATTCAACTTCTACGAGCACACTCTCTAAAGAAGTCGTTGACCCACTCGCTAGACTTAAATACAATGGATCTTTCTTAAACTTCGCCCCTCTCTCTCTCCACAAATTTGCTTCGTTTTCGTCAACAAAGCTCAGTAGGTTGCCAGAGTCGCAAAACAAGAATACCTCTCTATTTAATATTGTCGCTTTTATTAGTGGCTCTGTTCTCCACCCTTGAGATTCCTTTTTTGCTTTCGATGCAATAAAAAAGAATTCTTTCTTTTTCCTGACGCACCATCGTTTCCCTCTTTACAAAGAGTACCGTTATCCCTCATTGATGTTGACAAACTTTTTGAAGTTCTCTCTCGATCCTCTGGAATTACGAATCTCGTAAGAAACGACTCATCGCTAAAGCACCATGAATTTTTCGCAAGGTAAAGATCTATCTTTGCTTCTGATAGAAAATCAGCACCAAGCACTAATTCAATAGAAGCGTGAGAAAGAGCATAGAATTTATGCGTAAATTTCCTCCTTTTTATAAAAAAAGTTGGCATAACCACAAGACTACAGCTAGCTTCACCTGTAGCTAACAAAATCTTTTCATTTACTTTTTCCGACTTCGCTCCTTTCTCAATCCATTTTTTCGCGGTCTTAATATCAATTAATGAAATAAATGATCCACTGTCCAAGTAACAGTCTTTAATCTGTCCGTAAAATTTCCCAAAAAGATAAGGAAGTGCATTTTTCCCTCTAGCAAGTTTTCTAGGAAATCTAGTGACCGTAGCTGCAATATTTTCCCTTTTCCCGTGGTTCTCAACCTTTTTCTTGCTGGGGCAAACATAGCTTTTGTGCCCAAAACCTCTACACGCATGACATTTAATTTCAGCCTTACTTGGTCCCTCTTTTTTACTTTCTCTCTTTTCATTTGTTTGCCTGCTAAAATATGCTGGATTTAATGCTTGCGGCCTAATCGGGGGGACTGACTCAGTGCCTATCTCTCTACTACTCACTGCAGCCAATTGGATACTTTCTTCCTTCCCTGCGCTATGCTGCTTAGCATAGTTATAATCTTCTAATAAATACGCTTGAATTTTCAAGGCGTATTCTTCCAACTCCCTTAAGTTTGCAAATTTCCTATCATGAAGAAATTGTTTATACTTAGGGTGTGCTTTGCTTACAATCTTGGCTATCTGTTCTACCTCCTCGACTGGATTTTTCATACGAGAGAAAAGCAATGCCATTTCTCTAATAAATCTTGAGAACGATTCGTCCGGTCTCTGAATTCGTGTCGCCAATTGAGCTTCTATTTCGCTTTCATAATTAAAGCTAAAATATTCCTGCAGTAGACTATGCCTAAATGCAGTAAAATCTGTAAATTTCGACTTGAAATTAAACCATTTACGGGCGTCAGCAACTAAGGCATTTGGAATAACTTTCTCTAGCAATTCATTCATTGTCATATTTTTGCTCTTGGCAAAATCTGTCAACTCATCGAGGAAATCGAATGGATTCTCCGATACTTGTCCTGAGAACTTCGGTAACGGTAGTTTTATTTCATCCAAATTACTACATTTACAATTTCTGTGCTCATTATTTTCTTGATTCCCCTCTCTAAGCTTACGTATTTCCTCTACTATTTGGTCTATTCCTAGCTCAACATCCGAATCTATCCCTAAAGCGGATTTTAACAAGTCTAATTCAATTACGTTCTCCATTTTCCTCCTACGTCTGTTTCTCGGTTTCATTTAATTTCTATCCCGGACGGGCCCCCACTTTTGGAAGAAAAGAAAAATTATAATTTTTTTTTGTCCTCCTATTCTCTTAGGCTAATAATCTTCCAAGTATGAATATCAATTCCGTACAATTAGCGATAACAGCTAATTACTTTCTAAATATTCAAAAATTCCTATCTACGTCCTTACAAAGTATCTGCTCGTAATGTCTAGGGTATTAGGCTCATATCAAAGAATATTAAATGAAATTTCGAGAAATTAAATAGGAGATTATTCGTTTATTTACAAATAGAATACTCTAATTTAAAGGTAGGTTACTAACTTTAACTCAGGACGCCACTCCGCCCTATATGCACTCTATCTTCCTTCTTACCCTTCCCCAATAACTAATGGAGAAAGGAAGTATTTTAATCTAAACTCTAGAAATCCTAATTTCCTTATTAATCAAATTACTCTCTATTATAGCAGGGACCTATGGAAATACGGTTTACAGAATTCAGTTACTTCTGGACCGTACTCCTTGCTTTTAAAGACGGGACCTTGACTCAAAGGTCACTGTCTGGCCTAAACCTGTCTCTGGGACTCCAAGTTAAGTCCACAAAAGGATTCTATCTAGCTTAAGCAAATAATTTTATAGGATAGGTTTGGTATTAGGGATAGGATTGTCAGCCTTTACTCACGGCTCTAAATTTCCTTACACTCAAGGAAATAAAGGAATTTGGTTAAATACTCACTCTAACACTCTCTTAAATGAAAGTTGCAGTGAGAAATCTCTAATCTCTTACAGCACCTAAATATGCTATAATTACATAAGCAGGGATCGAACCCAAACGCATTTGGAATTCAAAATAAATGTTCCTCCACCACTAGGACGGAACCAAAACCTCGAGTCTATACGTGCGTCACTCACCTCTTCCATAGACCCTTAGGAAGCTTATATACTCCCATTCTAAACAAGCAATAGTAATCCAATAGCCTCTGTTATAGGCGTAGGATTAAGCATCTAAAAATAACAACTTATTTCCTAAATCCCTATCATTTGAATATCCTATCTAAACGGCCAAAGCTCAATTGCTTAAGCGGGCATCTGTAATGTAGTAGAATCACTATTCTCTCTACATACAGTCTCTAACTAGAGGGGACTCTCTCCAAACTGCACTATTCACTTCCAGTGCAGCGGACTGGCTGGCCAAGATCCTACATTCAGGAATCCTCAAATTGCACAGCGACGAAGATAGGGGAGGCAGCCTTTTTATACGTTTTGACCAGCTAAAAAAAAATAGCAACAAAAATTCTTTAGAAAGTTTTTAGCGCCAACTTCTAGAATGGAAAATTCCCAGTAAGGGAGACTGAAATACAATGGATTTAGCAGCTAGCCTCCTCGACAGGCTTCTAAGAGAAAAAGTTAGCATGGAAAAAAAGCAACGATAGAACTAGCTAAACTGTAAATAAAAATATGGTTAATTCTTAAATAATAGGGGATGATGCTCTAATATATATATACATAAATATACAACATAAATTGATTAAATATTTCCTTACACTAATAATAATAAAATAAATGAATAGATATATATATACCAATAAATTAATATACTCCAGGCCTGGATTTCTAACTTATAAATAAACACAATTATTAAATAGAGCAATATTTAAATTATATCAGTTATATTTGAATATAATATTAGCAAGGTCGAAAGACGTACCTTGCAATATGCTATGACATTTAAAGAAATATTTGCTTTTGCAACTTCCCGAAACATGTTCGTTGCCATTAGGTACAGTTTTCACTTTGTTGGAACACATTAAAACACAACAATGCTTAGAATCACTCCATACAGTTATACAAAATAACACTAAAATCTAGAATTATGTTGAATTCACTAAATTTAATTGTATATACACTCGTACACCCCTAACATACCACTTCACTCATATACTGCACTACAAAACAATGGAAAAGATAGTTGTTTATTACACTTTTTTCCCTTACTTTAGCAAGAAGAAGAAAAGTCATTTTAGGAAGTGTTAATTTTTGTGCAATTAAAAAATAACTTGTGAAAGACTTTTTCTTTCGCGAAATGCTCTGAATTAATTTCAAAACGGCTGAATAACATATCGAACCCTTGTAAGAAATGAAAGTATGCTGAAATGGTTGTGCTCCAATAGGTTAATTTTGGGGTGATTTTCTGTGGCAATTAAAATGCAATTCCTGAAGTTTTCTTTCCTCCACGGGAAGACAACCAATACATACTCACGAACGGCAAATACATGGCACCATTTTTCTATGAACCAGTAAATACATACAAAAACTTTACTTTTCAAAATGAAACTATATACATTAATGGGTTACTTCAAAAAAATGCGGGGGCAACTGCCCCCCTTTGCCCCCCCTAATCGCCGCCCATGGCTCAACTTACCGTAAAATTTCACTCAGAGGAAGGAAGTCCCACAGAAAGACCACACACAAAAAAGCAGCTGCGTTTTTGAAGTGGAATTAACCAAAATGGCAGATTGAAATGTCGCGTAACCATGTCGACAATTGCACAATACTTTCAGTATCACCCCTTGTAAACTGCCTGTTAATAATAAAAAGTCAATAACAACAATGTGGGTACATACTATACCTAAGGGGAAGTCGTACGGTAAGGTGAACCTTGACAGCAGCCATCTTGAAATCCGCCATCTTGAATTTAGGTCAAGTTTTGTAAATAGGGATAGGGCAATATGATACATGATTTTGGGCTAGAATTTAAGCAGAAAAACAATGGTAGCAATAGTTTTAAGATACGTGCATTTTTTTTATTTCAAGTATTTCAAGAGGGCCAGTTTTTAGTGTATAATAGTGCGGGCGACAAGGAAAAACAAAACATTTTCATACCTAAGGATGTGTTTTAAGAAGCAAGTAAACATAAAATCTTACCCAAAACTGTAATCGTTTTATTTTTTAAAAAAATGAAGCAACGTGAAGAATTCCGGGCAGTATATGGATACTAAGTGTCTCACTTTCGACATCTGACTTCTTTTTTGTGAAACCAACTTTCGGAAATTTTCAGACATGCTACTCGCACCTACGATTTTCAAAGCACAATTCAGTTGAAAGTCTCCTAAGTGATCTCACTGGAGACTTGTTCCTTTTCATAAACGAGAAAAGCTATTCAAACTCATTTATACAATCGAACGTAGAAATCAAGTACGATGCAGATTTGTGAGCTTTTGCGAACCGCGGAGACAAATATTTGTGAAGTTCAGGAATACGCAGTTCACTGAATTTTTATTTTACAGTCTGGGTAAACCGAGGGTTGCCAAAAAACAGTAAAGGCCAGCATGCGGCCCACGAGCTGTAAGTTTTGACATACCAGTTGCACACTGAATGTATACAAAATATCTTTATATAGTGTGAATTTTTCAATCTACAGCACGTTTCTATCTTGTCCTTAATTTTCATCTTCCTGCAGTTATAGACTGGAGTTCTGTTATGGGTGGGTGTACCAGCGGCGCTTGAAAATTTCTTCAAAAACGTTTGTTCAGTTTTGTTAATTCACAACTCACACCAGCCATGAACATTGATTGATCCCTGTACAACTCACACTAACCGCACTTACACAGGAAAGCATGCAAGAATGTAATACTGTCTGGAAACAATAAATAATACAGATTTTCTTACAAATCGTCAATAAACTAATTACTTGCAGATCTAAAAATCATTTTAAAAAACGGAAATGAAAACACCAATTTCGTAACAAAACTGTAAACGCCTTGAAACTTCTCATAAAACTTGCTATGCACTTAGCTTAATGATATAATATTTATTTCATTTTCTCTAATGGTTTTTAAAGAAAATAATGATAGCCTAATTTCAAAGGTTTCTACTATGAATCAATAACAGGAAGTAAGAAAAAAGACAAATGGTGTCGTTCCGGAACAATAATTTTAAGACAGGAAATAATATAACACATAAATCGTATTTTAAAAATAAAAAAAGCCGGAAAGAATAAACATAATGTAATAAATGTGGTACAAGTTCGAATCCCGATTAGGTTATTGTTCTTTCAACCATTTACTTTAGTGTCATGGCATCATTCATTTCTAGTAGTCTACATTAGCCTAGAGTATAGCTGTAGGAAGTAAAAGGTAGAATAAAGTTTTAAATCATCAAATACAACAACGATTTGTTTTATTGTTTTTTACCTGTGCAAAAATGCATCACCTTTACTGAAGTAGAGGACAGAGGACGGGATGGCTCATGATAGAGCGTTCACTTCAGGTGCGTGAGACCTCTGATTCGATTGCAGTCCGTGTCAAGTGAATTTTGTGATGGATAAACACCGTGCGCATGGGTTTTCTTAGAGTTTTCTGTTTCCTTCCACTTCATTTTACAGCTATCATCCATCTCATCATCATCGTCTCTTTCAGCCTTGCTGTATAAGTGGGACGTTAAACTAAAAGAATGTAGAGGAAAACTGGGAAGGTATTGTTGCGCTCCTGTAGCCTCCCCGGGCAGCTGCTCCTCGCCAGTTTTGTCAATAACAAATGCCTTTAGAAAATAAATTACGCTCAGAATAAAGCTAAAAATCGCTTAACTCCTTATTTAAAATGACAAATTTATAACTAACATAATTTAACAATAAACCAAGTTCACACAGTTCTGTTGTGCAGCTACAATATACAGTAATATTATTCTTCCTGGTATTCTCAAATCAAACACTTACGTTCTTAACCCATACTTAAATATTGACTGTGTGCTTTGCTTGCATTATTGACGAGTTGCTACGCATTTCTTGGCTCTTTTCTTCGTCCCCATTGTTCTATCACAATACTAAACGCACACCATCCACGCCAAACGTATGTTCAAAAATCTCATTCGCAAATTAATAACGCTATTAAATAACCTATAGGGAGAAATTTTCAGGATCTCGATTTGGCGTGAAGCGTGCTAGTAAGCGCGTAAAGATACGTAAAGTACCCATAAGTTGTGATATGTCAATGAAAGTACTACTAGTAAGAGAAGAAGGATTATCAAAATTATGTTTTTTTCATGATCGCTAGAAATTGACAGCTTTAAATAGAGAATCGGCCAAATTATAGCTAATGTAGCTATTACTAGCTAAACACGATGTGAAAATGGCTATATTTAGCCCAGGAGTAAAAGTGGATCTGAAAAGGTAGGGGGACGGATGACATCACACCGTCCCTCGTGTCTATCTTTGCCCATTGTAATTTTTTACGAAGTGGAAGGACGCCAAAGATATTTTTTAGAAGTGGGGTAACGACGTCCTCACGCGTTCCCCTCACTTTTACCCATGATTTGGCCATAAAATGTTTAAATTGGCAACACTGCTCCTCGCTATGGCCTCTTTCGTCAACGAACTTAAGAAGTTTGTTACTGAATTCTCTACGTCTGTGTTTGTGTCTCTATCTGTCTGTCTGTTATTTGCGATTTTTTTTTTTTTTTTTCAATTTTGAGCCTTCCATTCGATAGAGCATCAAAAACTATCTGAGAGAGTGTTGGAATTTTTCGCGTCACTCTTACCGTTCCCGAGATATTGAAAAAAAAAAAAAAAAAACGGCCGATTTCCGGAGATTTAAAGAGGCATATCTCGGGAACCATAAGTTATAGAGAGATGATATTAGTGTTGATCAATACCTAAGATGATGGTGGACATTTGGTACCAAATAGTATCCGGTGGCCACTGGGTAACTGGCCACCGTTCCCCAGATAGTGGCCAAAATTTCGGGAGATTTAAGGAGCCATGTCTCGGGAACTGTAAGTAATAGAGAGATGATATTTTGCAAATTTTTGCGAGAAAGAGAAGAAGGTGAGGATAAAAAGATTTACTTTTACATGTAGGAACAATCACAGTTATCCTTCCCGCTCCATCTCTCCATTTTTTTTTTTTTTTTTTTAAGTTCGTTCTTAGCAATGCTTTTGGAGCATTGTCAACTGGTTTCTGTTTGAAATTATGCAGATAGGGGCTATACATATTCATACAATTCAACGTGAATAGAGTAATGCAAATAATAAAATGCGGTTTTTGTTCTCAGATAACAATCAATAAAAATTTTGAAAAATATATTCTTCATTTGGAGAAAGAAGCTTCTGCTGATACAGAAATTAAATCTCGTGAACAATGTTTTATTATTGCAAAATTCAAATGAAGGAAATAAAAACCTGAGAATTTATTTGAGCAGTCCTGGATATAACAATGCAAGGAGAATGAAAACAATATGTTTATTCATGGAGTGAGTTTTCCTGTAAACTTGAATAAAATAGTATCTCACAGTACAAATATCTTGTTTGTATCAACCGACCCAAATACATAACAGGCTTTTTCTTCTTTAGTTTGTATATGCAAACGTTTTTCTTTGTTAATTGGAGTGTTCGCTAATAATCCGCCGTTCTATATCCTACGTATTTGCTTCAAGAGTTTTTACTAAATAGTCCAAACTAAAGTAGAGATTTCTCGCGGCTGCTAAACGCTTAGGATTGTATCTTTTGATGTGAAAGATGTGGGTTCGATTGTCATTGAGTTACTACCGGTTTGAATTTCACATTAACTTCACTAGACGCATGTGCTTAAAATAAATGCTGCATATATTATTAGCATTAACTAAAAAAAAAATAAAAAGAAAAAAAAAGAAAAAGTTCAAACACGAAATATATATACCAATCGATACCTCTCATCGAGCCAAACAAAATTATATGGGTCAGTGTAAACAGGGGCGTACTGACATGAAGACCTTACCGGGTTCGAGCCCCTTTCTCTTACAAACCCTTGGTAACTCGATATACATTTATACACGTTTTTAAATAAACCTTTACTTGTTTAGCAGAGAAACGATTAGTGTATGTAAAAATTTGATTTTCTTATTACAAAAACCATCTATAGTTCTTTCTTTTCTTTTTTTCCTTTTTTTTTTTTTTTTTTTTTTTTGTAGGGTGGCAGTACTCAATAAGTACTTCTGTCATGTTTTCAGTTCAGAATAACACCGGTTCAATACTATATAGTCGAAAAATCTTGTAGTATTGGACCTTCTCCAAACTTTGAACCCCTACCAATAAACAATTTATATGTGCGCGCCTGAGTGCAGGGCCGTGTCGTGGGGGGGCGAGTGGGGCGACGGCCCCGGGCGCCGAAGTAAGGGGGCGAAAAATTTGGGAGAAAAAAGGAAAAAAGATAGGAAAAATTGCTTGAAATATATGTATGGGGCGCCGTCGTATACTCTTGCCCCGGGCGCTGATTTTCCACGGCATGGCCCTGCCTGAGTGTAAATCTTCATGTCTAGTTTTACGATACACTCGAGAAAAACTTTATTTTTTGTAAATCTTAAAATTGATGCTGCATAATAACCACCCCACCTATTAACATGACACTGATACTGAAGTATACGATAATGAAGCCTTTCATTATGAAGCTAGCAAGACAATAGTATGAAGCCCAAAATTATTATTAACTCCTAAACTTTATTTATTTATTTATTTTGGTTAATTCTAATATTGTTCAAAGATAAGACATGTAGGCCCTATGAGTCAATATATAAAATCGAACTAATCAAAATGAGAGGCTTGAAGGCTAATTTTCAAGCGTAGTTTTCGAGAAAATCAAAATTTTATAGCTTTAAAAATTGTATGCCTGAATAGATTACGTTTTTTATTCTACCCAGGGGTGCCCACAAGGGGGGGCTATGACGCAAACTACGTCATTGAAATATTTGGGGGGGTTAAAATCTATATAAATATGTTTGATGAGGGGGGTAAAATTAATCGAAAAGAAGATTTTTTTCATGGAAGAACACCTACGGATAGACAATTGGGGGGGTGCGTCATACACATAAGGGGGGTGGGCACCACTGATTCTACCTGAATAGATTATGTATTACTTTGTGTAGTGTGAATTTTTAAATAAAAATTCATGTTATCAATTATGTACAAATTCTCATTGCTTATCATTAATTCACTTAAAAGACACCCGTTGCAGTAATTTTACAACAGTGTTGCCAGAGGCCGCGTTCCTATCAAAAACACCCATTTTACGGATTGCATTAAATAGCCTTTTTATATGGCAACACTGCATCAACATTTTACGTAAGTAAACTATAGCTTAGAAAACGAAGTTTCTGGACGGGTCGAAATTGAAGAAGTTTTTTAAAAGGATTTTTACATTCTCCGAAAAGTTTCACTAACAAGTAAGAAGGCTAACGAGGTATCAGAAGCAGGGCGATTGGCGAAAGTCATGGATTCCTTCGATTTTGTCTTTCTGACTGTGGTACTGTCAAAAATATTTTCACAAGTGAACATCGAATCACTTCTCCAAACTAAACAAATTGACGTTGAGAAAGCTTTACGCACTCTTGAAGAGAACTGAGAAGAATTGAATAAAATGAGAAAAGAATACCATCAAATAAAACAAGAGGCTACAATTGTTGCGGCGAAGTGGAAAGTCAACCCTGTGTTCGTAGAAAAAAGCAAATCCAAACTGAAAAAAAAAAAAAAAACACTTCGATGAACTGGTAGAAGATCATCGGTTGTCGGACACAGAGGCTTGCTTCAGGGTTAATGTTTATCATAGACTTCTAGATATCGTGTACAAAGAAATAAACAACCGTTTTACGTCATTACAGACAATTTTTGATGAATTTTCAATCCTGTTCGTGAAAGTACTTGTGAACCTTTCAGACGAAGAAATTCTAGTTAAATCTGAAAAACTACAAAAGACGTACCAGCAAGAGATTGGCCCGTCGCTACCATAGGAATTAATTTCCCTTTGCACTGGACTTAGAAACCATATTTCATAGATCACCACTGTTCTTGAATTGGCGGTATTACTATACGTTGAGTTTAATACCATTGCCCCAAATTATCCTGAAGTTTTGACTATTCTTGCTTTATTCCTGACTTTACCCCTGACTGTGGCTTCCGCTGAAAGGACATTCTGTCTTAAAGAGGATCAATGACATCGGAGAGACTTGGAAATGTTGGCAGTCAACCATGAGAGAGTTTCGCCCATTGAAAGGAGAAATCTTATACTAGAGTACGGAAGAAGGAAGGATTTTTGTAAAACGTTAAGTATTTGAATCTTTATTCCATAGCAAATAGAACACTAGGAATATTTCACAAAATGTATTATTAAAAAAAGGATTGAATACTGTATAGAAAGGCCCTTTCAAATTTTCTTGCGGGGGGCGGAGAAATTTCTAGATTCGGTATTGGTCAGTGGCGTACGCGGAGGACGGGTTCCAGGTTTTAACCCCTCTTCAATAAGTCGTTATGAGAGGTCCTTCGTGGTTAAGCGGTTAGCGTACGCGCCTTTGGCGTGGGAGACCTGGGTTCGATTCCCGGCCGGAGCTCATGTAGTTCGCATTCCACGTTAATCAGTAGGTTCTGTCTCATATAGCCTAGCTGCTGAAAGGGACGTTAAACCCAAAATCAACTCAACTTAATATGCATTTCTTGCCATATTGAAATATATGTCCTAAAAAGATGCGAGCTTGAGAGTTTGAACCCCCTCCCTGCAAAATTTTATGTACGCCACTGATCGTCGTTCCTTGGGATTCCCATACCTTTATTTGAAGCGTATATTAATATAGAATGATTATTAGGAGTCAAGCCCCCTAAATTTACATATGATAATATGACGTTTTAATAATTTCCACGTCTTTGTTTTAAATGATTTTTTGAAAAAAAACAACTATACATTTTTTTAACGACATTGTCCGCGAAAGAATATGTTCTCGAAAAATATGAAGCGATAGCACTATTTATTTATTTATTTATTTATTTATTTATTTATTTATTTACTTATTTATTTTACATGCTTATACACACTTGTTACGTAAAAGAATTATTTCGATGAATTTATCTTTCAGCTTTGTGTTAGTCGTGCTTCGTATGTTAAGGAAAGTTTGCTCTGAGATGTTCGTGAGAACGTACACATTTCATTTCGCATCGCTAGTAATGTAAGTATATGCGTGTAATAAAGACACGCATATCACACAAAACATACACGTTAGGTACATTGCCTTTTTTTTCAGGCTTAAGTGCGATGGGAATGACAAGATAAGAGGTTGCTTCATTTAAGTATGTACAATCGTCACTACAGAAATACATTGTCATCATATACTCGAATGATGCTTTCGAAATTTTAATGTATTTTCTTATGCAATAAATTGAAAACAAAAATAATTCTTACATCTCATAAAGAAACAGTATGTACAGAGAAGTTCCTTGCTAAGTGACTGAAACAGCATAGCTATTTGTATAGCTTTAATTACTCTTAAAAGACGATGCAAATTCCTCAAAGTGTGTGGCGGTAAAGTAACACTTGAACTCTTTTTAAATAGTGTTAGTTTTAAGCAAGTGATGACTGAACTGTTATACAAATTCACTTGATGATATATATGTAACTATGTACATTTAATGTTTTAAATATTAATAACAATAAAAAGAAGCAAGTGCTACAGTTAGATGTCACCAAAGTAGTACGTAATGTTTGTTCAATACATTCCGTTACGTGGCAAAACACTTTGCAAATACAAGGATTCTGTCACTAACATTGCCACTTCTAATGCTAATTTTATTTTCTTTCAAGGTGAATAGTGAGCGAAGTATTTATTTTTATTCTTGAACTAGAAATAAAACTTGTATGGCATGTTTCAGTCTCAGAGACAACTGGTAATTCGCTTGTTTCTGCAAGAGGGGACACTTAAGTATGCGTATAATAACGGCAGGTTTCTTTTTTGTGGAGAGGATATCGAGATTTCGCTTCTTCTTTTTTAAAACACAGTATATATTGGATGATTCTACCGTATTTAGGACGCTAGAACAGTTTCCGTATTTTAATTTTTGTCCTTGCATTATCTACTCATGGTTTCGGCAATTCCCCAAATTTTGTTAACGGTGAATTCAAGAATTTTCTCTGGCTATTCTTTTTTTTAATGCATCTAATAGATTGTAGAGTCCAATATTCGAATTTGAATTTTACACACATCCATACTAACTAAATAACTAAACCTCTGAAAGTTTGTACAGATCGCCTACGTAAATCCGATGGCAATACAATACTTTCACATAATTTTCTCTTTAACTTATTATTTAACTGTAAAAATAAAATTCATTCCTTAGAAATAATTAGTTGTCCCCTTCAAGGCTTTGCATCGCTGAATACAATAGGTTAAAATTTTGATGTCCTACTTTGAAATAATTAATTTGAAACAATGCAGTTTTTAAGTAACAATTAAAACTACATATTACCTGCACACTAGCGCCATCTATTGGGATAAGACGCACAGGCAGCGCAGGTAGGCACACCTATTACGACTGTTACACGTAGGCTGACAAGGGAACCTTCCGAAAATGATAGTTGCAGTGAAAGATGTGGCCTATGCCAATTGAAAGAGCTATAACAGAGAGGAGCATTCCCAGAAAATTAGCTGCCCATAGCAATAGGCTCAAGAAATATAAGGGGTGGAAGTTCGGGGAATAGCAAGGTTGGACAAGGGGAAAAAGTGCAAATTCCGCAAAAAAAGGGGAGAGGCACGGCAAAATACAATGCTGACAAGTAATGTATAGAAAGAGACTTGCCACAATAGGGAACAAATGAAGGCCACCAGTGTGGTTAACAGTGTTGCCAACTGCAATGAGAAGTACATGTTTTGCAAAGAGTACTATATGAAGTGAGTGCAATATTCAGTGTCAATCTGTCATGTAGAACATAAAATATGTCGTGTATAATCAGTGGTACAATCTAACAAAAGAAATAGAAAAACAGAAGTACGAAAAATACGGAAAAGACGGAGTTGGGCATAATGCGCCACATTTGATCACGAGCTGTGCATATTAGAATGAACAAAACAAGAAACACCGACTATGCAGGAAACCGACGTACCTAGAGTCGAAAAGAAAAACGAGTTCCAAAGTTGGAAACACTGGCCATGAACATCTAGACAAGTCTAATATAGTTAGGCCACTCGCTTCAAAAAAAGAAAATTCTGGCAACAGGCATCACTCGGAATGCATCAATGCTAGAGTGATTGAGGCAATGTCAAGTTGGGGAACATGAAATGGTTGGGTTGAGCCAACAACCGATAATAGAAGTAGTGAACATTATGTCATGGTTGGGTCGTATGTGGGAATATACAGGGTGCCCCACCAAATTTTTGACCTGAAAGATTTGCGAAACGAACAAAAATGGGACGGATCCAGTTGTGCAGGAATGTACCAATGCCAGTGGGTGATAAAAGTCTGTGAGAAGCAAGTGCTCCCAGAATCCCCATCATAGGGCCCCAGAAGCCAACTTCAAATTTTCAAATGGCAACAGGGACCGAGTGGTACCTCTCTCGATAGATCATGGAATGTGCAACAATATCTATAGGAAACATTTGCTATATGAAGCATGTTTTTCAAAATGGCCGCCACTAATATATGTTGTGTCTTAACATGGCATCGAACATTGTGATCTCAAATTGCTGCGAAGCGAAAAGAGATGTTGCAAATCCAATTGCACAGGAATGTACTCATGTCGAGGGCCAAGAAAACTTTGTAAGAAGCAAGTTCCCCAGGGCCCCCATCATAAGGCTCGAGGGGTCAACCGCAACATTATTTCTCTGGATAGATACAACACCGCCTATAAGAAACATTTGCTATATGAAGCACGGGTTTCAAACTGGTCGCTAAAATGCACGTTGTTCTTGTCACCGAGCTGACATTTTTGGCGGCCATTTTGAAATCCCATATAGTAAATATTTCTGATATGCGTTGTTGCATATTCCAAGATTTATTGAAAGAAATATAACTCGACCGATGGTGCTATTTGAAGTTGGCCCCTGGGACCCTATGATGGGGGACTTGGGAGCACTTGCGTCTCATAGAAGTTTGTCGCCCGCTGACATGGGTACATTCCTGCACAACTGGATGCGTTACATTTTTTTCGCTTTGAAATTATTTCAGTCGCAGAGTTAGGTGGAATACACTGCATATATCATATAGGCGGTGATAATACTGCAGACAGCAACACACAGCAGATCAAAACTTTGATTATGTTTGCTTTCTACAGGTGTGGATATGTGATAGAAAGACCATCAAAGGTTCCGACACCGCTAGAGTACTGTTTCGAGACATTCACAGGCGATCATTGTACCATGTGTGACGGATTGGCAGTATTCCGCTGTGCTCACTGCAAATGTACCGTATCTTCTGTTTGGACCATTGTCTCATCGAACAATTGCACGTACAATGTGGATGAGCATGTACAAATGATGCGAAGGCTAATGCCTGTTGCCGGAAATTTCTTTTTCTGAAGCGAGTGCCCTAACTATATTGAAATTGTCTGGATTTTCATTGCCAGTGCTGCCAACTTTGGAACTCGTTTTTCTTTTCGACTCTAGGTACGTCGGTTTCCTGCATAGTTAGTGCTTTCTTGTTTTGTTCATTCTAATATGCACAGCTCGTGATCAAATCTGGCGCATTATGGCCAACTTCGTCTTTTCCGTATTTTTCGTACTTCTGTTTTTTTTCTATTCTCTTTTGTTAGATTGTACCACTGATTATACACGTCATATCTTATGTTCTACATGAGAGATTGACTCTGACTATTGCACTCACTTCATATAGTGCTCTTTGCAAAACATGTACTTTTCATTGCAGTTGGCAACACTGTTAACGCCACTGGTGGCCTTCATTTGTTCCCTATTGTGGCAAGTCTCTTTCTATTCTTACTTGTCAGCATTGTATTTTGCCGCGCCCCCCTTTTTTTTTTTGCGGAATTTGCACTTTTTCTCCCTTGTCCAACCTTGCTGTTTCCCGAACTTCCTTCCCTTATATTTCTTGAGCCTATTGCTATGGGCAGCTAATTTTTTGGGAATGAACATCTCTGTTACAGCTCTTTCAATTGGCATAGGTCACATCTTTCACTGCAACTATCATTTTCGGAAGGTTCCCTTGTGAGATGTTATTGTAATATGAGAATTGTCGACGCCTGCTGCTTATACAATACAAACTTACATGGAAGTTTGGGTGGTTGCAGACAACTAGGCAATCTACCCACTTCACATTAGTGCTGTCGAAATCGGTTTTTGAAAAACCGAAAACCGGTTTTTGAAAAAAATGAAATTTCATAAAACCGAAATGTCGGTTTTGTAAACCGCATTTGCGGTTTTCGGTTTTAAAAACCGAAAACTGCAAATGTCACAAAAATTCAACAGACCAATATCAAGTAACGACGAGAAAACAGCAAAGAATCTTTCCCATCTTCGACTCACAGTTGCCAGATGGAGGGAAATTTCCCTCGGCGTAGGGAAAATATGCTCAAAATTTGCAGATGGGAAAGGAGATGTTTTTTCTTAAAATGTCTTAATGTGTAGGCAGGGATGTAGCCAGCAGGTTTCTGTAGGGGGGCCCGTCGTTTTTGAGGGGGGGCCAGTACAAAGCCAAAAAAAGTGTTGCTGCTGGTGTTTTTGAGGTCTGAAAGAAAGGAAAATTTTGGTTTTCTTCTGGAAAACTAAAAACACTATTTTAGCTTATTATTATTATTATTATTATTATTATTATTATTATTATTATTATTATTATTATTATTATTATTATTATTATTATTATTATTATTATTATTATTATCCATATACTATATTCAAGATAGTTTTTATTATACTTGATCAAGAACTACTGCCCGGGACCATTGCAGGTGCTTGGGACTTGCGATAAGAAACCAGTCAACACATGCAAAACCACAACATTCACATTTATCGGAGTGGCAACAAATCAACAATAAAATTGTGTATTGCGATCTAAATTTTCTTTCTTTTTTTCTTTTTTTTTTTTAAGAAAGGGAGGTGGTGTTTTTTTGTTAACAAAAGAAAGAGTGGCAGTACTATTTAAAAACAAGGTGAAAGAGTAATGATAATATAAAAGATCTCAGTCTAAGTGGATGAGATTTCAAATTTAATTTCTTGAGTTACATGTGTAGTGATCTTAAATAGGGATATACCTAATTTTCTATTTAGCTTAGTGTTGTCATATTACCCGATTTTTGCAGGTAACACCCGATTTTCAGGTTCTATATTCGTTCCTCGCTTAAACGTATCTTAATCACGAAAAACCACCCGCTTTTTGGGATTCAAGAAAAATCTAAGACGACTTCGTGGATAAAGTGTTGGTATATTCAACTTAAACCACTACACCTCTGACAATCTTAATCGCGATTGAGTTAAATTTGGACTCGCGCTCAGGATCAGGCTCAGGCTGTGGGCTATCTGACTAGTACGCGTGTGCAGGGCCACTTGCTAATAAGAGATCTACTCTAATACACAATGGTTTTCTTTAAGTAGTTCATGTGTTTTTAATGTAATGTATTGGAGGTTCTATACGAGTGAATATTCGTTTGTGGATGTTGTGACAAACATACTTGAATTATTCATGCCTTCATAAGCTACAAGAATGCCGAACGACAATTTCAAGTATAACTTTAAAGACTATTATAGAAGCAAATTTACGTGTTAGCCAGGGCAGAACCCAGTTTGAAGCAAAATGTACACTCTGGAAAACTGTTTCGTCTGAAAAGTAGCATGCAGGGAAGCAAACTGGACCCCACCTGATTTTTTATATATTTTGTAAACTGGACCACGAGAAACACGAATCTGAAGGAATTTTGACATTCCGAATGTCGGAACTCGAGATATTCGATCATAAAGTGACCACGGAAGCAAACTGGACCCCACCTTATTTTATATACATTTTGTAAACTAGACCACGAGGAATACGAATCTGAAGGAATTTTGACATTCCGAATTTCGGAACTCGAGATATTCGATCATAAAGTGACCACGGAAGCAAAATGGACCCCACCTTATTTTTATATATTTTGTAAATTAGACCACGAGGAACACGAATCTGAAGGAATTTTGACATTCCGAATTTCGGAACTCGAGATATTCGAATATAAAATGACCACGGAAGCAAACTGGACCCCACCTGATTTTTATATATTTTGTAAAATAGACCACGAGGAACACGAATCTGAAGGAGTTTTGACATTCCGAATTTCGGAACTCGAGATATTTAAACATAAAGTGACCACGGAAGTAAACCGGACCCCACCTTATTTTTATATATATTTTGTAAAATAGACCACAAGGAACACGAATCTGAAGGAGTTTTGACATTCCGACTTCCGGAACTCGAGATATTAAAACTTAAATTTAATATAGACGCTATGTATCTATATGAAAAAACACTATATTCTCTATACGAAACATATTATATCCTGTGAGATATATAAATGTAACCAAGAAAGTTCTGTCGTTTTTTGTGGAGGTCTGTGTTCAATTGATCCTCACACCGTGAGTTGAATGCGAATGGAGAAAAGGCGAAGGTCAGATGTTGATATGGGTATATCCAACATTCTACCTGCTTGTGGCAGTTCAGTTACAATGTGAACTTTGTTTAAGGACAGAGTGAATATGGAACCTCCACAGAGCGTCATAAGAGCATATATACTGTACGAGTTCAAACTTGGGTCAAACGCCACTGAAGTTGGGCGGAAGATATCTCAGGCTTTTGTAAGGGTGTCGTGATTACGCAGGCAGTGCAATGATGGTTTAGAAAGTTTAAGGACGGTGACGAAACACTCACAAAAGACGCACCACGTGCCGGAAGACCAACACATGTACAAAATTAAGATCTCCAGGTAGCAATTGACGCGAACAGTAGACAGACATGTGAGGAATTGGGGCTAACATTCAATGTGAGTGGAGAAACCATTCGGCAGCACCTCCATCAACTTTAGAAGCACTACAAGTTGAGTCTATTGGTCCCACATGAATTAACTCTGGGCCAGAAGACTACGCGAGGAGACACCTCTGTTTCTTTGCTGTCTCGTCTGAGGAAGGAGCCATTTCTGGACAGGATGTTGACATATGATGAGAAATGGGTCCTGTACGATGCTCCACGGCGTCGTCATCATTGGTTAAAATCCCATGAACTGGTTCCAAAATAACTAAAACCAGCAATGCAGCAGAAAGTCCTGGTGTGTGTTTGGTGGACTGCTCGCGACATCGTGCATTGGGACTGCTACCGGCTGGTCAGAGCAGAACATCAATACGACTGTGTACTGTCAGCAGTTGAGCCGTGTTCAAGAAAAACTCAAAACCCTGGAGCCAACATATCTCAATCACTAAGGGGTTCTCCCGTTACGGGACAACGCTAAGACCCACATGGTTAGAATGACCCGGGACACCATCCTACGCCTTGGATGGGAAACACTATTGCATCCGCCATACTGCCCGGACATTGCACCGTCCGAGTATCACCTGTTCTACTCCTTGGACACACACCTTAGAGAACTCCAGTTCAACTCCGTAGTACAGGTGCAAAATGCACTTGACACTTTCTTCGCCTCACGGCAAACCAAGTTCTACGCGAAGGAATCCATGCCCATCCCGAACGTTGGCAGAAGGTCGTTAATACTGATGAGTACTATTTTTGATCTTCCAGGTGCGTCTTAGGTGACATATCGATGCTCTAAGGTGATATTTCAAAAAGCGACAGAACTTTCTTCGTTAATTTTATGTATACTATAAAAAACTACTGTATAAGTTCTAGTATCTCGAGTTCGGGAAGTTGGAATATCAAAATTCCTTCAGATTATTGCTCATTTTGGTCCAGTTTAGAAAATATATAAAAATCAAATGGGGTCCTTTTTGCTTCTGTGGTCACTTTATGTTCAAACATCTGGAGTTCCGAAATTCGGAATATCAAAATTCCTTCAGATTCGTGTTCCTCGTGGTCTACTTTACAAAATATGTAAAAATCAGGTTGGGTCCAATTTGTTTCTATGGTCATTTTATGTTCGAATATCTCGAGTTCCGACATTCGAAAAAATTCTTCATATTCGTGTTCCTCATGGTCTAATTTACAAAATATATGAAAATCAGATGGGGTCCAGTTTGCTTCCCTGCAGCCGAAAAGTACATTGGAAGTGTCATCAAAGAAATAACTAAAAGAAAAAAAAAAGTGCGAAGGATCCCAGGTCAGTATTTGTAACACGCAAGTTTACATCAGTACTTACGGTTTAGAACCTCCCCCCCCACACACACACACTTTTCTGATTTTAAAATATGGCAACCCTAATTTAGCTGTGACGTACAACCATCGAACTATCCCTTTCGCACAGTGCTTCATATATTACATAATAGTCTTGGAGCAAATAGAAAAAGTTAAAACACACAGATAAATTAATACAGTCGTCTCGATTGATATATGCTTTCACAATTGTTAAAAGGTGTAATTAAAAATATCAAACATTGTTTCTGCTTTGAAAAGGACAAAACATGGTCTAGCTTATAAAGCTGCAAACACAGTTTCGGGCGGCTTCCGCTTTCGAAAAGAGCTTTTGCGGTTTCGGTTTCGAAAGCCGCATTTGCGGTTTCGGTTTTGCAAACGTTTTTTTGCGGTTTCGGTTTTGAAAATCGCTCTTGCGGTTTTGAAAACCGCTTTTGCGAGTTCGGTTTTGAAAACCGCATTTTCGGTTTTCGGTTTTCAGAAAACCAGTTTTCTCAAAAACCGAAAACCGCTAATGTCACAAGAATTCGACAGCACTACTGTACACGCGCACTGCTCAGATAGCCCAGAGCCTGAGTCTGAACGCGAGTCCAAATTTAACTCAATCGTGATTGAGATCGTCAGAGGTGTAGCGGTTTACGTTGAATATACCAACACTTTATCAACTATGTCGTCTTACTTGTTAGATTTTTCTCCAATCCCAGAAATCGGGTGGTTTTTCGTGATTACGATATGTTTAAGCGGGGGACGAATATAGAGCCTGAAAATTGGGTGGTGCCCGCTAAAATCGGGTAATAAGCCAACACTAAGCTAAATAGAAAATTAGGTATATCCCTATTTAAGATGCAACTCATGAAATACAATTTGAAATCTCATCCAATAAGACTGAGATCTTTTATATTATTATTAATCTTTCTCCTCGTTTCCATGCCACTCTTTTTTTTTTTTTGTTAACAAAAAAGCACCACCTTTCTTTTTTTAAAAAAAAAGAAAGAAAGAAAAGAAAAGAAAGAAAGAAAATCTCGATCGCAATAGACAATTTTATTGTTCATTTGTTGCCACTCCGATAAATGTAAATGTTGTGGTTTTGCATGTGTTGTCTGGTTTCTTATCGCTAGTCTCAGACACCTGCAATAGTTTATACGTGAAGGAAACACTGATCATGTCTTATTCTGTATCTTTTCACTTCCCAATAACGATAGCCGTGCCTTTTTTTGATAAATTGCAACTTTTTTTATTTTTTTATTCTGCCAATTGTAAAAGTATACTCAACAAGAATATCCCTACATTTTAAGATATTTTAAGAAAAAATACCTTCCTTCCCCTCTGCAAATTTTGAGCATTTTCCCCCTACGCCGAGGGAAATTTCTCTCCATCTGGTAACTGAGAGCCGGAATGGGGAAAGATTCTTTGTCGTTTTCTTGTCGTTACTTGATATTAGTGCTGTCGAATTTTTGTGACATTTGCGGTTTTCAACTTTTCTGAAAACCGAAAACTGCAAAAACGGTTTTCAAAACCGAAACCGCAAACGCAGTTTTGGAAACCGAAACCGCAAATGCGGTTTTCAAAACTGAAACCGCAAAAGCGGTTTTCAAAACCGACATGTCGGTTTTATGAAATTTAACTTTTTTTCAAAAACCGGTTTTCGGTTTTTCAAAAACCGATTTCGACAGCACTAGTGTGCAGGGCCATTTGCTAATAAGAGATCTGTTCTAATGCACAATGGCTTTCTTTGTGTAGTTAATGCGTTTTTAATGTAATGTATTGTAGGTTCTATACGAGTGAATATTCGTTTGTAGATGTTGTGACAAACATACTTGAATTAATCATGCCTTCATAAGCTACAAGAATGCCGAACGGGTTCGATTCCCGGCGGGAGCTCATGTGGTTCGGATTCCACGTTAATCAGTAGGTCCACGTCTCATATAGCCTCGCTGCTGAACGGGACGTTAAACTCAAAATCAACTCAACTCAACAAGAATGCCGAACGACAATTTCAAGTGTAACTTTAAAGACTCTTATAAAAGCTAATTTACGTTGGTTAGCCAGGGTAGAACTCAGTTTGAAGCAAAATGTACACTCTGGAAAACTGTTTCGTCTGAAAAGTAGGATGCACGGAAGCAAACTGGACCCCACCTGATTTTTATGTATTTCGTAAATTAGACCACGAGGAACAGGAATCTGAACGAGTTTTGACATTCCGACTTCCGGAACTCGAGATATTAAAACTTAAATTTAATATAGATGCTATCTATCTATATGAGAAAACAATATTCTGTCCTGTGAAATATATAAAAGTAACCGACAAAGTTCTTTAACTTTTTCTGGAGGTCTATGTTCAATTGGCCCTCACACCGTGAGTTGAATGCGAATGGAGATAAGGCGAAGGTCAGTTGTTGGTGTGGGTATATCCAACATTCTACCTGGTTGTGGCAGTTCAATTACAACGTGAACTTGTGTAAGGACAGAGTAAATATGGAACCTCCACAGAGCGTCATAAGGGCATGTATACTGTACGAGTTCAAACTTGGGTCAAACACCACTGCAGTTGGGCGGAAGATATCTCACAAGTAAACCTTACGTTTGGGTGAATCGAGTTGCTGACTGAGACACATATGAGAAAGTAGTACTAAATGTGGTCAGTATTTCAATGAAGTTGTAGGTGCGAAGCTCCAGGGCTTTAGGAGATACAGCTACCAGAACATCACATGGAAGTACAGAATAGTCTTCATACAGTTGGAGGTAAAAGCTCTGTAAGACCTCTTGTAACGACAAAAGGTGAATAACAAATATATGGGTACATATTAGGACTAGGGGGAAGTCATATATTAAGGATATACCTGACGGCAGCCATCTTGAAATCCGCCATTTTGAATTAAGGTTAAGTTTTCAAAATAGGAAAAGGGTCATGTGATACATTATTTAAGACGCAAATTTAATCAGAAGAACAATGGTGACGATAATTTTGATTTACGTGCAATTGGTAAAAAGTTACAGAGAAATTAAATATTGTTGCAGCATATGTATAAGTCCTTTACCCCACCTTGTAAATTTTGTGTTAATGATAATAATTAAATAAAAAGGAGGTGGATAAATATTAGGTCTATGGTAAGAGTTGCCTTGACGGCGACCATGTTCAAATCCGCCATTTTGAATCAGACAAAAGTTTTAAACAAAACGCATAACATTGACACCTTATTTACAAGGTGGGGTAAAGACCTAATACATATGCTGTAACAATATTTAATTTCTCTGTAACGCTAATTACCAAAAGCTGGCAAGTAGGCCCTGGCCCACCAAGGGTAGTTGCGTTGGGAATTTAGTTTTAATTTTATAAATCAATAAGCTGAAAAATAAGGATGATAGAAGTAGTCAACATCGTTTAACAAAATATCTTATTTTTTCCTTTCGTGATGCAGAAATGAACAATATCTGGGTAGTTCGATCGGATCTAACTTTGTTTCCTTTATATTCTATCAAGTTTTCTCAATGTTTATCGGTTCGAACCCGGAAGAGCAGTTCTTAAATTTGACATTATAGTCGAAGGTAAAGTCATGTGATATTTAGCATGAAATCTTGAAAAAAATCTAATGATCAGCCCATAAGATAGCTATCCCACTTTATAAGACATTTTCGTTTGTGTTGTCCGCGTAATGTTGGTGCATCAATTTTCAATGTCAGGAAGAAGAATAGCCGGCACTTTCTTACATGAAAGTAAATCTTACCTCATTTATTCGACAAGCAAAGTTCAGCTTCCACTTTCTACCTTTTCAGTAAGCCCTACTGCCCCACTTCCGTGTCCGTCGTGGCCGAGTGAACAACATACGAAGTCAAAGGAAGGAGGGACCAGCGACCATTGACCTACATCCCCCTCCTCCTACGCCTTTATGATCAGGCAGAAATCTTAGCTGCCGATTCAATATGATGAAAACAGGCACAACCCAAATCAAATATGTTATTTTCCTTACAATAGGAGAGTGTATTGTTTTTAATTCATGTAACACACAAACATCGTTTACTTCTGTAGTGATTTTTCATAATGTGCTTGTTTCTTCCTAAACGGCAATTTAATTTTGCATATAATACGTAATACTTAATACAATTGTATGCTCTGGGAAAAAGAACTGTAGAAATTATGTATGTATTCAGAAAACCAGAGCCAGGAAGGAATGTGTTTATTTTACAGAAACGAAACCAGGGACTCGCTCCTTCTAAGATAGAACGAAAGTAGTGAGGACTGTCTCTACCATATCTATGGTAACACGTGTATTTGCAAAGGGAAGCAAGTTTCGAGGGGAGGCAAAATCTGTCATCTAGATCAGTGCTATTCAACCTGTTTTTCCTCGCATACCCCTAGACACAGTTCGCCATCCAATTGTGTACCCCTGAAGCTGTTTAAAAGAAATTAAATAGAAATGAACTTATTAAATTTAATACACATATTCTGTTGATTAAAAACGGCAACAAATTACAATTACAAATTACAATTACAACTACAAATTACAATTACAACAACGGAGACACAACAAAAGGACAATCAGTGTGAGAATCAAAAGGGGAATATGGGAAATTTCAAAATATATGGGAGACATCCAGTTCTACTAAGGCGGTTTTCCCCAACTATGATCATTCAATAAATATTGGAAATATGCTTATTTTAGGATTACGTACCCCCAGACACATCTTTACGTACCCCGGGTTGAATAGCACTGATCTAGATTATTTAAAATAAATATTTTTTGTTGGAAACAAACTTTATGATGATGATAGTTAAATTTACTAAGCTGACTTATTATTTGAATATTATATTCATAAATCATGTTTAGGTCGCATTAGTTTAAGGTCACATAGACAGTGCTAAAGCAAATGGTCAAACAAATCCCAGCATAAATTGCTTGATTGTTGTCAAATACAAGAACTCAATTCTCGAGCAGTAGAGAACATCATTTCCATTTAGTTAATTATCACAGTTTTGCTGTGAAAACTACTCTTGTCTTTGTCACGAACAAGTTGCTTATCATTGAACGTGGGGACAAGTTTTTTTTTTTTTTTTTTTTAATCTTTAGCAGATGTAGAAGGGAAATCAAGAAATAAAGATAAAAGAACTAGTTGCACTGGAATTGCAAACTGATACGTTGAGATTGAAGCTCGATATTGAATTCTATTAAAAAAGATTACTTACCTCCAGTGGCGGATCCAAGGGAGGGGCTATGGGGACTATAGCCCCTCCCTTGACTCTCAGGTATACACTGGATAAAATGGACTTCAATCCTGCTTTACACTGGATAAAACGGCAAAATATGGTTTAGCCCCTCCCTTGATCATATCCTCGATCCGCCCCTGCTTACCTCTTTCCGCTGCATGTGTTTGCTTTATCTTTCACTGTCACAATAGATTATTATTTAAAGAAAAAAAATAGACACAACGAGATTGATCTGTAGTTTTTAGGCGTTTCTGATTGCGACAGCTCTTTCCCCTCCCCTTCGTTGTTCATGATGGGGTTGCATACTTAAAATCGTGATTTTTAAGATTTATTATTTCTGGAGAAAGTGGGGCGACAAATTACGCCATTGCACAGGGCGGAAAATTGGCTAGGGCCGGCGCTGAAAGTAGTAATTATTCTGTGTTCTGAAGGAACGTGAACATGAACTTTCGTCCCTTTGTGACTCCATAAACATAGGCCCTATGTGTAAATTCTGTTTAAAATTGTGTAGAGTTTACTGTATATTTGTGTATGTGGTAGGCAACACTAGTCTAGCAGCATTAGTGCACTGTATTGTGTTTTCGTCTCTTTGTGCTATTTACATAGATGTATATATAGGTGTTTCAAAAGAATAGGGACAAACTTCGAGAGGTGATTCTACAACTGAAAACAAGACAGTTCCTATCAACGCATGTACGGCTATGAGTAGTTTTGGAGTTACAGGTGAGTCCGAAATCTTCAGCAAATGAACTTTAGAGCTGAATATTGCCTTAATATGTGTCCACCTGTACTCTTGTAACCAGTACTATAAAAAAAAAAAAAAAAAAAAAAAAGCGCACTCTTCACAATCATGCTATGGCAGAGCATGGGAGACCCTCATAAGGCGGAAAATGTTCCTGCACCTCTGGATAGTAAACGTGGGCGTATGTGAGCATGATTGCGACCAGATAAATTACCAGGTGTCGATCCCTTATACTCCATGAGTAATTTGGTCGCTGGACCCTCGCTGTTGCGGCTGTAATCGTACCTTTGGTGGCAAGACAACATGAGCCACAGAATCGGTTGAATACAGTATATATTGGCGCAGACAAGGATTGTGGTGGTCTACCCGACCGCGAGGAATTCTTCGGGCTAACGTAATTTGTAAATGAAATGTCCAAGTTTTTCTCACCAAACTTCAAATTTGACATTTCGTTCGCACGAACCTAATGCTATGCAAACACACATATATGGTATCACATCATTTGCTCTGAGAGATTAATATCCCAGAAACCATAATTTGTTTGTGTCCAATAATACCGTACATGCTTATTTACACCCACGTTTACCTTCCAAAGGTGGAACCTTAACTACCTTATGAGCTACTTCCGTGCACTGTCATTTTGTGATTCTGAAATATGTGCTTTTGGACAGAGCTAGTTATAAGTCCACAATGGGGACATATTGAAGCAATATTCATCTCGAAAATTCATTTCGGAAGCCTGTAACTTCAAAATTACTTGTTGCTGGGCATGATGTTGTTTGTTTGATTGTTAAAGTTGGTGTCCCCTTTCAGCACTGATGCTATATGAGACATGGATCTACTGTTTAAAGTGGAATTCTCTGCGCATTGCACTCAAATTCTCTCCCACCGGGAGTCGAACCCGGGGCCTCGTGCACCAAAGGGTTGTGCGCTAAGATCCAAAAAAGAAAATTCCAGGTTTGGCGATCTAATGAGAAGACCAAACGCCTGTATGTTCAGAAGAGTGATAGCAATGGAAATGGAGGGGAAGATAGGTAGAGGAAAACCAAGAAGGAAATGGATATCGTTAAGAATGACTTCAGAAAGAAACATCTAACAAGGGAAGAATTCGGGACCAGAGCCTTATGGAGAAGAATCGTCAGAAGGGTCGGTTGCAAATAAGTGGGAAAAGACAGTTCTGTAGTACCTATTATGCTAGAAGTTTTCACAGTTCTTCACGCAGCATTACAGCTCTTTCTGTTGTTTTATTTACTGACAACGAGTGATAAGTTTTTCTTTCTTTCTTTTTCTTCGCGTTCTCATCTTTCTCCACAAATCACATAACTGACATCACATGACCGTTTCTACAATCTTACTCAACGACTGTTAAAACTCAACCAAGAAATGAGCTAAAACTTACTTCTCTTCTGGTGTTAACTTTGACAGATAATGCAGAAAATAACTCACGTCTGTTCACTCGCCGTCTTGCTAGTCTTAATTTATTGACTCCACTAAGTAAACGTATCCATTCATCAGATTGATAATAATTGTGAATTGATTGCAAACAATCATGTCTTAGGTGAGGGGGAAAATAAAAACCGTTAATTATAGCGAATAATTTAATGAGTAGGGTGTCTATCGGTCACGAAAGTAAAGAAAGTCAGGGAAGCCACGAAATCAGAAAACGGTCATGAAAGTCAAGAAAAAGTCACGAAATTTAGCTTTTGGGTCACGATTTTTTTTAAAACTATACAAATATAAGTACAGCTGGAAAATTTTGTTCTATAAAACGTCAAAATTCACCACCAAAAATGTCTATGGTCGGCTTTAGACCAGGGCCGGATTTAGCATTTTGGCGCCCCTAGGCCCAATAATTTTTTCCGCCCCCTAGTCTGGTTAAAGTTACTTTCCTAAAAACCTTTATTAAAAAACAGGGACGTAGCTAAGGGGGGCACGAGGGGGCACCGGCCTCCCCAAATCTTGGCTTGGCCCCCCAAATATTTATTTAAAATTATGTTACAATTTTTTATCCGACAATAAATGAAAAAAATATCCATAGTAAACTGAAATGATTCATACTTCTAAGAAAAGGTTATTTTATAAAATCCATTTATAGGCTATTTCTTAAACGTTAAGTGAATGGTAATAAGAATATAAGATCAGTAACTTTGGGGCCTGGGCGTCATTTTCGTTAACATTGGGGTGTTATTCCAGCCTTATAGTCACCTTGAGGTGCTAAGGGCTAAAAATCTGTACGAATGCACTTTTTATAACCAACTAAGACAAAACTGAAAGGTCGATTCGACTCAAAAGCTACGAGGATCCCTCTCCCCTTTGCTGAGTTTTGCAACATAGTATTTTATATTTTAATTGTTTTACTAGAAGGTATTGAGTGTAAATTTATTATATTTAACAACGATACTTTCGTATATTTATTATATTTAACAACGATTCTGGCTAAACAGATGAGAAACTATGTAGACCCCCTGTACGGTACGTACTGGCGTTGGCAACAGGCTGAGCGGGAAAGAGTCTATTTTCTTACTGAACGTTGAGTGCGCAGTGTTAAGTTTGCTATGTATGTGTTCTTGAAATTAAGTTAAATATGGAGAGGTTTATAAAATCTGGATATTTTATTTCACATGGAAAATCTGAGAAACACTTGAGGAGTACCTGCATCGAAACTGATAAGGTGCATGTTGTTGCTGAGGAAAATATTCATTCGGACACTGTTGATAAGGAAGAAGCTAAGGAAGTTGCTAGCACCTCACAACAAAACATTCATGTGAATGACTTGTTTTCAGAGGTCCAAAACTGGAGAAATTTTTGATCTACAAAACCACGCATCTAGAGAAGTAATAACTGCCCGTCGCGAGTGCTTAAAACATATAGTGGCGATTGTGATCCATTTAGTTCGATAGGGATTGGCTTTATGAGGCAAAGATGAAGATGATGATAGTTTAAATAAAGAGAATTTCTAGCAAATATTCGAGTTGTTACGACGTTTTGACCTTTTTTTTAAAGAATATGCAGCGCCAGGGAATTCCACTTATTTGTCCCCAGAAATTCAAAATGAAGATATCTTATGCTGCGGTGAGGAAATCATCAATGTTATTGTAAGTGAACTGAATGCCGCTGGAAAGTTCAGTGTTATAGCTGATGAAACACGAGATATTAGTGTTTCTGAACAACTTAGTGTTTGCGTAAGATATGTGAAAAATTCTAAAACGGTAGAGCACTTTTTGAAATTTGAGATAAATGCTGAATACATATCGAAAACAATTATCGAAACTTTGGCTTCTGTAGGTGTTAATAAGGACTCAAAATGCATTGGGCAAGCTTACGATGAGGCGAGCGTTATGAGAGGCCACATAGGTGGTGTGCAAAAGTTATTTCGGAAGTCTCATCCCCTCGCACTGTATATCCATTGCTATGTGCACCAGTTAAATTTAATAATATTTAATAATTGTAAAAGTGTGTTCGTTTGAACAAGCGAATACCTTTTTGCTTTATTGCAGACTTTACATAATTATTTCTCTGTGTAAAAGCTTATAGACGATAAAGCAAGCTTAGACAGCGTTAGGTTTGGAGCAATCCAGTATACCTGGCATTTCAGACATTCGTTGGTCTTCACATACCGGTATTTGTTCACTGAACGCTGTGAAAAAGAATTATGGAGCTATAATCTCTGCATTAGAGGGTAAGGATGCTAAGAAGACTACTGAAGCTGATTGTATTGCGAACAAACTGAAATCATTCGCAACTGTTTCATGCTTGATTGTTTTTAGCAAGATTGTGGGAATAATTAGTGGCCTGAATAATTTTCTACAAGAAGATATTATCCTAGCAGACGCCCAGCTACCTATTTGTTCGGTTGTTGGAGCCAGGGGCGGATCCAGGACCGACTTCTGGGGGGGGGCGGTGGGTTGTGATACTGCTACTTTTAAGGGCTCCAAACCTTGGGATGGGTTTTATTTATATATATAAAATAAGAAAGTTTCCTCTTCTGGGGGGGGGATCGCCCCGATCGCCCCCCCTGGATCCGCCCCTGGTTGGAGCCATAAAAAAACTTAGAACAGAAGAAAATTCAATGGGTCTCTACACTGAAGCATTGGAGTTTGACACACAAAATGGTGTAGAATGTTTTAATCAACCAAAGAGCAGAGAAAAGCGAGATAATGGTATTATGAAAGGGTTTCTGGTTTCCGTTAGTATTCCGAAGAGATACACTATCGGGTGGTATTTCACTATCCAAAAGTACATGTTTCAGAATCCTAAGGTACTCACGAAACAACTTGTATAGAGGGAGTTTGGCAACTTAAATATAAATTGAAGTACTTACCAACTACCTCTATAAAAATTGTTGTGGAAGTACCGGAGGATTGTGAAACTTGGATATTTGGATAGGGCACATATTAGTTTCTAAGTGAAGTCTTGACCTGACTACGGTAGGTCCCATAGTTTCGGAGCTATGGACCTTTAATTTTTTTCTCGGGTGCCTATAACTCCGAAAGGAAGCATTTGGCACCCAGGTTGGTCTATACTTTTTGCCCTATCTTGGCGGCAGGAATTACCTCCCAAACGTTGTCGGTGTTGTTTTGAAACACACTATATATATATATATATATATATATATATATATATATATATATATATATATATATATATATATATGTGTGTGTGTGTGTGTGTGTGTTATTTCATTTGCAAATATGCTCCCCCAAACTCAGAACTATGACTACGTCCCTGTTAAAAAATTATATCAGGCCTATATGTTAATTGCTTAAACACCACTCCACGATGCAATTTTATCATTGCAAGTTTTTTGAGGAGTTTACTTGGTTCTGGGCTTAACAAAATACCGTTAATGTATTAACAAAAGATTGGTGAACTTTACCAACAATTATTTGTTCCAATGAACTTCAAAATCAGAATGATTTATTAGCCTGATTTTTTTTAATCAATTCAAAAAATATGTTAAGTTATGGCTATTTATTTTTATTTTTAGATATTTTTTATTTTTTTTTCTCTTGGCCGTGCGCTCCCTGGGAGCTTGCGCCCATAGGCCCGGGCCTACCAGGCGTATTGGGAAATCCGGCCCTGCTTTAGACGCTGTCAAATCGCAAGCAAAGCACGCTTCTATCGCATGCATGAAAATTCGACCTAATTCGCACCCAAATTCGCTCTTAAAAATTGTACAAAATTTTATGGTTTGGTAAAGAAAAGGTCACGAATTTCATTTCGGAATTTTAGTAGACACCCTGATTAATATCTAACGGCCGTCTCTAGGAAGTGTAGATTATTGATGAGTTCTTCTTCTCCAAAGAACTTTCTGACCATATGACAGATACCTAATATTACTGATTTTTGTAGCTTTGTTAGTAGGTATAGATGTTTTGCGTTTATCTGTTCCAGTTGTATCACAGTACTTGTAGGGGGCAATTGTTGTAGCTGAGATAATGATTGACCTTCTTGTGACATTTTGACATTTCCTTAACTATTATTATTATTATTATTATTATTATTATTATTATTATTATTATTATTATTATTATTATTATTATTATTATTATTATTATTATTATTATTATTATTGGTTAAACTTACTATACCTTAACTTGTGATTTCTGAAACAATTCACACATAAAACTCTGTACTGGGTCCCTTGTGTATCTTCTGAATTGTTAACATCTAAGAAATTCCGCAACAGCAGCAGAATATAAATAAGATTTCAAGCTTCAGGCAATATCTGCAATATGATTGAAACTTAGCGAATGGTGAATACTAATAAAGGCTCTAAACATTAAAAAATATCTGTATTTCTTTTTATATAAACCTTCTGGATTTTAAAGAATAAAAGGTTTGGGAAAAGTATGAGACACTCTTCCTTTCTTATTTTTTAAAACTTCTACAGCCAACTTCAAACAAGTGAAATGTATGATTTTATTTTGTATTTTATTTGCATTTGCAGGTTTCTCCAAAGCGATGAGACTGAGCACGTACATTTCCTCTCAAGGCGTCACAGGTGAAATAATCTTTGAGCAAATATCACCAGGGACTCCAGTTACTCTGAGAGTAGCTCTACATTCTGAAGAACCACTTCGATTTTCTTGGAATATTCGAGAATTCCCGGCAGATTATACGAACCTTCGTCGATGTGGCAGAGAACAGCTAGGAAACGTGTAAGTACTATATTTGTGTTTGTAGTATCATTCAAGGTAAGTACGTAGCTAATAATATAAATTTCGTATTCAACAGGTTTGTAATTTAAAAACTGAAAGAGCTGATTTCGCCTTTTCCTTTCCCAGGAAGAATAGCTTTGTTCTGTAGTTAAAATCGATTTAATTTTATAGGATTTCAACTTAAATATAGGCCTAGCTTATACAATAAACAGGGTTCCATAAATTCTAATCTAATATTAGAAAGTAAAAAGTATCCCCTAATTCATTCGAGAAACGTTTTGATAGTAGTTCTTACTGTATTTCTTAGTTTTAATTTATAGTTTGATTCATTCTTCTGTATAAGATAATATTGAACGTTGGAAATTGGTTACTACAGCGAATCCTCTTTTTTTTTTTTTTTTTTAAGCAGTTTCATGAAACATTTGCTACTCGAGTACTCAAAGATATCGAAAAATGAAGAAGAAAAAGCATGATATGTTTCATAATCAAAGTTGGTAAGAAGTCTTCGAGATCCATTCACTATCTTTTGCCATCATTCATCATTTTAATCGATTTTTACCATAAAACTACTAAATTACGAAAGTCAAAACAATTATTTATAGCGGGTCTCAGTGATATGACTAAAGATCTGCACCTAAAAACGTAAAATCTCAATTAAAGTTAAGTAAGAAATTTTTAAAAGGAAACTTCTGCTGATGTAGGTACATAACATTAAAAAATCAACGCCACTTTGCGATTAGAGCGCGCTCTTGTGATTGCTTTCATGTATTAGCTCCCGGCGTAAGCATATGGGACCTTTCAATTCATTTCAGGTGTGTGTCTATGTGATACTTTATTTCTCGGTAATTACTCGCTGGATCTGAACCAAATTTGGTGAGCAAGTAACCCATTCAGTGGTTCTCAACCTTTCTTGACTGTCGACACACTTTACTAAGTGTCCAGGCCATCACTACACACTTGTTAGATATTATTATTATTATAAATAATAATAATAATAATAATAATAATAATAATAATAATAATAATAATAATAATAATAATAATAATAATAATAATAATATCTATTATAATAGTGAAACCAAAATGACTTTATATAGCACTGAGCATTACTCCTAGCGGTGGAGGTGATGACTGGTACAGCCTGTCTCTATTTTAACTAATTATTATTAAATTCTTCATTATTTTTAAATTCTAAAATTCCGCCTAGGGGACACACCATAGGGGACTGCATGACACACCAGTGTTTTAGGACTATCGGTTGGGAGTTACTGGTGTAAGGCATAAAGATTGCCAGAAACAGGCTCGACTCAACTTGGTTCGCCTTGTATGTGTTATTTTATTTCGCGGTAAGTGCTGACCAGATCTAAATGAAATTTGGTCGGCTAAGTAGACCATCGTCTAAGAAATAAAAGCTTTCCGTATTTGGAGGCGGAGTTTAGCCAGTATCAGGCTCAGCTCGACTCGACTTGTATGTGTGTTTTTTTATTTCTCGGTAACTACTGCCCGGATCAGGCATCCAGGCGATCTATATCATCTTAGTCCCTATTGTATTGATGCCAACTTATAATTTTATTGAAACCTAACTTTTCTCAATTCATGTTTCAAATATCACAGAAACTACTTTTGCAAATGTTTCTTATTGACATGTTGCTCAAAATAGCTCTAGCTTAGTGTATCACAGTCTTCGCACTGGAGGGGTACCTTGTGTAATATTTGAAAGATAGAACTTTTTCTTGTTTTCAAGATAGTTGTCGATGCACTTTTGATTTTACTGGAGTTACGCAAACACTTACAACCCCCTCCCTCATTTTTTTCCATTTAAACCAGGATTTTCGAAAACGCTAAAACACGTGCTCACTTACCACTTTCACCTCCCTAACTTCTAGGGATCGTGAGATATTTTGTTCTTGATAATAAAAAAATCCCCCTTGCGATAAGTATTTCAATCAAAGTGCAATGATACAAGCTCAGCTTGACTCAGCTACTAACTATGGTCAACATTTTAATTCAAACAGCTCAGATGTTTATTCAGTTTAGGAATTTTATGAATACAAAATCGAACATTAAAATATTATGGACATTTTCCCCTTTTTCTATTTAGAAGAAAAGTGCTGTTTACTTATTTTTAATGCAGGGTTTATGTGCCAAGTTTCCTCTTCTTAATTTGAGAACCTTCTGAGGTACTCCACTTAGATATGTAATTTGAATCCCATATTTAAAAAAAAAATGTATGGAGACCTTCGTGAGAGTCGACATAATAGAAATTCGGCTCGAGCCAAGTGCTACTATGTTTTAAAAAGTCAGGTGTTTCCTCGTGATATACAATTTCATATATATTCAGACGTTGGGAGTTTTTTTTTTTAAGATTACATGCTGTAATGAAATTTAGAACTAAATTAGCAGAATAATTTAGAATTGGCATACAGCGAATGCCCTGAGACATGGTTTCTCACTCTGTTGTACGCGAGTCACTGCTGGGTGATATGCACGACTTCTGCCGTACGAGCATAGTCACTTGCATGAGACAATAAAATATGAAGTGTGACTGAATCGAAAACCCAGCCCAGGAATTTTCCCGACATCATTTTCATCTTGTAAAAGTGTAAGATTTCTGTTTGTATTTGCTACTACATACCATTATGTATGCGATTTTTTTAATTTGATGAATGTCAAAAACAAGTAGTAGCAGTTGCTCGCCCCGGGGACACTTTTTATATGTATTTTGCTTTACATAAGCAGGTGTATTCATGCAAGGCTATCTGATAACTTGATATTTCAGCTTCATACTGTAAAATTTACAAAAGGATTGCACCAATGAGAAGAATACCAAAGCAATTTTCGCCAGGGAGGTCGTTTTGTTTCTTGGTACACACAACAGCAAAAGTATCTTCCCCTGACTACTATAAGCCAGTTAGGTCGGGTTCAGTACTTTTTCTGCTGTCACAAACCCCTGGACAGATGCAACCCAATTTACATCTAGTGTTTCAACCAGCAGACAATTGGTAAGCCAGTGGAGCACTGAAACAGGTTTCTGCTGTGAAATTGATGCATGAAAAAAATTCTTCACTTTAAGATTACACGCAAAAAAAAAAAAGAAAGGTTACTAGTAAACAAGAAAAAGGTGGACAGTAACCAAGTTAGTTTGTCAATATATAGACAACAGAGTCGTGTGTCCCAGCAGCCAAGCCAAAAAGGTTAACGAGAGAAGGTGATCGTAACCTTGCGTTACAGGTTAACATTGCTAGGTTACAGTGTAATAACTCACAGGGTACGCTAACCGATCACGTAGTTACCACTATCAATCATAGCCTGTAACCGGTAACCTTGTTAGTATGTTGGAATAACCGACTGCTCGGTTAACGAAACAGGGTGCGACAACTTTCTAACCGTGTATTTTGATTAGTATAACTTATTTACTAAATAACAGTAACAGATATTCACTCAGCCACGAGCACATCAAAAAATACAATACTAAAATAGATAACTATCTAAATTCATTTTCATTTCTAGAATGTACTTTTTTTTTTTTTTTGTTGTCATCCCGTTTAAAGCGTAACGCCCTACCCTTATAAGCCACCAATATCACAAATATTTTACAACTAACAGTGAGAATGTGTTTGGGTGATAATCTTCCCTATAAGCAAAGACGTAAAAGACTTTTGATATTTGTACCGTAAAGCAACGTAAAACGCATTATGTTTCCTGAACACATTACAAAATTATTGTTACGAGTGTGTGAATTATTTGACGACAATTACATAACTAGTAGTGCTACCATCTAGTATGGATATTTGTACTAGAAACATGTTACATAACATTTTATTCATTTAAATCTCAGAATATGCATAAACCTCCGTAAATAAACTTTCCTTCACATTTCTCTATTAATTTATGTAGAATCCATATTTTAATAACTGTTTTCCTATTCCTTCGGATGTATTCATAATTCTTAAAACTTTTCGTTCTTAAAATCGCAAATGGCGACCTTGCTGTTTGTACTTCTAGTAATGCAGTGTTACCAGTAAACAAGTTTCGGAGGGTTAAATTTGCCTTGTGTGAAAATCGGTTGATAACAACACAGTGTTTTAAATTAAATTAACCTTCTTGAATTGGTTACCTTCTTCTAACCTATTTTATAGGTTAATAGCAACCAAACACTGGATTGTTTCTACACATTTTCTAGTAACCTTTCTTGATTGATTACCGGCGACCTCGTAAAATTAACCTTTTTTGTCTCAAAAGGGTTGTTACAAATTATTAACTGGTTCTAGCAGCTAAATTGTCCATTAACCCCCACTAGGTTACCACTTATTTTTCTCAGTGTAGTATCTGTTGTTTGGAGCATTGTGTTCTATGAGAGACATATACGCGTATCAATGGCGTTATAATTTGTTGTGTGCAGTATTTCACTATATTTTGTACACGAGAAGAAAGAAAAAAAAAAATCACTGATCATACATGAGCTAGAAAGTGGTGGAAATTATTTAATAAACTTTTGTCTCCATTCATGGATTTACTCCGATTTCCCTTACAGGAGAATATCTTGTATATCACACAGGGTATGAATTGAACTGAAATTGAAGCACATTAAAACTTTCACCCCTGCTTGGATTCGAACCCGAGTTGTCTTAGTGCACAACGATGAGGTAACGAGAATTGTATTGGTTTCGTCCTGTTAACTGAGTTATATGCGCCTCTGTAATGAAATGGGAAGTGATTAGGGGCACTTATTATTACACTCAGAAATTCGCTCTTTTACTTTACATACTGTAATATTGGGTTTATTGGAAGCAAGATTTATCAAAATCCATTCTCTAAAAATGCCAGTGAGTCATACCTACAGTATGTGAGTATAATTTAATTCCTCAGATGGCCATGTAATCCTTAACATGTGAATATATTCATATGAAAATATAGCATATGCAGTTACCATATTTTTCATAGTGAAAAGAATCTTTAGTTATGATAATAATAGTACTCTTTGTAACACGTTTGGGGGCCAGCGAAATACAAACTTTTGATTTTCTCCCGTCATGGCTTGAGAACGAGCGCTGACAAAGGCTATTAAACAAAAAGAAAGGAAAAGAAAAGGGATAAATACGTGTATTTACAGAAGCGTTTAAACTTCGTTATGCATTTAGAAATGTATCTATCTCACACGATTTTGTGAGAAAATTCCTTACAACTGAAAACCGAACTCACGAACGAGGAAGATCAACACGACAGTTAACTGTATAAAAGATAAGAGGCTTCTTTTGTGTATATAGTATCCCATGAAGGGCGTGTGAATTGAAAATTCTATAGCAGTGATGGGCAATTTATTTACTATAGGTCAGGATTAAATAAGAACCAAACACTTCCAATTTTCCTCCTGCCTTGATGCGACAGTTCGCTGAATGTGCGTGAGTCCCATATTCTTCGAACCTTTGTTCTCTTCTGTGTATTCTGCTTCAGAAATAGGGAACCTGCGGCCGTCATAAAGTGCGATTTTTTTTTTTGGGGATCAGTTCTGAAAAATGCTAAATTACATAAGAAATATAAAACATACGAGAAATATATAGCTCTGAAGTTACACACATAAAATAATATATACTTATACAGAGTGTTCCAAATGAAATGCAGCCTAAAATTTGATCGAGTATATTTTTTGAAGTAAGAACGATAGAGACATGATTTTTGTGACAAATATAAGAGTTATCTTCGAACCTTTGTTCTCTTCTGTGTATTCTGCTTTAGAAATAGGGAACCTGCGCCCGTCATAAAGTGCGATTTTTTTTTTTTGGGGGATCAGTTCTGAAAAATGCTAAATTACATAAGAAATATAAAACATTCGAGAAATATATAGCTCTGAAGTTACACACATAAAATAATATACACTTATACAGAGTGTTCCAAATGAAATGCAGCCTAAAATTTGATCGAGTATATTTTTTGAAGTAAGAACGATAGAGATGATTTTTGTGACAAATATAAGTTATCTTTGGAGATATTTTGAGACAAAAACCAATGAGACAAATCGAAATGTTGAATTTTAGTAATTGTTTAGATAACCAGAAGTATAATTACAGAAATTGCAAATTACTTATAATCAATTGCTAGGAACAAATAAAAGAATTGTCGCTGTAATTCTTAATGTAAATGTTTAGTACACATCAGTGTTTATCAGATGGAACAAAAACTTTGACAGTTGCCGTGTTTTGCAGTGTTGACAGTTGTAATGGCTATATTTTATACGTATTCAGAAAAAAAATAAAATAGGGAATTCTGGCAACAATGTTCCAACAAACTTTGTCCGTTTACTATAGCTTGACGCTGTGTTTTGATACAAAACCTGGCTAGCGAAGCTTAGCAGTCCTTCCCCTTGTTTCCCCTTATCGCAGTAGGAACAGTGGCACTAACTCATCAACTTTAGCACTAGTAGGGTTTAGTATTTGCAAGTTGCGTAAATTTCGAAACAATTTACTTCTTCTCTAATCACGGCCGTAACTTGTGGGGGGCAGGGGGCAACTGTATTCCCAGGGAGGCTCCTCGCCGTTCGAAGGGGGCCATTTTGAGACAAAGTTTTCTTAATCCATATACGATACGAACATGAAATTATAAATTAGGCATCAAACAGGTTCACTACATTTCATAAAAAAGCAGCACACAAAAGGTACATAAAGCAAAAATGAGTCGTGTTGGGATGCGCACGAGACAAGATTTGTCTAGTATCGAAAATGTGCTGTAAAAGTGATGTCTCGACTCGAAAAATGAATATTTCACTATTGGAAGAGCCGTGTCTCGACTGTAATTTTGTCAGGAAAATCCTGTATAGACTCGACTCGTGCGCATCCCTAGAGTCGTGGGCCCATTTTAGTAAAAATGTCTACTATTAGGGGCCCTAGAAGTTACATATATTCGTATGGCATTGAGATTTGTCAATATTGTCCCCTTAATTAATTTGTCATGTATGGAACGGGCCCAGGCGCATAAGTGACGGCCCCGCAGACCTTGCCGTTCGGGAGGGCCAACAGGTTCCGGGGGGCCCATGAAGAGTAATAGAAAGATAGAAAGAGGGAGGCACAAGAATTAAAAAAAAAACACTTTCTAGCGGGCCCAAATACACGTATTAATGCTTGCCCCTCTCCCAGGAAAAATCTAAGTTACCGCGCCGGCGCTATCTCTAATGTGAATTTATTGATATACTTCTGCTAATAGTTAACTATATCAGGTTGGTCTCTTTAAACCTTGGGCCGTGGAGAAAAACAGTCTTACAGGAGTACAAAAATGAAATGAAATCTTTAAGTTTTACGTCCCACGTTTATGCCGGTTAGGCTAAAGGAAACAGCGATGATGAGAGATGAGTGAAATGATGGAATGAGGAAAGTGGGAGGAAACGGGACAACCCCGAGAAAACCCACGAGCACGGATTTGTCCACCACAAATTCCACACGGCGCGAGCTGGGATCGAACCAGGGACCCCAAGCACCGGAAGTGAACGCTCTATCACTGACCCACCGCTCTCCCTTTACAGGAGGACAGTATTCAGATTTTAGGAAGGTGGGAAAATGAGAGCGAGGATGAGCAAGACGAGAAGAAAGAAAGAAAGAGAATGAAGTAAGCATTTCTACATTTACTTCATAACGAATTTAAGGAGCCATAATACGAAAAAAGGATATCGGAACCCACCACCATAATATTTGTGAAAGTGTTGGTACATAATATTCTGGCGAGATATATCTCCCGCCAATTTTGGAGTTTTATTGTTTGACCCAATTCTGGCCTTACAGAAGCTACCATCTAGGCATTCACTTCGTAGGACTGAGGAAAACCTTAATAAGGAGGACCAGCCAGATCCGGGTTCATGTCCACGCTCGATCTACGTATTTTAATGCCTTTGTGTGTGTGTGTGTGTGTGTGTGGGTGTGTGGGTGTGTGTGTGTGTGTGGGGGTGTGTGTGTGTGTGTGTGTTGGACAGTCTAGAAGGGCACCCAAACTGAGCAAATGTGTATGTTTTAAAATGTTTACATGTTCAAATTCGCATTATACTGTACTTTGAACATGTAATTCAATGTGTATTATATTCTTCTTACAGCAGCATGCTTTATTTCCTAGTACTTAAGTCTATGGTTGTTAGTAATTATAATTATTGCATCATAATAATCCTTCTCAAAGCTCGTTCAGTTAGTATGAAATCCTAGACTTGGCAGTTTGCAACATTGCAAACCTTCACCAACAGGCAATATGTAGCGAGAATATTTCCACCTATACTCGCATCGAAATTCCCAGCCCCTGTTTACAATCAGTACAATATGTTTCTGTCGCCTTATCATGAAAACAATGCTATCCAGCGAACCTAACGGTCTTTGCTTTCTCTCTTTATTTTTTTTACAACACAAACTGAATTTCCCAATGTTGCCAGGCGTACAAGGCTTTCGTACACTTTCAAGCAAGAACACTTGTACAAAATTGAATGGGCATTGTATGTAAGATTGTTTTACATAATAACTAACTCGATTTGTCATAACGTTATGTTATTCTTCTTAATATTTTATTTATTCACACTTACACTACTTATAGTAGTATCCATTACAATTCATTTTCAATAATTAATCTAAATTATTTAATATATGCAAACATATTTCAAACTGTACAAAAACTCATTTTTTAAGTCACATGCGTCATAATCAAAAAAGTCTTCTTTATTTTCTTTAGTCTCGGCATGTGCTTAAATTTAAGCTGTTTTCGTCAACATCTACACAACACTGCCAACATCCGCCCCCCGGTTCTCTATTGATCATATCCCCATCTGTCTGGAGGTCTTCGTTATCTTTGTGACATTCTTTGTCGTGTACAAATAGTCTCAGTCTGCTGAGTTATGGTGTCATTACAATCCTCTCTTTTTTCTGACCTGTTTGTATTAGTGTTGTCAAAATAATGTTCTTGTAATCTTCGATCAGCTACTAATTGACTCGTTTTTCTCGATTTCGGAATGCCTGCGCACTCCTGGTCTCTTCGCCTCAATTTCGCCGAGTCTTCAGAATCCTTCATTCCTTTATTTTCGTCACTGGAAATCACTTTAGGAATTGTACTATCCTTCCTTTCCAAAATAAACAATCATCATGAATTTCTAATTGAAATTTTCTTCTAAATAATTCTTGGTATTCTTTATAGTCAAGACAAGGAGGTAGTCGTTTAGGCCATCCATTTAACATCCATTCCTTAATCTGAACTAACGTGTGATCTTTTCGGAACTCTTCCTCTATCTCCTCTTTACTCAGTATGTTAGTAGAAATCTCACTTATGTAGTCAGGAGCTATTAGCTCTTCTTCCGTAGGTACACTTAGAGGAAATCTAGATAAAAAATCAGCTACTTTTACTGACTTGCTATAAACGATATCACAGTCATAATTATCCAGCATAAGAAACCATCTTTGCATGCGTGGAGAAGCGCCATCAGGAGGAGCTTTCAATCCAAAAATCCATTTAACAGGCTGGGAATCCGTCAATATTTTAAAAGTCCTACCAAATAAGAACTTATGAAATTTACGAACACCGAAGATCATAGCTAAAGCTTCCTTTTCAAATTGAGAATAATTCCTTTCCGTTTCTGATAAAGTAGCCGATGCACAAGCTACTGTTTTTAATTGCCCATCTATTTCATTGTATAATACCGCACCTACACCAACTGAAGATGCATCTGTCATAAGTACTACCTTGGCCTTTTCATTAAAGGGATTCAAAAGTTTCGCATTCTGTAGCATGTTTTTTGCAGCACGAAATTCCTCTTCTTGTTTGCTTGTCCATTCCCATTTTACACCCTTTTTCAACAATCTATATAACTCGGGGATGCTTGATGATAAAGAAGGTAAGTGTCGGTGATAAAAATTTAGCATACCCAGAAATGACTGCAACTGGACTACATTTTGTGGAGAGGGTGTGTCTAATATAGGCTGTAGTTTATTCTTTGCTGGAAGTATACCTTGTTGAGAAATATCGTATCCTAGATAGGTTATAGAATCTGTAAAGAAAATGCTCTTTTCTTTATTCACCTGTATATTAAAACTTTTGAATTTATTTAGCACTCGTGCTGTTCTCTGGTAACACTCTTGAACATTAACTCCCCAAATAAGCACATCATCTAAATAACAAGCTACTCCTTCCATATCCTGTAGTACTGCATCCATAAATTTCTGAAAAATTTGTGCTGAACAATTAAGGCCGAAGGGTAGCCTATGTTGTAAGTATAATCCCCAAGGTGTGTTAAACACTAAGTACTTTTGTGATTCTTCATGCACTTCCAGTTGTAGATATGCTTGCTTCAAATCTAACAGTACAAAGCATTTGGCGTTAGTCAATTTATTGAGCAAATCTTCTATTTTTGGAAGAGGGTAACTAACTTTTTCAGTTACCAAATTAAGTGTTCGCTTAAAATCCAAACACAATCTAACCGTACCATTTTTTTTTCTAACAATAACCATGGGAGTTGCCCAATCAGCTTGAGAAACTTTCTTTATAACACCTGCCTTACATAACTTATCCAATTCTGTTTTAACTTGTTCCCGTAAGGAGTATGGAATATCATAAGCTTTCCTAAATATAGGTGTAATACCTTGCCTTAGTGGTATCGAAACTTTAAAATCTTTAATTGGTACATTAATGCAACCATTAAAAACTTCTTTATATTGTAGTAATAGCTGCTCCTCTAATACATCTCTAGAAAGGTTTTTACTAACCTCAACCTGCTTCATTTCTCCAGTACCGTGAAATATATCTGTAAATTGAGATCTCCATTGTGGAATTAACGCATCTAACCAACTCCTTCCTAAAATTGGTTGAAACGCATCATTCTGCACTACCATTATTGGCAAATCTTCAACGTGATCTAAGTGTTGGACCCTAACATCACATTTACCTAATGTTTTAATGGGCAGCCGTCAGCATTACTAAGACGCCCTTGAAACGGTTCTATCAATCTTCCATTCAATACAGGTGAAGTATGACCAATAGCTGAAACAGCTGCCCCCGTATCTACCAGAAATTTTATTTTCTGTTCATCACAATTTAAAGTAACATATAACGGGTCCTTGTACCTCATAATAATCAAACCTTTTAGTCAATTTGAGTAGTTGAATCCTACCGACTGCGCCAGCCGTTATTCTTCTTAATATTTTATTTATTCACACTTACACTACTTATAGTAGTATCCATTACAATTCATTTTCAATAATTAATCTAAATTATTTAATATATGCAAACATATTTCAAACTGTACAAAAACTCATTTTTTAAGTCACATGCGTCATAATCAAAAAAGTCTTCTTTATTTTCTTTAGTCTCGGCATGTGCTTAAATTTAAGCTGTTTTCGTCAACATCTACACAACACTGCCAACACGTTAATGTCAAAAGCAGCAATTTATATAGTAATAGTAATTGGTCCATGACAGTGCAGAAGTAGGTACATTCGGTTCGGCGATTCATGTGCCTGGCAACCATGAATTAACCATGTAGGGGTGAGAAGCAAGGTGTTGACGCTCGCACTACAATTGTTGTTTGTAAACAATCTTCCATCCTAGAGTGAACGGACAATACCACAGGTGTAACTCGTCTTCGCACATGATGGGTAATGTGATTTATAAATAAAATAATAAATTGTTTTAAAAAAACGATAAAAATAATTACTCAAGTGCAGCTCTTGTGATGTAAATCAGCTTTAAAGTTTCGAATAAATTAACCCATTTTACTTTTTATCTCCTGATGATAGTTATCTGTGTCTAATGATGTTCTAGCTTCTAGCTTCTTTCTAATCTTTCACATTCCATCAAAATACTAAATGATATATATTTTGTAACCTCTCAACAGAATTCATGATTACAACTTCTAAAAGACTCATTAGTGTTGAGACAGTATTTTGGGTAAAACTAACACTACAAAGCTATGTAAAAATACAAGATATGATCAAAATGTACGGTGAATAGTTGCAGTTCCATCCATTTCAACTAGTAAGCCCGGTAGCCTAAACCTTTGGTACAGTCAGTGTCGAGTTTGAACGAGTTGTGACATGTTAGCAGTGTTCGTAGTTTCAGGGAAATTTCCCTAATCTAGAGGAAATTTCATAGGTAAATTTAGCAAAAAGGGAAAAAAGGAATTATTCGATAAAAAGTAAAAAATCCTGGATCTGCCCCTGGTGGGTATATATATATGTGTGTATATCTCTTCAAAGTATCATGATTTAAAACAATTGTTTGCTGGGTGTATTTGTGTGTATTTTTTGTTTAAAAAAGTGACGGAAAAAGTAAAAATGCTGAAACAAAAAGCAAATAAGTAAAACAAGTGTGGTTGGCACTTCTTATTAATATAGCTAACTTAATAGGTCATGAAGACAATAGGAAAAAGAACACAGCATTGCTTAGTCACCTTATTGGGCACTCCGATTGGATCACCTTGTTGGTAGAAGGAAAGACAGAAGGAAAACCGATAAGAGGAAGACCAAGGATAGAATATCTAGACGCAGTTACGAAGAAAAGACCCTATCAAAGTATTTAAAAAAAACCCTCCCAAGGAAAAGGAAAGTTCTAAACTTTCCATGTTGTCCACCAACCTGCAGTTGAGGTAAGAAAGAAGAGGAAATTAATCTTATAACATAACTTCTGACATAAAAATTGGACTCTTAACAAACTAGGGAAATTTTGATAAGAAAAGTGAAAATTTTGTGTCAGTCGAGGGAAATTTTCTTAATAAAATCTACGAACACTGCATGTTATTTGACTTTCAGAGGCAGAAGAGTGAGAACGGTGTTAAGAGAGTCTGTCGTCCTCCAACATTAAGTGTTGTTCTAAGCTGCAAAAAGTATCAAAGAAACTCACGAAATGTCAAAATCAAGTGTATGGCAATGAAGCAGTGACATTGAAGACTGTTCACAAGTAGTATAAGCAATTCAAAAACGGCAAGGAGTCAGTTGAAATCGAGCAACGATCGAGACGTCCTTCGATGTTTTTTAAAGAGTTGTTCAAACAGGCGAATGACTATTCGAGAGCTTTCCAAAGAGCTAAACCTCTCGTATGGGTCCGTGAAAAGCACTTTAACCGCCGATTAAGGTTAGTGTAAAGGGACAAGTTTTGCCGATAGATGTCACTAGAATCTTCGTATCTCTCCCATATATATATATTTTTTTTTTACCTTTCACGAAAATTTATAATTTCTTTTACAAATTTCAACCTAGAGAGTTCAAATTTTTAGAGAAGGAACTTCATAACCTATCAAAGGGAACAATCCGTGCCGATTTTTTTATTTAAAATTTTCTTCATTGTTAAAACAGTTTCATTGTTAAAGATTTAGATAACCACTTCAAAAAGCAAGCAATTTCAACAATGAACAAAATTCTCATTTATATTTTAAAATAGTATTTAGAATAAATTTAAATGTGATTTTTTCGTACATTAGCTTTAGAATCTCAGAGAAAAAAAAAATTCTGAGCTTCCACTCCCCCTCGATAGGACTTTAGAAAGCTGTAATTTTGATTGTCCTGTGAGTTTTTTTTTATTATTATTATAAGAAATTGAGGCAAAAAGAAATGCAAATAACTGTTTGAGACGTTTGTTAAGTTTTATGTACTTCTACTCTTAGTTGAAAAAAAAAAAAAAAGAAGTTTATTCTATGATTCAGTTTAAGGCATCGCATTACGGTAACTTAGTCAATAACAGTTGCCAACACTGCACGTTGTAATTCTCTTTTGGACATCTTAAGAGTTGAGACCGCAGTTTCTTTGCCCCGGTAAACTCCTGTACTATTCGCAGAATAACACATCACGTTGTGAACGTGGCGTAATGATGGTAAGTATTATAAGCAAGGGGAGAAGCAAGCGAGGCGTTATGTAAGAATAAAAAGAAAGAAAAAAACTTCTGTGAATGTAATATGCTACAGGAAATAAAGGAAAAGAAAAGAAAGAAATGACACAATAACATAATACTCTCTCTCTCTCTCTCTCTCTATATATATATATATATATATATATATATATATATATATATATATATATATATATATATATATATATATCTTAATAATCAATAAACAATGCACGATAGTTCACGTGATCTTGTGAACTACATAAGGCGACGCCACTGGTGGAATTCCCAGCTGCAAGAACAATATAAATAACTTATTATGGTATTGCCTTAACTTATGGGATTTCCATTCAGATTTATTTATTATTGTGTATCTCTGATGAAGTTCAGTTAAAACTCTGAGTGGAACAAAAAAGACCTATTCCTTGTAAGGAAAACGTCGATAGTTAAGAAAAGTGAAGAGGGGAGAAAACAAAGAAGTGAAACAGACATATTCGAATTCCATGTGAATATTGCAATGAATTGGGGGAGGCAGCTGCTCATTGGTAGAGAATTCACTACGATTCGAGTGGTTCCTTTTTGATTCCATGCCACCTGAGTTTGTGGTGCTCAACAGAGTCGACCCTAGGCAATTTGCTGCCCTGTGCAATATCATCATTTGCCGCCCACTTTTTCAGAAAGAATAAATCTTAAAAGCCACGATTTTAAGTATGCTACCCGATCATGAACAATAAAGGGGTTGGAAAGAGCACTCGCACTTAGAATGGCCTAACCACTACAAATACAATGTCATTGTGATTATTTTTCTTTAAACAATAGTCTCAGATAAAGCAAACACACCTGCAGAGGAAACATAGTATCCTTTTTATAGAATTCAATATCGAGATCCAGTCTTAATATATCCGTTTCGAGTGCAGCCAGCTATTTAACTTTATTTCTTGATTTTCCTTCAACATCTGTTAAAAATTAAAAAAAAAAAAAACTTGTTTCCACTCTCAATGATAAGAAACTTGTTTCTGTGAAAGACAGAAGTAGTTTTCACAGCAAAACTGTGATAACTAACTAAATGGAAATGGTGTTCTCTACTGTTCGAAAATTGTGTTTTTTGTACTTGACAACAATAAAGCAATTCATGCTGGGATTTGTTTGACCATTTCTTTTAGCACTGTTCATGTGACCCATAACTAATGCCACTTAAACATGATTTATGGATGTAGTATTCAAACAGAAGGTCAACTTAGCAAATTTAACTACCATAATCATGAAGTCTGTTTCCAACAAGAAATATTTATTTCAGGGATGCAAATAAGCACTCGCCCGGGGCGAGTGGTTCATCGGTGCGGGCCAGTATTTAATATCATACCGAAAGTAAGTAAATGATTTCTATTGTGATATGTGGGCTAGTAGCTTTTTTCTTGGGCTAGTAAAATTTGTTGCTTATTTGCATCCCTGATTTATTTTAAATAATATACCTAGGTTGCTGTAACAATTTTGCCGCCCAGTCGAATGCACGTGTTGCATGATATGGTAGAGCGGCCCTGGTGAACAATATCATATCCGTTAGTTTATCAAGGTTGCCTAGTTTCCTATCACACTAGCTATCATTCCGTCAATAATTTCATAATCATTCACTTCCATTAATCATCCGTTCGTCTCCTTAGGCCTTATACAGAGTCGTTTTGACATATGATTAGCGTCATACTAAAGGCCTCACTACTGCATAAAACATGTTAGTCGAACTCTTTAGTATGGCACTAATCACACATCAGAACGACTCTGCATAAGGCCCCTTACGTCTAGAAGGGCAAACACATGAGACGTGTGGGTAAGTTAGAAATTTCATTCCAGTTGTCATTGCTAGCAGAGATAAAAGTGAGGGGGAACGCGAGGGACATCGTTCCCCACTTTAAAAATATCTATGACTTTCCCCACTTCCTAAAAGATCACAATGGGCAAAAATAGACACAGGAGATGGCGTGACGTTGTGCGTCCCCCTACCTTTACAGATCACTTTTACTCCTGATTGCAAAGAATAGATGTATATGGTAAATGCACCTCGTATGGTATGGGTTATTACTATTATTATTTCGTAGGAAAAATATCAAGTAGTAGTTACCTAGTTAAAAGTTCATTCAGTAGAATACTGAACGAATTAAAAACACTCCATTATTTTATCTCTTACGTGATTCAGTGGCGTACGCAGAAGTTCGTCAAAAGATTATTCAAGTTATGAAGTTCGTATAATTTCATTAGGGATGGCCAAATTATCCGGATTCCGAAAAAATTATTTTCCGGAATCGGAAATTTCACTTTCCGGAATTTTTCCGGATTTTTTCCCATATTACTTTCCGGATTCCGGAATTCGCCATCCGTAGTTTTCATACATATCTTATTATGGATAATGTTTAATTTTGCATAATATCTTGCTCAAAGGGAGTTAAAACTCCGTTTGTGTACTCCATTGACATGAATTGTTCTTCGTACATGCCACTTCATATTCTGTATGCTAACATTCATGTAACTTTGTAAACAATATCTACTGTGATTTGCACAGTAGATACTAATGTAGTTGTTTTGGCGATATATTTTTTTTCACACTCTTAAAACTGCTGGACTTCAGGACATGTGGATTCTTTTTGGCTTTGGCAAATCTCAGAGATTCATGAGCAAAAATGGAATCTTTGAAAGTATGGTGAACATAAAGCTCTTGCATTGGGGGGATTTCATGTATTTACTGGAACAGATGTAACGTCCTCATTTGTAATGAAATGAAAACAGACTAGGTACCTGGAAAGTGTGGAAATCATTCCCTGAAGTTACTTAAGCCTTCCAAGCAATCTCTCTACTACTGCAGTCTGTTTTTGATGGAAACTTTTCAAGTTCTGGAGAAGGTCATTGTTTTACTCTACTACAAAGATGCAGATTTCTCAGTAAATCACCTTAGAAAGTTTCTTTTTACTTCAAAAAGTCGAAAAATGAAATGAAATCTTTGAGTTTTATGTCCCACGGTTATGCCGGTTAGGCTAAAGGAGACGATGATGCTGAGTATTGAATTAAATGATGGAATGAAGAAACTGGAAGGAAACGGGAGAACTCCGAGAAAACCCACGCATACGGTATTTGTCCACCACAAAGTTCACTTGGCGGGGGCTGGGATCGAACCCGGGACCCCAAGCACCAGAGATTAACGCTCTACCACTGAGCCACCCCGTTATATTTTTTTCACGTTACTATATTTAAGATATCAAATTCATATTTGACGAAAACATCACCAATAAATAAACGTATTTTTCAGGGTACAATGTGATTGCGTACTCTTACCTATGATCGCTCTAGTTGTCCCGAAACTTCAGGAAAGGTATTTTTTAAGCAATTTCCCGATTCCCCCAAATTTCCCTTTTCGCATATGTCATACGGACATGTAGGATTATGCAATTAAAATACTGTGCTATTGTTAAGAAAATACTTTACTGACCATTAAATTCGGATGAGTAGTGTTGGGACATACCTTTTTAAAAAGGCATTACCGTGGCTCATGGCGCCCATCTTGAATAGCCGCCATTTTGGTGTTCTACACGGATTTTGAAGTGGATCTGTGGCTCAAATGTTACATTTTGACATAAGCTATGACCACAGAAAGTGGCATATTCCAATCAAAAAATGCAGCATTTTGGCTTTTCCAGCCATTAACCGAACGCCCTACAATTTTGACGTTTTTTCTTTCCCTACTTTCTACTTTCTACCATTTTTACGAGAAATTAAAACCTAACCAGAAAATAAACCGTGGGGGCCTTATAAAGAGTCGTTTTGACGTATAATTAGCGTAATACTAAAGGCCTGTCTATTGCAGGAAATATATGTTAGTCGAACTCTCCAGTATGGCCCTAATCACGCTTCAGAACGACTCTGCATAGGGCCCTAGAATATTTTTCACATTGTTCATAATATAAGCCCTACGTCTACCCAGTAGTTGTAGGATTCCAATTGGGATACTTTACACATAATCCGCCTTATGCAGAGTCGTTTTGACGTATGATTAGCGTCATGCTAAAGGCTTGACTACTGCAGGAAACATATGTTAGTCGAGCTGTTTAGTATGAAACTAATCACGAGTCAGAACGATTCTGCATACGGCCCAATAAATTTATATGTAATATAAATTTATATTACTTTCTTTATACTACACTAGCAGCGTTCACCCCGCTTCGCTGCGGTCACCCCGGAACGCAATAAACTTTGTTACTTAGATAATTTTTACTTTTTCGCTTTCAAGTGATATGATAAAAACCATAGAAGATTGCAGTAAATGTTAACATTATATCGCCTGTCATTTATGTTAACCCGCCCCGCTTCGCTGCGGTCACCCCGGAACGCAATAAACTTTGTTACTTAGATAATTTTTACTTTTTCGCTTTCAAGTGATATGATAAAAACCATAGTAGATTGCAGTAAATGTTAACATTATATCGCCTGTCATTTATGTTAACCCGCCGAGTGACACGGTCATGCGGGTTGCATATAAATACGTTTATTTTTACCTATGATGAACTAACAAAGGATTTGTACGTTATGGACACTTGAATGGTCAATTATCTCAAGACACTGGTAATTAAAAATTAAAGTGATATGATAAAAACCATCTAGGGTCCAAATCCTAATAACCCCCCAAAAATAAAAGAAATTGGTTCAGCCGTATTAGCGTGATGAGGTAACAAAGGATTTGTGCGTTCTCTTTTATATATAAGACTAGCATATATTACCCGCTTCGCTGGGTTGAAATGAAAATTTAAATGCACAACTCCATATCTCATGTGTTTAATACCCGTGAAATATGCTTGCAGTAAATGTTAACATTATATCGCCTGTCATTTATGTTAACCCGCCGAGTGACACGGTCATGCGGGTTGCATATAAATACGTTTATTTTTACCTATGATGAACTAACAAAGGATTTGTACGTTATGGACACTTGAATGGTCAATTATCTCAAGACACTGGTAATTAAAAATTAAAGTGATATGATAAAAACCATCTAGGGTCCAAATCCTAATAACCCCCCAAAAATGAAAGAAATTGGTTCAGCCGTATTAGCGTGATGAGGGAACAAAGGATTTGTACGTTCTCTTTTATATATAAGATTATATATTTACATTATTTATAAATTTATATTTATTATGTAAATATATAAACCGTATTGTGTTCCATGTTATTGTTCTGAAAATTTTCGGATCGCAACACAAGGAATACAACGAGGAATAAGAGAAGGTACCAGGTTATCATAAAATAAGTATCGCTGTTTAGAGAACTCTGGAGACATAACCACTTGACAGAATGCAACCAAACGTAGTGGGAGTATATTTACGAACATGCAGAAGCGATTGGTGTAGAAAATAAAATTAGTTCCAATTTTCGCCACCAGAGGTAATTGTGGTGCTGTACAACACCAAGTAAATGCAGCGTGGAACGACACTAGTGATGCTAAATGATAAGAAAGGCTGTAATTACCTCTCCTTTTGGGTCTCGTGTATTGATTTCAAATGCTACTAATACTCTGGGCCGGCGCATGCAGTTTTGCCGCCCTGGGCGGTACTATCACATGCCGCCCCTTTAATCCGCAAACCTTGTTTTGGCAGAAGGTGTTCAAGTGTCACGAAAAAGATGCCCCGTTTAAAAGCATGTATGAAATGGAAAAGTAAAAAAAAAAAAAAAAAAAAAAAAAAAAAAAAAGAACTACTTCTCTCGAATGCTTACATAATATTTGAGGGGCCACGGTGGCTCAGTGGAAGAGTGTTCAGCTGTGGTGCATGTGGTCCGTGGTTCGATCTCAGCTCGCGCCAAGTGAATTTTGTGATGGACAAACGCCGTGTGCGTGGGTTTTCAGGGTTCTCCCGTTTCCTACCACTTTCTTCATTCCACCATTTTCATAATTTCTCATCACTATCTTCTTTAACCTAGTCGGCATAATTGTGGGACGTAAAACTCAAAGTTTTTTTTTTAAATTGCTTACATACTCCATACATGACACAATATTTAGTATGCTCGATTTCGCTGTGTACCTGTGATGTACAGCAGCGCATACAGAAAATAAAATAAAAATGCTTTAGTTACGGCTAAGAATTTTAATTTTTAAACTTATTTTATATCAAAAGATGTTTCCAATAGAGTATGGAGCATAACGATAATAGAGTGAATCAGATAATATGGCAAAACTAAGTGGTTATACTTTAATTAAAAGAAACTTCTAGCTTTGATACGAGCAAATTCCATTATCACATTCGCGTAGTCCAATGTTTCAGCCAATTCGTGTTCTATTGATATCGCTAGACCACACAAGCATGTTTTAGACGTGCAAGGACGTAGATAGTTTTTAATAAACTTAAGTTTCGAGAAACTTCTTTCTCCACTTGCCACTGTTCCCGGTAAGGTTAACAGAATCCTAAGTCATGGGAGCAAAGTCATGTTCCTTAATTAATTTTAGTCTCTTTTGGTGACCTTTCAGGCTTAATTATAGCTGATAACACTTTCAGTTCGTGAAAAGTTCAGGTGGCATATCTTTAAGATTACTTATATCGTAAAGAAAATCGAAATACTCGCTGTGATGTTTAAGTTGCTCAAACCTTTCTCTTAAAGCTAACACAATCACGTCTAGAATTTTGTAATAAAAATCGATCTTATTTGTGGATCTTCATTCTCTGTCTCGTCTGAAACTGTCTCTTCTTTCGATTTCGAGCTTGCATTGTATTACCTACCCGTGGATCATCCATATCTAATGCTCATGCCAACTCTATCACATCAACTATGTAAGACTGAAACTTTGCATCATTTCTTCTCCTCTCAAAGTACTCAAATACATTTTCAAGAAACCCGACTGCATCCAGCACATGACAATCAATGCTTTGGAGAGTTTTGCTTACTATGTTTATGTGAAGTAAAAAGCCATACCAGATAACGAGTGAGTAAAGGAAAGTAGCCGCGCAGCTCGTTTGCTATTACCTGACCAGAATAGCAGTGCGGTTTTGGGAGGATGGCGCTGCTGTTGTGTTTACATCAGTTTCTTGGCAAGCGCGGTGGGACAGGGGAGCGGAGAGTTTCACTCTGCAGTGTATCCAAAAAGTTGCAGTTTGGATGTTTTGCATAGCCTAATCTCTTTCCGCTCAATAAAGAACGCCGTAAGTTATGTGGTTGTAGTGAGTGAACCATTCCTGCAGTAATGCAGATGTATTGTGAATAGTGATATATGAATGGAAATTACCAATTTAAGAACACCAATGCACAATTGACAACTCAGTGAGCTTCTACCGTATATTAAGCAGATTGTATAAAAATTGATTACGTTTTATTCGATGTCATTATAAAACAGGAGCAGCCTGTAAAACGCTACTCGCTAGTTTGTTCGCAAGTTACTATGGAGGGTGTATTTTTGTTGTAGTTGCTTTTTCTTTGTTAGTTAAGATGTTCTGCAAATAACTTCAATAACTTTTGAAACTGTGTGTCAACTTGAGAGAGGGGTGGATCCAGGCTGAATGTTTAGGGGGCAGTCGTTCGAAGTCAAATCAAGCTAAGAGTGTATTGCAAAAAGAAAAAGAAAAGTAAAACAACTTTAGAAAAGGAGAAGTAGCTATTGTCTGCAATTTCTAGAACAGAAATGGCCACCTGCGATTTCGAAGGTGGACATTTTTTTAAGCAAGAACGCCAATGTAAGTAATTTATTGCAATTTATTGCTTTAATTGACTTCTGCAACGTAAAACAAAAAAGTAAGGCTTGCATACTTTAAGTTTTATTTTACATTTATAATACAAAGGTGAAAATTCTTAGGTTTTATTTAAAAAAAAAAATCTTACTCTGGGGTGGCAATCGCCCCGATCGCTTTCCCCCCCTGGATCTGCCCCTGACTTGAGCATATGCGTGAAGTGGTTTATTACGAACAGGACAAAAAGAACTGTGATAGATTGATTACAAGTAATCCGGTTAGAAACACTGCTGCTTGCATTTTAGTTCCAAAACCGGCCGCCCGCACTCGTTCGCTGGTCAGGTAATATACACACAGCATCGTGGGTGACCATTCTATCTGAACCATTGTCGTTATTTATTTGAAGTAAGGCATTATAAACCTCCCCTATTTGATATCTAACACGTAAGTTGAGTCAGAGCATCAATTCGGCTCTCCCTCCTGGTGGTGCTTAATGGTTTTAAAATTAGACTGCTAATATGTTCCTTTAGTATGGCCCAACGTTGAACTATACAAAAACTGAAACGGCGTACTGAAGTGCTGTGCTGCATCGTTAACGACAAGGTTTAATGAATGACTACTGCGAGGAGCATAGAAGACTCGGGAATATATTTCTAAAATTCTCTTCTGAATACCTGAATGTTTGCCTTTCATATTGAAACCATTGTCATATCCTTGGCCCCTCATGTCTTCGATAGGAATGTTCATTTCCTTTAGATGTTTATTATTAGTACTTCTGTCAGTCCTAGGGCAGCGGTGTCTGTTACCGGTACGAAACCAACGAGTTTTCAACCAATTTGTAAATTACTTAAAAACTCACTGCTAGAACCTAAATGTCTCTAGATGCTGTAGGCTAAACGCCCTGTCTCAAGTGGAAGTGTACCTTTTGCATATTTCGAGTGGAGCGTTAGAACATGGCTGAATAGAAAAAAATATAAAAGACACCTTGAAAATCTTACCCACCCTAGCTGAAAATCTTCGCCGCTGCAAGGGAAGTATTGAACGAGATACCTGTGGCTAGTGGTTCGATAATTGAAAATGAGGGGAATGCTGTGAATTTCCTGAGTAAGTAATTTCCTGAATGTGAGTGAAGTAAGTTCAATATATTCTCAGGTGAATATAGTTTTATGTTTCCATTTGTGGGGCTATTACGAAGAATTTTATTTTGATAGTATTCTTTTCTTTTTCAAATTTTGCCGCCCATTAGACTTGCCGCCCTGGGCGGTGGCACGGCTCGACCACCCCCCTCGCGCCAGCCCTCCTAATACTCCGTGGTCAATGGCGAATTTACGACGGGAGGGGAGCTTTCGACCTGAAGCGTCTCTTTAAAATTCTTGGATATCTTACAAAAACGAACTTAAATGTTAGTCCGCCTTATGCAGAGTCGTTTCGACGTATGATTAACGTCATACTAAAACACTGACTATTGCAGGAGACTTATGTTAGTCGAACTCTTTAGTATGGCACTAATCGCGCTTCAAAACGACTCTGCATAAGGCCCAGTGTTTCCTGTGCTCATAAACTGCAAGCTCCTCTCAAAATTTCAGGAAAAGATTAATGTCAAATCTCGCCTCCAGAGGCTATTATGTTTGTATTCAGTGTTAAGTGCGGTAAGTGTAGTATGGAACACAAGTGATATTATTGATATTCAATGAAAGAAAGGCCGTAATTATGTCCTTCTTCCACGCGTGGCATTTATTTGTACTCCTATTAATAACCTCGTTGTGTAGTGATGTGTTATGGGCGATGATGGTGATGTATGGTTCTGCCCAAAGGCTGGTCTTTCACGTGAATGTTCCTGGGCAAGGAAAATTCATGGTGACTAGTACAGTATGAGATGATGATGACGTTCTAAGGACACGACCTACAGGTTAAAATGGGATTCGACTCACGTGTGTCTTCACCGAAAATCGAATCCGGGACCCCTTGATCACAAGGCAAAGAATGTAGGAAGAAATAAGAAGCAAATACCAGATCACCATCAATGTACTTCTGGCACATAGTGGCGTTCAAACCCGTATCACTGAAACACATGCAGGCATGAGTAAGCACTTGAAGAGGTAATTACAGCTATTCTTATCATTTAGCATCATCACTAGTGTCGTTTTCTATCCATGCTGCACTTAACGTTGTACAGCACCACAATTACCTCTGGTGGCGAAAATTGGAACTAATTTTATTTTCTACACCAATCGCTTCTGCATGTTCCTATATATACTCCTACCAAGTTTGGTTGCATTCTGTCAAGTGGTTACGTCTCCAGAGTTCTCTGAACAGCGATACTTATTTTATGATAACCTAGTATGAAGTAGGGATGACCAAAAATTTTCGGATCCGAATCCCAGATCCGGATCTCGGATCTGGATCCGAAATTCGGATTTCGGATCTGGGTCCGGATCTCGGATCTGGATCCGAAATTCGGATCTCGGACCTGGATCCGGATCTCGGATCTGGATCCGAAATTCGAATCTCAGATCCTGATTCGTATCCAAACCTGCATCTGAAATTGTGATGATAAAATTGAATAGGCCCTATTTAAAATTCGTTAAAACTTTTTTTAGGATTCACTGATATAGTAGGTTGCTGTGCGTTTAAATGTTTCCATAACATGTTTGTGTTACCTTTGTTCTTTATTTTATTTTAACCTTGCAATATTTACATGTTGCACTTTTTGTCGAAGTCTCTTTAGTAAAATGTTTCCCAGTTTGATTTCTTCCCATTTCAGAGTATAGTGAACTGTCTGAAAACTGATGTAAATGGTAACAGATTCTTCTGTTTAGCTCCTCTTCGAAACTTAATGTTAGCTTCACATTGAAAATATTTATTTTATTCTTAGAAAATAACTTTCTTCTTTTCTCATATACAAATGAAATATCTTTTAGATAAGGTTCTTCTAATCGCAGGGATAGTAGACAATACAAACTCTATTAATAGTAGTTTCTCACTCTCGAGTCCAACCACCGACAAATGTAATAATGAATATTTTTCACTTCGAAGGTATATACAACAAAACATATAGACTGGTTGGCGTGGAACAACAGTAGATTTTTAAACATACACACGAGAATTTCAGGAGAGCGATATGGTTGTGTTCGTTGTATGACTTGGTTACCTAACTTATGGCTTGCTCTTCTGAGGTCAGGAGTTTGTTGAAGGAGTAAATATAAAAGAGATTTCTGTTATTTTTTCTTCACCTTCCTGGCTTCTTTAATCACACATTGCAGGACGTAACCAAAACATATCCATGCATCGTATCATTGAAGCGTTTTGTGTTTTGTATATTAAAGTGTTCAAAAATATTTAACATATTCGCATTTGTTCATGTGATCTCAGGGTCAATTCTCGGTGGGAACATACATGAGAAAATTGAAAGCTGAAACAATATGAAAATAGTATATAAAAGTCAGGAATTTGATATTAAAACTTTAGCTATCTATTGGGACTGTAAGGCTGTAGTTAAATTAACCCACACGTTTCGTGAAGATATATTACGTCGTTATTGTTTATTTACTATAAGCTACCAGATACATCCTCAGAGGCCATTTTACACTGTAGTAATCAACAGATGAAAACATTGGAAAAGGAATGAAAGGAAGGTCTTCAGAGCCTTAGATCAAGGTACTAACCTAGCATTTGCCCAGTATAACTGAGGAATAACCCTGGAAAATCCTCAGTCAGGATGGCTGGTCTCCGAATTCGAACCCGGTATTATCCAATTGCGAAGCAAGAATCCTAACAAGTAGCCTGAGCTCGCTCCGTATTATTATTATTATTTAATTAACGTAATGTTTTAAAATTACTGCAAATTAAACCGTACTTTCTTTATTGCTGATGTTATAGTTAATAAGCCTACATGAGACATCAGTCCCCCATCAAGAAAGAATACTAGAACTGGAATTCAGGAAGCGGGGGTGAAGAGATTAATAAGGATGAGGAAACTATGTACGATGCAAAAACTGAGTAATTATGACTTCGTCACAGATATATTCACTTACATACGTCAATTAATATTTCTCTGATACAGTGCACTCTTACTTTCTATAGTGGCAGGAAAATGGCCCGCTTTTGTAAACGAACACACTAAGCACGTGCGTATAGGCGCAATGTCCGTGCAAAGAAACATAGGTAAAACTAGAAAAAAGAATAGGGTAAGCGAGGGGAAAATGATAAACCACCATTCAACTTGAAAAAGAAAGAAAGAAAGAAAGAAAACTAAAAGTAACTAAACTTAGAGCTACGAAAGACGCGAGGCGAATTTTATTGAAAAGATTGTTTTTCCTTAGTGATTAGTTGTGCTAACTATGCACATGAATTAAAAAGAAAACAAGTAGCTAGCTGTGAGTTTCCCAAACTAGTTGAAAAGAAAATATTGGATAAAATTTAATAATAAATAAGCCATTTATGATAATTAAAACAAACTAAATTCTTGGCACGACAGTCCTTTGGTTCCTACCAGCGGGCTTACGTTGAAAGTGGGGATGTGTAGTCAACGCATCGACATCCGAAGTCCCTAATGCCGGCTTTCTAGACTGCAGTCCGCTACCTCTTACTTAAGATAACTCCCCAATTGTCCTCACGATGCTGGCTCAACATCGAAATTGTTGAGTGCCTCTCCAGGAACTGAACCCATGACCACGGGCACCTAAGGCACGCTCTCTGTCTTCTATAGACGAAAAGCTATAATTACCCACATTGTCTAATACAGAAATAAGTTCTGATTCTCTAATAGCTGCTGATGGTGATAGTCAAGGTTCACCGAAGCATGATCCCAAACCCAAACTGAGATATTGATGTCATTGGAATGCCTGAAAAGTCATTGTGGGTAAGTGAATTGCCCACTTGTCAGGATGAAGGGCGATGGTGATGTATAATGCGGGGCTGTCAGAGGTACTACTTATGATAATTGGATTTATAATATCCTATGTTGCCATAAACCCTCTTCAGGAACAAAACTGTTAATCTTAGCTTTGAAAATGTTACATAAGGAGTTTTATTGCTATCATTAGGTTGCATTAGGAATTATCGGATTTATTTTAACGCTTAACTTTTACATCTCTTCTGATTTACGAATATTTAAATCGCGACTATCCCCTTAAGGTCAATTAGTGATATTTTAAATCATTTCGAACCATCTTTATATATGGTTAGTCTTGTTATATGGGAATAATTGAGACCAGAAGCAGTCTACAGGCTAAGTCCAAAAGAATCTATGCCGACTTCCTGATAAACAACGTCTTTCAGCAAGGTGAGTTGTGGCAATCCGATACCCACATGAGGAAATCTTCGGTTCAGTGTGAAAGCTTCCATAAGAACCAGCACTCTAATCAGTGTAATGTGCTTTGCTAATTTTTATTCAATGTGAAAGTACCTAACTTTATTGCCAGAAAAGAAAAGGCATTTATTTCAAACAAGTTGCCATTACAGTTTTCGTATTTGAACACAACACTCATGAAAAGTCATGTTAAAGCGCAACTTGCCCCTGAAAAAGAATATTTATCTGCTTTTAGTTTCTCGTGTTTCCCAAAGTACCGGTACATGCGGAATTAGTGCTCGCCTTCCGCTCGCATTACCTAGGTAAAACAGCTACGATCTTGGTACTAGCACTTGTTTCGGTGTCCAGATCTCAAATATTTATCTTTCAGCCTGATTCTATGTATGAATCCGAAATTTCAAATCTAGATAAGGTGCACCAAAATTCATAGTTTACTCTCGGTGCTCATATTGTGATTTACTAAATAATTATTAAATCTAATTGTAAGGTATACATTTGATATTTAGAGCAGACTGACGTAAAAACTAGTGAATGCTTGTCTTAACTGTTTGTTTTCTTAACTGTCAAAGAAATAGGTGTATTGAGGAATTTTAAATATTCGAGTTTTGTATTCCGGTTTCAAATATAAATGTGTGTATTTCATCTCGGTCCTGCAACCGGGTGGACCTAGATTCGACAATCGAATTCTCATCCGGGTCAAATCAGATTATTTTTTAGTAAGGCAAGCATTTGATCTTTAGTGTAGAATGAAGGAGACAAATAGGCTTGTCAATATCCGTCTTAATTTTCTGTTTTCTTCTTCACTGTCAGGACTTCGTGACATTACTTTCGGTGAATTTTTGATATTGAAGTTTATCACAATTTGGGTGGGATGTGTGGGTTTGGATAAGAATTAAGATCTGAGATCCGGCTTTCGGATGCAGATCCGAATTTCGAACCCAGATCCGAGATTTCAGATCCGGATCCAGATCCGAAATCCGGACCCAGATTCGAGATTCGAGATCCGGATACAGATCCGAGATCCGGATTCAGATCCGAAATCTGAGATCCGGATCCAGATCCGAGATCCGGATGCAGATCCGAAATCCGAGATCCGGATCCGGATCTTCGGATCCGGCCATCCCTAGTATGAAGATCATCCCAAACTAAATTCTGATCCAACAAAGATGTTTGAATTTGTGGTCAAATTAATCATGAAGTAAAAACATAGATATTACTTGGATAAAAAAACACACACATATTAGGCATAAACATGATAAATTGTGTAAACTACATCTGAAACTTTAAAACAATGAATATAGACACGGATTTTACTATGGTTTTAACGACTTTTCACCCAAAATTTATCTCTCATTTAGTAATTTTTGTGTCAACTTCTTGGCAACACTGCTTAGTAGAAGAAGAAAACATTAGCAAGTTGTCTGCAAGAGGTCATCAAGCGCGAAAAATTGATATACTTTGTTGCGTCGTGTTAGTTTTATATTACTTTCTTAACAGAATTGATTGAATTATTGAGCTGCATTCTCAGTTTTGCCTAGTGTTGAAAACTTATTTGAATGTGAAAAAGGGTGAAACAATGGCATCAATAACAACAAAATGCACTGACTGTGATTACACATTGATCGAATTTTTTAGAGTTCTTCGGGACGCGCACAAATTACGTACTTTTCTAGAAACACACAATGCAATTGCGGATATCGATTCATGTATTACTTGTTCTAGGACCTGTAAAGTGGACAACGAAAAATTGACTTATTTCTGTCCAGATGACGTCGATGTAGATGGATGCCAACTTTCACGTCCGATAATAAAAGGTACTTGTTTTGATGATTCAAGTGTGAGTGTAGTTGACATTTGCAGAATAATCGCATGTTCATTAGTGTTAAGGCCACCTCGGGATGAATTTTTGAAAAGTGAAATGGAATGTTCTGTGTTAACTTTACAACGGTGGTCTAATTTTATGAAGAACGTATTTCTTATTTGGGTTGAAAAAAACCAGTCTACGGAACTCGGTGGCACCGATAAGATAGTAGAATTAGATGAGTGTTGTATTAGAGATTCAAGCTATTTATGTGCCATAGTGCAAGGCAGATGGGCGTATGCAGCATTTGAGCGTGACACTAAGAAATTTTTTATTGTAGCAGTGAAGAAAAGAAGCAAGAATGCTCTGTACAATGTCGTTAGAAATAAAATCCTTCCTGGTAGTGGTGTGGTAAGTGATTGTTGGAGAACCAACAACTGTTTGTCAGATTTGAAGTTTTGTCAGTTAGAGTGCGAAGGATATAATCTACTCGGTAGTGAAGGTGCCAGCTCAATCGAGTTTTCACGAAGAATATGGAGAGAAGTGCGTGGAAATAGACCCAGACATGGGAAATCAAAACATGAAGTAGAACATTTTGCTGAATTCTACTGGAAGAGACATTATCCTGAGTATACGACTAGATTTCATCATTTCTTTACCGCTCTTGGAGAAGTGCACAGTTTCTAGATGTATTATTATTGTGTAACTTAAAGCCAGACAAGTGTTCACAGTGGCATATCTGTATAGTACCGCGTTTGACGTTACATTATGTTGCAGTATAGATTGAAGTAATGATGTAATATCCTGCCAGGAGTTTTATCCCGCAGTTTGGTCTTTGTGACGCAGAGTTGGTCAAGAGGCTTATGTTAGGTTTCATATTCCTGGACCTACTATACGGCATTTAACCGCGCAGGTATAAGCCACAACTCCCCCCCCCCCGCCCTTAAGTTATCTTAAAGACATTGGCTTATATCTCCGGAATGCTATTTAGCACAATGATAGTTTTTTTCTTCAATACAAGCCCGCTGGACATTACTGCTGTATCGCCGGATTACACGAAAATCGAAAAAACGTGAATATTATTTAATTTCTCCCCAAAAGTACTAGGTTGTGACTCTGGCTCACTTGTAGTGATTGCTGTTCGAAATAGTATAGACGTATGGCATAAAAACTCGATAAAACGGGAACCAAGGTGCTAGGTGTTCACTATAAAGCACGAATGCTATCTAACCGAGTCAGGGCAGAAGCGGCTGCGAGAGCGTGCGTCCGTAGGGAACGGGCGCGTCAGTGGCGGTGTGTATACGCATAAATGAGAGTAGTGGTAGAACAGTGTCATAAAATGAATGGCTTGTATGTTTCGGAACTTTGAGGGAAATGGGCTACTAAATGCTACCCAAAATATACACTGCCTCCACTTATAGTGCCGCTTACAATATCAAAAACAACTAACAAGTATTTTATTAATTTCAACTATTCCCCTCAGCTGACTTTCACTAACTCTTCCTCACAAACAGAATAAATTCTCCAAATCATCTGGTAAATTTTCGGCCATACAGCAGTAAACCCGCCCGCTGCACCCAGACTTCATTTTGTCTTGGTTATATAACAGCTTTTCTTGGCGAAATTAATTTTGTTCATCTTTTTGAAAACTTCCAGTATCACTTTCCTTGTAAATTTACAGTCCTGATCGTAACATATCTCTATTTTTGGTTTAATTATCTATATTAATATTTTGTTATATACGAAAGGAGCAGAATACTCTCAGTCGTTTGAGTACTTGCATTTGATGGGTATTATTTAGGCATTATGGAAATTAACTGTAGCGGAGCGTGTTTAGAAGGTTCTGAAAGTAAAATTGAATAATCAGGGGTATATGGAACTAAATAATATGAGCGACATAATGTTTCAAAAAGTGTTTAAATATTAAAATTAGCAGTTACTTTACATTATACGCTCTGCTTCGTGCACAGATATGAAGAGTTGGACTTGTTTAAAACTGCGACAAGTGACGTTGTATCATTACAGATCAAGACATGCACGGTGCAATTATACTAAAGCCAGACAGGAATCACACACTAAAGACATACGGGTTAGTCAGTACAACCTAGTATTGCGTCTAATCTGCGTCAGTGCAAAGCGAAGCAAGAGGGTCCACGCGGCGTCCATAAGAAGCGGGCATTACTGAAGAAGGATGAAAGAGGTTTCTGTGTTTCACCATCCTCTTTGTGATTGTCAATGTCAAAGGCACATCTCGTGGGGGAAATGACTTATTTGTAAAGAAACAGCACGGTTAATGAGAACATACATCAATTCATTTTCGCAAATTGTCAGCTTTTGTGGAAAAGTCTCAGCGCAACCGACAGATTGTGTTTTCACTTATCCTGTTAATAATTTGGCAAAAACAGATTTGTTAAAACTCATATTTCAGGTGGTTCCATTAATGTAAGCTTGTACCTTTAATCAGAATTAAATAAGTGCAAAGTTTAAGGTTTGTTATTAATGGCTTTTTAACGTTATTCTAATTTTCATTGTTGATGTGAGCACATTATTTCACTGCAATTATTTTAGTGACAGCAGTACAAGGACGTTATGTGATGCCCAACATTGAATGTGGGTAAAAGGTTTAATTTTTGAAGAATGTTTTATAGAAAAAGAATCAAATTAAGTTTGCCATCGATGTGGCAGGAATTTGCTGTGTTTTAAAAATAAAAGCTTTCAATAATGTGCATATGGTTTTCATGTTCATGGTTTAGGGCTGTGTTTAGCAGGAGGAGTCCAGAAGCACGTAAAAATACAAAATTTACAGGAGAAATCGATGATGAACGTAACGTAACCAAATCTAACCTAAAATATTAGTAGAAATAAGCATTTTTTTTTTTTTTGAAAATTATTCTGGATCCCTACACTAACATAATGCAATATAACCTGACCTAAGCTGGGGACCGCGATGGCTCAGTGGTAGAGCGTTCACCTCTGGGGCATGGGGTCCTGGGTTCAAACCCTGCTCCCGCCAAGTGAACTTTGTGGTGGGCAAACACCGTGTGCGTGGGTTTTCTCGGGGTTCTCCCGTTTCCTTCCACTTTCTTCATTCCACCATTTCATTCATCTCTCATCATGTCCCTCTCCTTTAGCCTAACCGGCATAATCGTGGGACGTAAAACTCAAAAATTTCATTTCAACATGACCTAAACTAACCTGATGTGAACAGAAATAACCAAAATTGCAGCCTATTTTAGAAAGAAAAAAATGCTGGACCCCTTCTGCTAAACAGTCACGTTGTCAGATTATATTGAGCTAGGTCCAGTTTTTGTCTTTTCAACTTTATACTTCTTACATGGTTAATGGAATGATAAGTCTTAACCTGTTTTATACTTTGCAGCGATTTCTGACAAACACCCAAGTTTCTGTGTAAGTGATCATATAGTTTTCTAACATCAGATAGTGTTCCTGATTCCATGATCGTTCAGAACAGTTTTTGTTTTCAAGGATTCATATATTACCATGTTGTTTCAATAACAGTATCATATGAATTCCTGAGAATTCTGTACTCATCGTACTACTGGCATTGCTATAACTCTCAGTCGTTTGTCTTTCTTTTCAGAGGGGAGAGTTAAATTGTTATTCTAATTGCAAACATCCACTGTATCTATTTTACTTGCATACTGTAAGATTTTTATTTTTGTACTTGTATTTACAACTAAAAGAAATACAGAGTTTGAAATCATTTATAGCTCAAACATAGATTTTTCAGTACTTATTAATATAGATTTGTTAAGAAATTTCAAATGAAATGGGTACTATTATAAACAATTTACTAAACTGTATTTCTGGTTTTCAAATACAAGAGTGCATGTTGTTAAAAATATCAGTTATTGCATTTTATAAAAAAATGTCAAATTACATTACGTACTTAACAAGTTTCGTATATTTCCACTTAAAAACCACAAGAGAGAAGAGTCGTTGGCAGATTTTTTTTTTCTTTTTTGGTAAAACTTTTATTCTCGAATAATGTCATGTATAGTTTATTGAAAATACAATATTTCCTTCCTAAATCTAATTACTGTTTATTTTTTAAGATAGGAGAGAAACAAAAACTCGTTTGTTTCAGTGTTGTATAGATACTTGACATGTTTGGGAATAGTGATTATGGTAGCTTCATTAATGAAAAATCCTAGGTTCATTCCCAGGATAAGGTAATCAGAGAGAATGGTTTTCTTCAGTTCCAACAGAAAAAATTGAATGTTACTTATAAATATTGCTCAGAGCGATGCGTTTTCAGCGTTGTAAACCGAGCGGGAGTCGAGTAATGGTTAGTGTTCTTGTTTAACAATGTGCAGGACTTGGTTCGAGTTCGATGGCAAGCCATCCGGATAGATTTCTCTCGAAACGGAATACCGGGATGGCACCGTTAAATATAGGCCCTTACCGATTTTCTTTCACATTGTTGTTATTGGTTTTGTTGTTTATGAATCCATTATAAAGTGATTTCACAAACTCTATCCGGAAGCTTGCTAGATAAGTAAATAGCCCTTACCGTGTTCTTCCAGGCACAGACCTTTATTAAGTCCCTAGTTCTAAAATAACATGTATCATATAGTATTTACGTACTCATAATTATCTTTTTAATACTGTTCTTCAGTTGTATCTTCACCCTTCTCTCACCTTCCCTCCGAGGATATGTTCCAATCAATTCCTCCTTTTAATTTAATCCAATGTTCACTTTTCGTCACCCTGTAATACTACATTCAAAGATACAAAACTACTTTTTCTTTCTCCTAAATGCTTCTTTTGCTATCCTATCTTTACTTTTAATTCACGGTTGCCTTCGCTTGTATATACTCTGTTGAGAGCTGTTCATTTGGTTTCCCTTCTGCTTCAGCTCAACCACTTATTCCAGTCCCCATTGGTTTGGTCTTTTTAAGAAATAAATGCATTGCGCCTTGAATATTTACTCTTGAGATATTTTAGGAAACTGTAGCGTCCTTCGTCGGTCAAAAGTATAAAGATCCTACTTCGGTTTTTACGAGTATTAACGAATTCACATAACTCTAATACATATGTCTTCTTCTAACTGGAAGTACTGTGTTTAAAGTGGTTTACATCGTGCTGACTAGCAACTATTCGCACTATAAATCTCAGTGAATGTTGAAAAAATGTTGTATGGGTTATAAGAACCATTTTCTTTATGACTCATTCCAATATGGAATGTGTCGGGCTATATCACTGTGATAGTATGTATAGTGAGACTAGTAAAAGAAGAGTTGAAACAAGATTTAAGGGGAATATTAGAGATGTGAAGGATGGTGATATTGTCTTATCAAAACTATAGAACCATAAAAGAAAAGCGTTCAATCCAGAGAAGTATTTTACATATTTAACGAATCATCTTTGATTTATTTTATATTAGAACTAAAAAGCTAACCTGGATCAAGGCAATCGAGATAAAGATTGAGATACTGTTACTAATAGCTTCATTCAAAAATATGAAGCTGAGAAGTAATTTTGTCCTGTTCTTAACTGCATATATTGTTATTTGCCGTTCTTGCATAGAGGCACCGTACAGGGGGATCATTGTGTATAATCTGGCAGTAATTCACACGAGGCTATATTAAACATCGATGATAATATACAGTTGTGAATAATTTAGTGTTTCAAACCCAAATTTTCTTTCTTATAAACTTGTTTGTTTTTATGAACCAGTGTCGTGTTTGGAAGTGTTCCTTACGAGAACCGCTGGCAAGTTTCAAAACCAATTTAAACTCGGTGCTTATCGTTACGGGAAGACATATATACTAGTGTTGTGTGATATGTTTATTTATTTATTTATTTTTTCATTTGACATTTCCTTCCCACACGCACACTAGTAACCTTTGGTACACGGAATCCCAAGTTCGATTTTTCGTAGGAGAGCCTCGAAATTTGAACACATTACTGTTTGAATTCCATCTTAAATTTTAGTTCCTTGTCTTGTATAGCCTCAGTAATAAACCAACCAATCAATATTTGATCAGCGAGGAAGCCGAAGATTTCCAAATATCCCAAGAATACATTTTCAAGGCGCAACATAAGTTAGTATCGGAGTTAATTAGATAAAGAAAGAATTTGACGCGTGGTGTTCAATGGTTAAGCTACACAACTTCTTGTAAGTTACTTTTAGTATCATTTTTATTGACTAAAGTCTATGCCAGGCGCACTCCATATTGCCTTTCTAACATTTATTTTGCCCCTCCACCATGTTTATTTTTTTACCTCAGATTTTCATTATGTTTCATAACAAGAGCATACACAAACCGTATGCACCTACAATCTGTCACAAAAAAGTAGCACCACTCAGAGCAACTGCAAGGGTTTCATTATATTTACTATTTAAATAAGCCATTCCGTGACCTACTGGTATCTACTTGGTATTTCCTACAAGTTTTAAGTTTGGGGAAGATCATAGCAGTATTTTGCGTTACAGCAGTTCAGATGCTCTCCGTTTGGTGTCCCTGTACTCATTATGAGTGTAGTTGTGACTTAAAATGCTTGTTTTGTTTGATTTTTTGGAGCGGTGTAAAGTGCAAATTTTACTGAAAATTATGTATTATTGAATGTTTGTTTTGAAACGGAAGTGCTTCACGTACATTATAAAACGCTGAAAAATCTCATTATTCCCTGGAAACACGAAATATGAGAAAAGTGTGTGACACAAGCCTTTGTAAACAAAGCGAATTCTGACACTGCGAGGTAAGGGCTATTCAAATCGCCAAAATTCTAGGTATGTATTATACTATCTTTGGTAGAATAATACAGAAGCAAGGAGAGCATGGTATGTCTTCTGAATGAGAACGGTGTGGAGAAAATGAAAACAGCTGCAAAATTGAATCGAGAGGTTTTTCGCTTCACTGTATCAGACAGAGCTTCCAGGGGCATGAAATGCAGCGGCTATTTATTCTAATGTAGGTTACAACATAAGCCTGAAGACTATTATCAGAGAATAAGAAAGAACCCACTTTTAACTGATAAACTGATAAATTAAGTAAAAAGTTACTATAAAGGGTGTGAGCAGGAACATTAGAATAAAAAAAATTAAATATCTCTTCTTTTAGATTTATTGTTTTGAATTTCTCTGTGTAATGCTCAATTTTCTAACGAATTTTTTCCTGTTCTTTTACGATTTATATTGGAAAGGTTGGCTGCTGATCTGTAACTTGAAGTATTGACGATGGGAAAGTGAAAATTTGGAACCGATTAGTTACTTGAAAAGGACAGCAATGGACACTTGATCTCAACATGGACGTCAAGACACAGTAAAACTGAAGTGTTTTGAAAGCTTTGTGTGTGTACAATAGATTTTCAGACAAAGGGTTTCCACGCTCTTTTTCAATACTGTGATTATGCTAAATATAAAAAATAACTTTGGCGATGTTTTTGGGTCTAAACAAATTGTTTTAGTGGCTGCAAATCCGCGCAATTCTTTAGAGACAGTCCAAAGCGAATATCCTGGGTCACGCTGTAGTTCTTCATCGTCTTGTACGAGAGTTCCAGGCATGCAGCAACAATATCTGAGCTCATTTGGGTTATGAAGTCAGTATGTTTCAATTATTCAGTGTCATCTTGCAGCGGCATTAAGGAAACTTGATGCAGTGTTTTCAGGTGGGTGTTCCGACTGATTTTTCTTTAAACCCTAAAAATATGAGATACTTAATAACTGATGCGCTGGGACCATATTTTCAACAGATGATTTCAGTTAATGTGGGAACATCTTTTTATTCAGTGTGTTTTGACGAAACGACCAACGTAGAAGATAAAAAAGAACTGCAGATACCACTGCGATACTGGTTGGAAGGGAGAGGTGAAGTAGTTTCTAGACATTTGCAGATGTTCTTCATTGCCAAACCTGATGCACGAACTCTTCATGAAAAAAAATCATTCTGCTATTAGTAAAGCGAACCTATCTGTTCACAAGCTTCTGATGATTGGCTCAGATGGGCCCAATGTGAACAAGAAAGTTCACAAACTATTCTATGAAGATTTAATTGGAGTGAGATCTCGCGGATTAGTTGACATTGGGAGCTGTCCTCTTCATGTTGTCCACAATGCGTATCTTAAAGCCTTGCAGACCTTTGGCGAAGATGCATCTGAATTAACTATAGCTGTTTACCACTATTTTGATGGATGGCCAGCCAGAGTGGAGGAATATATGAAGATTTAAGATGATCTGAAGTTATCTCAAAAGAAATTCTTAAGCATTCTCCGTCTAGGTGGCTGACTTTTTGTTCGCTGTTGAGAGACTGCTTGAACAGTAGGAGGGAGTAAATTATTACTTTCTTAAATTCATTCCGTCTGTAAAGAATCAGACAGTTCTGCAGTCTAGTTCATACAAACAGATCACCAGTCTTTTCCGTTGTTCAACTATCAAATCGAAATTGTATTTCGTTAAATCTTCTGCAGAACTTTTTACAAGCTTCACGGAAAAATTTCAACAAGATGAACCTCTAATTCATATCCTGTACTCGCAGCGACAAGAACTGTTTTGGAAACTGGCTAGACGTGTTTGTAAATCTATTTCTGAAGATAACTATGATGTAAATGAGTTATTTGATCCTAAAAACATGTTGCACATGAAAGATATTGTTCTTTCACAGAATGTTAAAAATGAGCTTTCATGACTTCCAGAAAAAGATGTTTTAGTGTTTATGAATGGGGCTAAAGAGCATTATGTTGCTGAGAGTAAATCCTTAATTGAAAAGCTAATGAAAGGTTGTGGTTTGATGAAAGCTTTGAGATGTTTAAATCCTTCTCTTCTGAAAAACCGAAAAGCTTGTCGAGATATAGTTTTAGTTGCCAGAGAACTACCTATTGTTACCAAAGATGATGTGCTTATTGACGAATGGAAGATGTTGCAGATGGAGACGGTACCAAGTTTTAAAGGAAGAATTGATAGTTACTGGGATAAGATTTTAAAGAAAACTGATGAAGCAGGACAACAAAAGTATCGAGAAGTTGCAAAAGTTATCAAGACTGCGTTGTCACATTCACACGGGAATGCAGATGTTGAAAGGCATTTTTCTGTATCCAGGTGGGCCTTGACTGAGGACAAGGCGTCTACTAGTGAACGGACATTAAATGCAATTTTGGTTATTAAAAATACATTGAAAGCGTTCGGGAACTGGTTCCCATGACGTCTAAACTTATTGCTAT